>NC_081419.1:14124458-14424458 GCF_949786415.1 Peromyscus eremicus | reverse complement strand
CTAGGTTTGTGAATGTTGCTGCTCTTGCGGAAGGTCGAGACAGTGGTTGACAGCTGTGGGCAGTGGCTACGTAGACTGAAAGGCAGCAGACCCTGGACTACTGAAGGGATGTTCACACGGAGCGTGGCACTGTGGAAATTCTAAGGTCTCGTGAGGTAGAATGCATCCAGAGAACTCTTTTCTTGGTTTGCAAGTAACTGCAACGGACAAGCTGATACATTCCCTGCTACTGATGGTCATCATCTGGGGTCATGCCGCTAGCCGGTGTGGGGACAGCAACAGGGTAAAGAGGGGCAGATCCATAAATGCTCTTCCCACGCCTCAGACAAACTACCAATAGGAACTATCACGTTGGTCAGCAACGGAGACCAAGGCTGTGAGGGATGCAGGCCAGGGTAGTGTGGGTGTATGAGAGCTGCACACAGCTGACCAGTAGAACTGAGTGATGGTTGCCCTGGTGCTGCAAGTGAGTAGGACCAGATACTATTTCCTTTTTTGTTTACTTTTTTTGTTTTTTATTCATTCATTAATTTTTACATCCTTCCACAGGAGGGGCTTATTTACATCCCCTCCCTCCTCTCCTTTCACTCCCTCCCCCCACCTCCGCACTCCCCCCAACCCATCCTCCATATTGGCTCAGAAAGGGGCAGGCCTCCCATGGGCATCAGCAAAGCTTGGTGTATCAGGCTGCCATAAGACCAAGCACCTCCCCTGTATGCAGCCTGGGCAAGGTAATCCAGCATGGGGAAAAGGTTCCCAAGAGCCAGCCAGAGCACCAGGGAGTCCTGCTGAGGAGAGGGAGGAAGGATTGTAGGAGCCAAGGGGGTCAGGGACTTCGGGAGGAAAACCCACAGAAATGGCCAGCCTGGCTCATAGGGGCTCACAGAGTCTGAACCAACAACCAGGGAGGCTGCATGGGACTGACCTAGGCCCTCTGCATATGTGTGACCGTTGTGTAGCTTGGTCTTCTTGTGGGACTCCTGGCAATGGGAGCTGGGCTGTCACTGGTTTGTTTGTTTGTTTTTGAAACAGGATTTCTTTGTGTAACCCTGGCTGTTCTGGAAGTCACTCTGTAGACAAGGCTGGTCTCAAACTCACAGAGATCTGCCTGCCTCTGCCTCCTAAGTGCTGGAATTAAAGGTGTGCGCCACCACTGTCCATCTCAGCTCCTATTTCTTAACTGGACTTTGTTTACCCAGGGAAAATACATGTGGTCAGGCACCACAGAAAAACTACGCAGAAAGTACTGTGGATTAAGATGACCAAACACCATGTTTTCAGACAGGAGATTTCAGTATCGCCACGATGCCTGTGGTAAATGGAATGACATGTCCTCAGAGTGGTCGTGTTTGTTCCGGCAGATGTGGCACTGTCTTCGGTTTTCCTGATAGACTGGGGATGAGGCAGAGGGTGCTCTTGCCCAGGAGCATGCAAGAAAGTGCAGTCTTGCCCAGGAGCATGGCGGCACGATGACTGTACACGCTTCCTTTCCCCCTCTTCTTTCCTGGAGCCACAAGTGAAGGAGATCGGGGTGGCTTCTGAGCAGGCAGCTGCAGGCACATTCTCAGCCCTTCGTCAGAATACCACAGGCTTCGTACCCTTGTCTCATCAGGCAAAACTCGCCAGCACCGGCTGCAGCTGCACTACCTGGTCGTGAACATTGTCGGTTTGTCCTGATCTTGTGTCACCCGCCTTATCTGAAGGGAGCAGGCTGAGGAGAGGCATCTGCCAGGTGAGTATTGGTGCTCACGGTCTGGCCCAGCAGTGGCCTGCTGTCCCTTCGAAGGGTGGTTTTTGTGTTCAAGGCCTTGCCTTGGGAGACATATTTAATAGAATGACGGGTGTGACTACGGAACTCTACTAATGTCCTGGGATCTTAGGAGCTGTCTATCCCTTTGATTCGAGGATTTTGTGCTCAAAAGCCAGGCGTGGCCCAGGGTGTTAGATAGGGTTTTGGTTTTCATCTATTGTTCCTGTAACTCCCTCCCCAACACAAGCCATAGAAATGAGAATCACTGCCTAAAAACATGGAAGTACAAAATGCAGAAAGTTTGGGGAAAGTTGAACCCATGGAGGCCAGTCTCCACCCAGAGAGCACATGGCACTTCCATGACCCTTCCTTGACCTTTGTCCTACACATCTCTTCATTTGTATCTTCATGTCCTTTGTGACAAACCAGAAAACATGAGTTCTGTGGGCCACTCCAGCAAACGAACAAAACCACAAGCTCTGTCACGTGCACGCGCGCGCGCACACACACACACACACACACACACACACACTCTGAAAAAAATGGAGGGTTTGTGAGAACCTGGGTTTATAGCCAGTTATTCAGAAGTATAGGGAAATATAACTCGGGGCATGGAACTAGACTCCAAAGATGGATGAGGGCAGCCTTGGGGACTTTGTGTTCTCCGCTGCAGGTAATGTGACTGTCGTGTGCACACATGACAGGCATGGGGGGTTGGCATGTGAAAACACAGGAACAGACAGCCCCTAACTCCTGGGTCTCTCACTTTAGCCTCTAGGACCATGAGACATCAGTATGTTCTCCTTTTCTTTTTAAAAGATTTATTTCACTATTTCATGCATATGAGGATTTTGCCTGCATGTATGTCTGTGTACTACGTGAGTCCCTGGTGCCTGCGGAAGTCAGAAG
Source organism: Peromyscus eremicus (assembly GCF_949786415.1). Taxonomy (NCBI): domain Eukaryota; kingdom Metazoa; phylum Chordata; class Mammalia; order Rodentia; family Cricetidae; genus Peromyscus; species Peromyscus eremicus. The sequence goes on along the minus strand of NC_081419.1, from coordinate 14,421,799 downwards.
AGGGCATCAATCCCCCTGAGACTAGAGTTAGAGAAGGTTGTTAGCTGCCATGCGGGTGCTGGGAACTGAACCCAAAGAAAAGCCAGTGCTCTTAACCGATGGTCTCTCCAGCCCTGTCCTCTTTTTTTTTTTTCCTTTGCTGGAACTTACTAGTATTTTGAGCATTGTTTTACAACCTGCCCACGCCTGTCCTTGGTGTCTGTCTTCCACGGTTCTTTAGAAGCAGTGTAATTCTGGTTTGTAGTATCTTAAATCTTATTTTTGAGATTCTGATGTTGAATTTCAGCCCTCAGTGGGCCGTGAGCGCAAGACCAGTCCCCTTCCTTTCCCAGCCTTTGGGTGCCGTCTCATCCGGCAGCATTAGGTTCCACAGTAGGGACTAGGAATGGCTCGGATGGATACCCGGCTCTGTTCTGATTTCATGTAAGTTGCCCACAAGCACACCTGGAGGCGGGGCAGGGCAGCTGCTCGACCTTTGTAGTTCCCATGGCTGCTTCCCAGCCAAACGACACAGAAGGGGATTCAGCAAGCGAAGGGCTGGCCTACCTTCTCGTAGGTGCTGGGGCCACCTGCACTAGTAGGTGTTATGCCTCTCTGCCCCACCAAGCAATGTACCCAGCAGAGGATGTGAGTGCTGCAGTGCTCCATCTGAACATCTCTTCTGGGCATGAGTAGCAAAGGAACCACACCTTGGCACGCCCTTACTGCTCCAACCCCGATGGGATGGCTCCCATGCCTAAGGTTGGTACCGGGACACACATCACGACTGCCCAGGGGTATCCATTTGGAGTTGTGTGGATAAAGCTGAACACACAGGTCAGGGTGTCCACACTTGAGAGCATGAGGCCTTCACAGAACAGCATCAAACGAGGCACAGGGGAAGGCTGGATGACCTCTGTGCTACTGTTCCAAAGCCTTTTGGACAATTAAGGAGGTGCATGCGTCAGGAGACCATCATCAGCCTGCAATATTATCTAATCACTTCAAACATAGTATTCAGGGCTCTGGCAGCCTGAGCCCTGCTTCCTCTGGAGTGATCAGGACTTTGAATAGCCGGGCAGTGGTGGCACATGCCTTTAATCCCAGGAATCGGGAGGCAGAGCCAGGCAGATCTCTGTAAATTCTAGGCCAGCCTGGTCTACAGAGAGTTTCAGGGCAGCCAGGGTTACAAGGAGAAACCCTGTCTTGAAAAACAAAACAAAACAAAAACAAAAGAACTTTGAATAATCAGTCTCTTTCCTTCAAGACATTACCTTGACGACCTGGCAATGGCCTGCTTATGAGCACAGCATGGACACTGGGAGAGTAGCCTCTTCACAGGTCACAGGGGGACTTCTGGCTGGAGAGTGTAGCTTGTCAACTGAATCTGCACAGCTGTTAGCAGTGAACTCCCGCAAAGCCAAGCTAACAAGGAGGCCCTCACCACTGCTGTGGTGACTTCCCTCATGACGTGTCTGGCCATTCAGCTCCCCTTGTACTGTCCCTTCAGGTCTTGGCTCCCTTTCCTTTATTTGCCTTTGTATTATCGTCCTATAAAAGCTTTTTTAGGGGCTCTGGAGATGGCTCAGCTCTTGTAGAGGACCTTAGTTCTCAACACCTGTCTTAAGGTTTCTATCGCTGCAACGAAACACCATGACCAAAAAGCAAGTTGGGGAGGGAAGGGTTTATTTGGCTTACACCTCTATATCACTGTTCATCATTGAAGGAAATCAGGACAGGAATTCAAACAGGGCAGGAACCTGGAGGCAGGAGCTGATGCAGAGGCCATGGAGGGGATCTGCTTACTGGCTTGTTCCCTATGGCTTGCTCGGCCTTTCTTTTCTTTCCTTCCTTCCTTTCTTTTTGTTTTTGTTTTTTTGTTTTGTTTTGTTTTTCGAGACAGGGTTTCTCTGTGTAGCTTTGCGCCTTTCCTGGAACTCACTTTGGAGACCAGGCTGGCCTCGAACTCACAGAGATCCGCCTGCCTCTGCCTCCCGAGTGCTGGGATTAAAGGCGTGTGCCACCACCAGCCGGCTGTTTGTTGTTTTTGAGACAGGGTTTCTCTGTGTAGCCCTGGCTGTCCCGGAACTCACTCTGTAGACCAGGCTGGCCTGGAACTTATAGAGATCCTCCTGCTTCTGCCACTCGAGTGCTGGGATTAAAGGGGTGTGCCACCACCACCTGGCTTTCAGTCTGTTTTCTTTTTAATTATTAATTAATTTCTTTTATAAATTAATAATTTATATTATTAGTCCCCCCACTCCTCCCAGACCCTCCTCCCACCCACCCCCCAGCTTACGCCTCCGTTTCTGATCAGGAAAGGGCAGCTTCTCCCATGAGTATCAATAAAAGTTGGCACGTCAAGTTGCAGTAAGACTAAGCACCTCCCCATGTATTAAGGCTGGACAAGGTGACCCAGTATGAGGAGTAGGGTCCCAAAAGCTAGTAAGAGTGGGAGACAGCCCCCTGTTCCGTCTGTTAGGAGTCCCACAAGGGGACCAAGCTACATAACTGTTACATAACATATATGCAGAGATCAGCCTGCTTTCTTATAGAACACAGGACCAGCAGCCCAGGGATGGTACCACCCACAATGGACTGGGTCTTCTCCCATCGTTCACTAATTAAGAAAATGCCTTATAGCTGGATCTTACGGAGGCATTTTCTCAATTGAGGATCCCTCCTTTCAGATGACTCTAGCCTGTGTCAAGCTGACATAAAACCAGCCAGTACAGCACCTATGGTTAGGTGACTCACAATTGCTTGTTTCCCCTCTTCTGGATGACCTCTGTAAATACCTGCACTCTCATGAATGTATCCATGCATACACACAGAACCATAGTTTAGAATATTAATTAGAAAAGCTTTTTATAAAAAGAAAAAAAAAAGAGAAAAGCTTTTTACATGTTAAGGCTAATAAGCTAAACTTGACAGCTATTAGAGAGGCTGGGCAGTGGGACTGTAAGTTCAAAGTCAGCCTGAGCTATAGAATGAATGGGTTCAAGGCCAGCATGGACAAGTTAGTGAGAACTTGTCTCAAAATAAAAATATAAAAGGAGATGGGAATTAGAGTTGTATCTCAGTGGTAGATGCTATATATTGGCATTCCTGACGCCCTAGGTTCAATCCCTTGGCACCAAACACTCACACCCACATCCTAATTAAAACATTTTTGTTGGGTGTAGGGCTGAATGCCTTCAACACCAGCACTTGGGGGGCAGAGGGAGGAGGGTCTTTGTCAAGTTTGAGGCCAGCCTGATCTACATAGCCATTTCCAGACCATCCAGGCTACATAGTGAGACTCTATTTGGGAAATTAGAAAAAAAAAAAGATATTCACGTTTTTTCAAATATTTCTGTCCAACTGTTTTGGTGGCTGTCTGCTAATTTTGACGGAGGAAAGTGGGTGGGTAGATACTTCAGAAAGGCTCAAGGACATCTTGGCTACCTGTTCCCATGTCCAGTCCAGCCACCTCGTTGCTGTCCTATACTTTCCCCATATTTGACCCTGGGTGCTTTCTGGGTTTTGTTATCTGTCTTGGTGGCTGTGAGCAGGAGGAACCTCCATTCTGCTCACAATCACTGCTCTAGCTAACCTTCAGGGCTGTGGGCAGGCCCCTCTGCTACCCCAGCTAGACCCCAGGCTGAGCCTGAGGGGTCACTAGAGAAAATGTTTGCCTGTTCTAGGGCTAGGTCAGGATTACAGGACTAAATGTTCCTTCTAAACAGAAGTGTTAGGAGATGGGGACCCCAAACACTATCCCACTGGCCTGCATAACAGATCATGTAGACTCCATGTAGCAGTGACTAGAAAGACAAATACAAATACACACACACACACACACACACACGCGCGCGCGCGCGCGCGCGCGCGACTGCTGGATTGCATGTGATTCTGTAAAAGTACAGACTAATCTAAGCTGACCTTCCAAAACTGTTCACGGTGGCACCCAAACCATCATGCCTTCTTCCTGGTCCTTCCTGGAGTGTCCTGGTGGCAGTACCCAGCACCTAGCCTCAAGCCTGCTAGGCTTTGTCATGCTGTATACTGCACCCCTATGTCATCCCCAGCCCTTGAACTGCCCAGCTGCTCTGATCCCTGCCACTGGACAGGTAACGGTGAAGTAGATAAGTCTGGTTGTAGCTTGGACACTGAGGCTATCTGGCCCACAAGTGAGGCTGTAGTCACTCTCTGGCTTCTTGCTCTGGCCACATGAACAGGGTGGCCTGGCAGGGGTTGGGGGCAGCCCTCTCTTCCCATTCCCATGAACAGGGGCAGGGGCAGGGGCTGCGGCAGCTTTTGCTCACCTCAGACCCTACTTAGCCCTTTTCTAGGATCATGGTCCTACATTGTTTGTTATCACTACAGGGAGAAGATAACTGTCTCCATGGTCTCCTGTGCCAGTTGATGGGCATTCTGGGAGACCCCTACAATATCTTCCCATGGTATGTATCCTTAAGGTGGATGTTCCGATGGCCCCACCCTGTCCAGGCCCAGGTATGAAGGAAGCCATGCTGCAGTGGCCTCAGGCTGGCATGCATATGGAGAGTGGGTACCAAATGAGAAGACCCACACAGCAGCTGCAGCAGAGGGTCAAGTTTAATGGTCACTCTAAGGGATATCGTACATTGTTCAGAGCCCAATCCTAACTCCCCTTGGTCAGGGACACAGCCAGGTGCCCTCAGACCCCAGGCTCTACAAAAGGGGGGCCTGCCCCCAAGCTCCAACTATGTACAAGAGAGCCCACCCTGCTAGACCCTGGGCAAGACTGTGAAGGGAGTCACGGGGACTTCACAGCTCACCAGCTACTGGACTTTCCAGCCTGGGTGACAGATCCAGGCCCCCACTACAGTGTTGGTGAGGTTCTTGCCTTCCAGGGCCCAGCCCCAGCTGGCCCCCACCAAACCCCTAAGCCTCTGTGCTGGGATGTGGCTTCCAGATCAAGGCTGGAAAAGCTGAGCTCAACAGCAGCAAGGGAAGTGAGTCGGCCTGAGGAGGTGGGCAGCAGGGGGCAGCCCAGTGCCTCCTCTGAGAAAAGGGAAGGTGAGGTTCTTCCCTCCTACCGCCCAGGCTGCCCCTTGCCAAGATGAGGTCAAAGTAAGCAAGGGGTGACAAGAGGGGTGAAAGCAGACAGATTTGGCCAGTATAGACCGGGCCAGGCTAGGCAGCCTGACAGTGCCGGCCCCACGTAGATGGGCCATCCTGGTGCTGGTGATCAAATACGGCAGGGCTGAGGGGCTGGGGACAGGAGGACCTGAACACACACTGGGCCGGTTGTCTACACTGGAACTAGTAGCAGAGTGCTTCACTAGTTAACTAGTAATGCTGCTTCCCTTCAAATTCTTCCAGGGGTGTAAAAAAATTGCACTTATTTCTATGAACCCCGTGGAGGGGATTCCCAATGCTGCGGCCTCCAGGCGAGGCAGGACAGGACTGTAGCCTCTGTGGCCCACTGGTGCAGCGAGGACCAGACCCTACGAGAACCTGAGCAATGTCTGAGGGTCCCTGAAGTAGCTGTGGGCAAGACCAGGGCCACGTGGTTTTAGGTGCAAGAGGTGGCCCAGCCCCAGGTTCCCAGTCCAGAGGAAAAGGCCCGGTGGTGCCTGGGCACGACCCATGCTCCTCACAGGACGTCATCAAAGTCCAGCAGCTTTGAGTGCTGGCGGCTCTTCCACAGGCGATAAAGCCGGAAGTCGAAGTAGGTCTCAATCATCTGCTTCCCTAGGCAGGAGAGAGAAAGGCCAGGCGGCTCGGGCCTGACCGGGTCCCAGAAGGGTCAAACCTAGCAGCCCTCTAGTCAGTCAGCTGGGACGACTCACCTTGGGCAGACAGCTCCAGCGGTGACTCAAAAGTAACCTTGTAAGGAGTCATGAGGGTCCTGAGGTTCTGGAATAACTTCAAGAAGGGCAAAAGCATGAGTCTGGGGCCAAGGGCAGGACCCACCCTCCTTACTTAGGACCCTAGGCGTGAGATTTCTGCAGGTGGACTACAGCCAGGACGAGCAGAAGGCCTTGCCCACCCAGCTCACAAGTCGAGCCCCTACCTTCTCCCCGTTGGGGTTCCCCAGAATGTAGCAGCCCATGATATGGATGACATTCGGCTCTGGGTTCACTTTGCTCATCAGGCGGCTCAATCTCTTCCAGAAGCTGGTGGGGATTACAGACGGCCTCAGCTCGGGGCTGCTGGCCCCGTGACTGAACTCCACAGGAGGAAGCGTGGTGGAGGGAGTCGGAAGAATATACCAGGTTCAAGACTGCCCTCCCGCAACCCACGGTGCCCTCCCCTCTCACTGGATCATGTCCTCTTCCTTCTCCACTTTGGCAAAGGTGGCCACCTTGTTCTTGAGCAAATAAAGGTGTCCAGGGCCGCCCTGTAAGAGGTCATGGTCAGGCCTCAGGAGTGCTAGAGGGAGGCTAGGAGATGTGCACATACCCAGTCCACAAACGCACCCTCCCACGGACACTCCGACCATGCGAACACATGCAGTGTGTTCTTGGGCTCGCTACCCCTACCACACTGACCTCTTCTCCTCGGCAAGAAAGAAAAGGCTGGTTTTACCTGGCAGAAAATCAGCATCTTCCAGATCTTGGCCCCTTTGTGGTAGATGTTCAGTTTCTTCTCTATCTCCTCTGTGGACAGAGGGCTGTGAGCACCGCCCCTCCCCATGCAGGGCCACCCTTCCTGCCAGCCACCAGATGAAGTGAACAAGATACATACCCAGGATGTCCTCGAATGTTGCATGCTCATGGTCCTGAGAACAGACAGGCCACACATCAGAGCCCTTGCTAGCCCCCACGGCATTCAGGCACCAGTAGCTGGACCCAGAGTGAGAGGTATACCCGGGATTTGTCTGGATGCAGAGTTGGAAAGGACACTCACGTAGAGGATGGGGATGATGGAGGGGTCATCCCTGCGGATGATGGTAGGGATGTACTCGGCTTTTGGCACCTTGGAGGAGATCAGCTGTGGGGGATAGGAAAAGCCCTATGAGGTGCACCCCACAGCCAAGGGGGGAGCCTTGGGATGCCCCTTTACTCTGCTGTAACCAAGGGTAGAGCCCTCTGAAACTCCCCCAGGAAGCTGAAGGCTGAGACCCTAAGGACCTTCACAACTAAGGTGGAGCCTGGAGAGCCCTCCCCAAGCCGAGGATGGAGTGTGGGCATGGTGGGGAGAATCTGAGGACAAGGCTCACTCACCATGACCTTGGGTGGCAAGAAGCCCTCAGTGTTACAGGCCATGGCCTCCAGGCCTTTCTCTGTGTCCCAGTCCAGGTCCTCACAAGCCTCATCCAGGGTGCAGTGTGAGCTCTGCAGGTCACTGCCTAGGAGGCAGGAGGGGTCACCCAGACAGCAGCATACCACCCATAAAGCCCAGCCGTGTCCTGGAGGGGGTCACCGAGACAGCGGCATACCACCCATAAAGCCCAGCCGTGTCCTGGAGGGTGTTTGGGTGTGTGAGAAGGTTAGTCACGGGCAAACTGCAGGGCAGTGGGAACAGCCCCACACAGGAAGAGGAGAGACATGTGAAGCTGGGACCCAGAACAAATGTCACCTGTGGCCAAGTATGCCCCGAGAGACAGTGGGTACCACCTTACAGATGCCGCAGTTAGCACTGCTTAGCCATTAGTTAACCCTGCCTAAGAGACAGGAGAGGCCAGGTACTCCCATCTCATAGACAGGTAAACTGAGGCTCAGAGAGCAAAAGCGCAGAAGCCTAGCGGTACTGGCATGGGACCCTTGCCAGGGATGTGGGCCTAAGGGAACTTGTCAGGGAAGTGGGCCAGCCTGCCACTGGACACCTACTGTCTCGGGAGTCGTGGGAGGTGTCGGCTTTCATAGGGGTGGGGTCGCTCCAGGACCGGCTGAAGCTCCGTTCGCGCCGCTCAGCGAACGCTGCAGTGAGAGCAAAACCCCCATTAGCCAGAGGGGGCAAGAACAGAGCAGACTCAGGCTAGGGCCGGGGCTGGGCTGTGTGGAGAGGCAGACGCTGACAAGGCCCCACAAGGCTGGGGCCTGTTCGTGTAGGAGCACAGAATACTAGGAGCGGAGTCTCAACGGGAGGACATTAGGGTGGAGACAGAAGCACGGTGTGGACTATGGAGTGGGCCTAGGGTGGAGCCTAGGCTGGGCAGAGCGCTAGGTTAGGGTACTGGTCAAGGGCCTGGGTGAGGTACAACACTGAAACAGGGGTGGACAGGAGCAGACGGCAGGGAAGGGGGCAAGGCCCGCGGGGAAGGCAGCACGGCAGATGGGTGGTGCCAGCAGATATGAAGGGCTAGAACGCATCGAGGGAGCTGGACTGCCAACATGCAAAGCCCCGGCTTGCCACAAAGCCCCAGCTTGCCAAGCGCAGCACTGCCCACTTTCCCAGCACCCATCTTACTCTGGGCCTTCACCCGCCGACTGCCAACCATGCGCAGGTGTTTGCGGAAGTTCCTGAAGGAGAAACCATGGGGTGATGAGGGTCCACAGAGGGATGGATGGTGGCTCCTGCCCACCTAGACCCTGACCACTCTGGACACTGGACAATCTCCCAAGGCTCATATACAAGCCCTGCCTCCTCCTGAGATCCTTCCAGAACAGAGGCATGTGTCTCTCTCCTGCCAGTTCTGTTTCTTGCTGAGGCTTCTCAGTCATCTCCTCTGTTGCAGAGACACCCTAACATCCTCTACCTGAACCCGCACCCCTAAGTTGGTCTGGGGGTTTCAAACTGTCCCTTCCCCACTAGGGAGACAGGGTCTCTGTTCCCCCACATTTTGTGCCCTGTCAAGACCCCATGTCTGAGATAGACAAATGGTTTCCCGGGCACACCTCTGAGGTTGGTGGGAGATGGAGAGGGTAGGCTGCGCCACTGGATGGACAGCTCTGGGCTTCAGGGCTAGACAGACATGGATGGGCCTGCAGTATGACTATCAATGTACCCTCAAGTACAGGTCCAGGGGCTGAAACGCAGCCTGGTCACACGGCCTCTCCTGCCTGCCACGTCCCCAGAGCAGGGCCAGGCCAGTGGTCGCCACCACCCTTCCCCCATCAGGTCAGGTCCTCCAGGGCCAGGAGGGCCCTGGCCAGGCCAGTGCAGACCAGAGACAGACCCTGGTGGCGAGTGGCTGGCAGGCCCTACCTCTGGATTACAGACGCGGAATCATTCTCTCGTTTCCGACGCTTCCTCTCCGCGTAGCCCCTGAATACCCTGAGAAACCGCCGCAAGTCAGCACTGCCCTTGGCTGAAGGCAGGAGGGACGCAGACGTGGAGACACAGGTGCAAGCACACAGGCGCCCAGCGGGGCGTCCCAGGCCCAGCTCCCAGCAGGCCCTGCGGAGGCCTAGTTGTCCACAGGAAGCCAGGCTAATGGGAGCTCAGCACTACTCACTGCCCAGGCCCGGGGACCCTGACCTGCAGACGTCTATCCAGGGGTGGGAGGGTCCCCCAGGACAATGGCTGTGCCCCTAAGTGCACACGGCATGGCATACTTACGAGATGCTGGAGTCACCGTGTGGAGAGGCAGCAAGAGAAAGAAGACAAAATGAGTATGGCTCTCGGGCTCCCTTCGGCGCCCCCCAGGCCCCCTCCCCCCAAGGCAGCTTCCCTCCCAGCAGGATGTCTACTGGACTCAAGGCCAGCTGTCAAAGGGCACCAGAGGCTGTCGCTGGCCCATACCACCAGGCCCTGGGTTCTGGCCGAGCAAGGAGGGGCTTGGTCCTAGAGAAGCTTGCCTGTGCTCTGCCCACTTTGCCATAGCAACTGAGGGTGGGGTAGGACTGCTTTGCTGTGGGGACCTTGCTTCTAAGGCATATCCTTGGGCCGACAACTTAGATGCATGTCAGATAGAGGAACAGACCTCCAAGAGACCCCTGGTAACTGTCACCTGTCACATATGAAGCAGAATGAGGTTGGAGTTTGGGGTACGCATGAGGACGAGAATCCCCCACCCCAAACCACTTAGTGCTGGTGCTATCAGTGGCAACTGTGTCTGGGTCAGGTCCCCTGGCAGAAATAAAGATAAAAGGCCATGGGTAAGTGGGTAGGCTGACTGCAGGGAACGCCCAGGAGGGGTGTAAGCAAGAAAAGGGGCAGGAAGAAGTGACAGTAGGATATGGTCTGAGGGAGAACGCAGCCCTGCCTGCTGGGACCCACAGCCTCAGCCTGGCCCATCAGCAGACCTGGCACAACGCGGCACATGCAGCTGTTCACAGGAAGCCTCAGCTGAGCCAGAGGCCAGGCAAGAGTTGTCAGTACTTCCTAAGCCCTAGGAAGAGGCAGGCCGGCCCTAGACTCTGGCAGTGGACAGTGGACTCACGCTTGCATAGTTGTGGTTGCCGTCTGGAAGCTGAAAAGGTTTTCCTTGGGGAACCAGGTACGGATGGGAACATCATCTAGAAGAGAGAGGAGGCAGGGGCTAGCAAGGACAGGTGTCCTGAAGCCTGAACCTTTCCTGCTGGGAAGACTCTGGGCCCACCAGGCGGCCAACAGCAGCAGAGTCAAGGCAACAGGCCAGAGTCCTCTCAAGCAAAGAAAAAACTAGCTCAGGGTGGGGTTCCAGTACATCACTCCACCAACCCACCCTCTCTGACTGGAAGCTTAAAAAAAAAAAAAAACAAACTCATTCAAATCTTTTCTTTGAGAGGGAGAAGGGGGAGGGAAGGGAGGAGAGGCTAGGTGTCTGATCGTGCTGGAGCTGGAGTTACAGGTGGTTGTGAGTGGCCTGATGTGGGTGCTAGGAACCAAACCCGGGTCCTCTGCAGGAGCAGTAAGTGTTCTTAACCACTGAGCTCTATCTCTCCAGCCTCTGGCTTGAGGCTCTCTCTGTTTAATTTTCCCCTTCCTCTAAAGCTGGAGTCTGTCTTTGGACGGTCACGTTTTCCTCTCCCTTGGACACAGAGTAACCCTTCTCAGCTTCTCCTCCTTTTAGCCCCTAAGAGGGTAGGCCAGAGAGTGGAGACTACCTTGCTGACGGCTGTCTACTTCCAGGGTCCCCTAAAGCTATTCTCTAAAGCCCAGGCATGGGGCTGCTGTGATGTCCTAAGGGGGGTACTCTGTGGGAAGGGTAGTTAAACACAGCACGCCCTCAGGGTATTCCAACCCTTCCCTCCAGTTTACAATGCTAATCTCAGGGCCTAGCCAATTTCCCCTTCCTCGTAGTTTCTGAAGACAGCCTTATCTTTCATTAAGCCACGGTTTTTACGAGGCCCCCTCCTCCAGGACGTATCCTTGATAAACTCTGTGATAGATTTGCTTGGGTTCTGAGGGAGGCCACAACTCACAGGATTTAGGGGAGGGAGGTGAGTCCAAGTTGAAGGGATTTCATCCTTCACACCATGATACCCAAGCTTTACAGTGTTTGCTGCTGCTAAAGGCCAGCAGGTTACCCCAAAACCTGCCCAGGCCCAGAGATAAGGCCCCTCACCAGACACTCCATCAACACTATACATCCTCTCCAGCTTCTTGTGGCGGCCAGAAGCCTCAGGTAGAGGTGGCTGTTCCAGCCCAAAGGCCCGAGGGGAGGGACCAGGGACCAGCTGGGCACATCCTGGGCATTCTTTGGAGCCCTGGCGGCTGCCTGCCCAGCTTTGGCAGGGCCTGCTGATGTCCTCACGGCTGCTGCCTGGGCTGGCACGCAGGGGCTGGCTATGGTGGTGAGGGTGCCGCTCCCGCTGCCTCCGCCCCTTTACCACTGCCAGCTCAATGGCTTCAGCTTCAGAGCTGGGCAGCAGGGCTGGCTCTCTAGAGATGGTGTACACACGGGGCTGGGGGCCCTCTGGAGCCGGCTTCCCGTGGACGGCCTCATCTGAGATGCTGCCCTCATAGCGGCCATTGGAGACGAGGGAGAGGCGGCGCTTGTTCTGGGGGGCAGGCTGCATCTCTGGGGACCCGTCGTGGCCAGAGTAGGCGTCAGCCAGCAGGTGGTCTAAGGGAAAGGCACCAGGTGAACCTTCAGCCTGCGGGTCTACCCTCCCAGTCTCCAGGGACACGGAGGGCCACAAACACCCAGCAAGCACCAAGCTTGACAAGGGGGCTCTGGTTGCTAGAAAAGGTTCTGCCAGGCGTCCTGTTCCTCTTTTTATCTGGGCCTGAAGCCCTATTAGAGTGTGGACTGGGGTGATAGACAGGCCATACTACCTGTGTGTGCATCATCAGAGGTAAGAATAGACAGTCCAATCTCCCCCCACGAGCCTGCAGATACACCCATTTGCCTGGTGCCAACTTCTCCCCTCCCCCCCGACCAGCTGGCCCCCGAGACAGTGGTGCCAGCCCTGGGGGTGCCAAGAGGCCTGTTGCCATGCCAACAACCCAGGCTGGGAGGGCGCCATGGAGATGGGTGATTGGAGCTCCTCCTGGGGTTCTGGGCTCTGGAGGGCAGGGGATGGATGTGAGGAAGAGAAGCCAGCAAGGCGTCTAGGCTGGCTCACACTCCACTGGCCCTGGCCCTGGCCTGGGGCAGAGGACTCACCCTGCACAACCCTTTTGTTTCCTTGTGCCCCTACCTGCACCGTTGCGGTTCTCAGGGTGACTCTGGGACAGGTACTCTCCAAACGCTCGGGCTGCTCTGCAGGGTAGGCAGAAGGAACACGGTCAGTGCATGCTGGCTACCAGCCTTCGACATTGGCAAGACCCTCCCCACCAGACCTGCCCCCACCCTAGCCCTCCACACCAACGTGAGAAGAGGTGGGCTCTCTCCACCCACCAGAGAGCCAGGACATCCTGGCCGCGGACCTCCGACCGCTTTCTGTCCAATCCGTCCAGCCTGTGGGCGGGAGGTTGTAAGGCCCGAGGCCCACTCTAGTCGGAACAGGAAAGCTGCAGGGGGCCGGAGCAGCAGTGCACACCACAGCGGAAGCCGGCAGTGGCTACCTGACCTCCGGTCAGCCCGCCGCACTCACCTTACTTTGGCCGCTACCGAGGACATGGCCTCGCTCCTCAGCGCCCTCCTCCTGGAGGCGGCGGCACCCATGGTCACGGTGCCCGCGCATCCCCCGGGCTTCAGAGCGCGCCCCGCGCCCGCCGCCTCTGCCGGGGGAGCCGTACCGCGCCTGAGGTCGCGCTAGGTCTCGGCCTCAGGGTCAGGGTCACACTCAGGCCCGGGCCCCGCATGGCCGCACCCAGCGCCCTGCGAGTCCAGCCACTGTAGGAGAGCGCGGCTGGACCCGGGGGCGGTGCTCCGCCTCCTGACGCCAGGCCTGGGCTGGCACCACCCCCATGATGACAGATACGGGCGTGGTTAAAGGCGGCTCCTCCCGCGGGCTTTCTTCCTAGCACGACCCTCCTAGAACTAATGGGAAGCTCTTCCACTTAGGGCAGGGCCCATGTATGCCCAGGGGGGAGAAACGCCGAAGAAACCCAGGAGCTCACTTTGGTTTTGGGGAAAACCCTAGCTCCATCCAGACCCGGAGCATCCTGCCTGCTTAGCCTACAGTTGCTGCCTGGAGGTTGCAGGAATCAGCAAAAGGGTCCTGAGAGGTCATATGACTACCCCACTGGGACCTTCTGGACCTCAGGTCCATCTAGCTCTTTGCTATAGCAACCTTCATACTGGAGTGAACTATCGACACAATCAGATTGACTTTTATTAATATGCCAATCCCATGCTCCCACGCCTCACAGAGGCTTCAGAGCCCCCTCATTATTGCTTGCTGTGGGGATATAAGGCATGTAGGCCAAGAGAAGAGGCCCATGACTCCTCTAACACAGCACATGTCCCTGGAAGAAACCGGATGGATACACCACCAAGCTTGATCTTGTCAGGCAACTGAAGTAGCCACCGAGGAGCAGGTGCATCCTCAGTCTTGGGGTCAGGCCCAGGGGAGGACTGTGCTGTATTGTATTAGTCCAGGCAGGAAAGGCATTAAGGTCTTGGCCCCTGCTCATTTGGATCAGGGAGCCAAGGGCAGGAGTCCTGGGTCTGTTCTGGGAAAGCCAGGCCTGAGGGCTCTTGCCACACTGAAGGCTCATCCTCCTGGAAGCAAACAATACATGGTCAAGGTATGTGAAGTAGGGGCTGCCAGATCCCAGGCTGCATTACTTGGAGTGGGAGGGAGTGGCCATCCCAGAATCAGAGACCAGGGGCAGGCCCTGTCTGAGGACCTCAGAGTGGGCATAACCAAGGGGCACTGGCAGGACAGGGCCCAGCACCTCACCGAGTCAGAGTCCAACTCAATCCCTGTGCTCTGGAAGTCAGCATATGTGTCCTTGGGGATGTCTGGCAGCTCCTCCTCATACTCTGTCTGATAGTCAGATTCATCTGGAGCAGAACGGGCTACATTAGTCCCCTCCCCAAGGACAGTGGCTGTGTCCAGCACAGCTAAAATCTAAGGCAGAACATGGCCACAGACCCTCTGTCCCCAGCTCCATGGTAACAGTTCACATACACAGCCATCTATTCAGTCCCAGGGCTGCCAGAGGGAGCTGCGGCAGACCCAGCAGTACATCACATCTGGCTTTGTCCACCCCACTTCACGATGGGTCCTGTATGTCTTTCACAAAAACATGGAGTAAGTTGGCCTTCTAAGCATGCATAGGAGGCCTGGTCAGGGTGGTGTAAGGAGACTCCAGCAAACTCAGCTCTGTGCCTGGGGCTCTCACCCTGGGAAGTCCCCAGGGTACCTCTCAAGTTCCTCTTTAAGATGGAACATGGAGCAGGGAATCCTGCAGAACATGTTGTTCTGTTGCAAGATGGGAGTGAGAGTGGGGATGGCGGTTGATGGCCCCCTTGCAGGGCTGTAGGTCAGAGCAGTGGTTGCTGGCCCTGGCCCTCGGGCTCTCTGTTAAGTTCTGCCAGCAGGCTTCCCTGAAGGTCTGTGATGTGGTTAGGATACTATATGGAGTGATGAGGGAGAAGCCTGAGTGGCCTAGGAGACAATCCCATTGCTATGGAAACTCTTGGGCTGGATAGATGGTCTCAGGGTCTTGACACAATGGAGCAGCAGGGGTAACGTCAAGTGCCAGTGACTTCTTCAAGAGAAGAGTGAGGGTCCAGAGGAATGGGGTCCGGCCACCTCTAGCCCGTCCCGACCTTCGTTATGCAGGCCCACTTTCTGGACATCTAACTCACCGTCCACGGCAGCCACCTTGGCCGGCTCAATCCGTGACACGATCTCAGCGAGGTCCGTGAAGGAGGCACTGGGGCAGGTGAGCACCTGAGGCAGGGTGTAAGGCAGCTCAGGCACTCAGCATGTCGCCTGGCTCAGGCCGCACACAGGTAGGGTGGATGCAGAGGAGGCTGCCAGTGCAGTGGACCCCCACCCTGCCCAACCCTCCATCCTGCTTCTCACCCCACAGTCCTTCCTCTTGCTTGTCCCCTGCTGGTCCTGCAGCATCTTCTCCAGCACACCACTCCGAACCCAGATGTCAAACACTGTCCGCCCATGTTGATACCCGACTTCCTGTATACATAGGAGGCCCCATCAGGAACTTGAGGGAGCCCCTTCTTGTGCTCTTAGAAAAGAGGCTGAAGAGGTAACAACCATCAGAACTGATCCCCCAGGCCCTCTTCCCCTGCAGTCAGTCGCTGACACTCACACAGATCTCATCAAACTTGCCGAAGTCCAGGGTGCGGTAGCTATCAATGGGAGGCCTCAGATACTCGCAGTAATCACTGTTCTTCACCATCTCCAGCTGCCGGACGCAGCACACATAGGCCAGGCGTGTCTGAATCTCTGCCATGTTCAACACCTGCCAAGAATGCTTGATCTCCTACCCTGGCCCTCCCTCCTGGCCCACAAACATGATGGGCCCTGAGCCAGAGATGTGACTTAGTGAGCCCCTGGTGTCCCAGAGTTAGTCCCAGGGCTTGGGAAGCAGTACAAACAAGTGACCCAGATCTGCTGGACTCTTGAGCTTGGGAGGTGCTTCTACATCCCTGCTTCCAGGGATGGGACATGGGGTGAGAGCATAAGCCCCAGAGAGGCTATCTAGTCCATCTGGTACCAATCCTACCTTGACTTTTGAGGCCAAGGGGTTCCAGCGTTTCCAAAGTAGCCACCATCCAGACAAGGCATCTCCATAGTTGGTGAGATCCATCTCATCCCGGCTGCCAACATCAATGGCAATCACAACCTTTGCCCCCATGGATCTTGCCACATCCGCTATGGAGAAAAAGGTAGCCCGGTCACCAGCCAGGTTAAAAATGCAGAACCAGGGTACAGGGTAGCACTCCACGAGGAATGGAAAAAACAGATGAGAGGCAGACCCTGCTTTACTAAGCACTAAGAGGGCCCTGTTTCTCTTGGTGGCTCCACCAGGGGACCATGTGGTCCCTCTCTAATATTCTCCCTGGGTCTATGGAAGCAGGAGATCAAATGCCCCAGCTTATGTGTAGCCTTGTGCACGGATCTGTGTGCTGAGCCCTTCTGAGTACGTAGCCAACAGGTAGCAGGTCTGGCCTCATTCATAGTGCACCCAACACCTGCAGGCTGTTAGTCTCCAACTGTGGGCACAGATGGAAATCAATTGCTCCTGGTTTGTCTCCTTGGCCTTTGTTCTGTTGCTGCTGTGCTAACAGGCAGAGCCATATGCTGGGAGCATGCTGTGCGCATGTGCATGCATGGGCACATGCGCATGTGTTCTCTATGAGCTGATGCCAGCCTGACATTTTCTCTTGGCATACTCTAAGGAAAACGTGTACCACCCCAGCCTTCCTGGTGTGGAGGCGGTTGTGGCAGGCAGCCACAGGGCAGAATGACCAAAGAGCTATGTACCAGCTTGTGGGACACTCCCCCATTCTCTGCAGTACCTGGGAGGTTGTTGATGTAACCCCCATCCATCAGCAGGTGTCCATCCTTGGGGTCGCAGAGAGGGGGCATGTAGCCCGACAAGGACATGCTTGCACGGACATACCTCCATAGAGAGCCTGGAGCATCAAGAAGGTCTGGTGGGAAAATGGCTAGGAAGGAACCTTCCCTGCCCTCTGTGGTCCTTGCCCTCCACTGGAGAATCAGAGCCTTCTCTCTGTCAGTCTGAAAGCCCACAGATCCTACCTCTAGAGAGAACACTAAGCTTGACAGACCACCACCAGACCTCTCATCCCAAAGGGCTTTGCCTTGAAAAGAGATGGCACTGAAGTAATTCTCTGTGGTCCCCAGATATCCCACTTTATCCAAGTGAAGACTGCTGTGCCAGAGTACATCCCTAATTCTGCTCCTTTCCCAGAGGCCCTTCTATCCACCTGATATCCTCACTCCTGACTGCCCTACTTCACCTAGTGTGCCTGTGGCGGAGACATCCTCTACCCACCCTATGCAAATGTGCCTGTGACCCTTGCTTCCTTTGTAAGACCCTCCGTGCCCTCATGGAGCTCCCTGTCCATGCTCCTATACCTGCCTGAGATCCTAGAGTGCTGACCCCACTAAGCTGACCCTACGGTGATTTTGGTTGGGGAAAGCTCTCACCATCTGTGTGAACCCGCATGGCAGAGGCTGTGATGTCAGTGGTGATGGCAAAATAGGGGAGCCACAGGTCCTGTGGGGAGGACAGGGGTCAGAGGAAACCTCTTCTCAAACTGTTCCCTGTCCCACACTGGCAAGGCCCATCTAGGGACAGATGAACATAGGGAAAGCAAGATGGTGTCAAGGTCACTGAGCATCCAGTGCATGCCAGGTGTGGAGGGGACACACCTCAATCTGCCGGTCTCTGAAGATGCTGTTGATGCTGTTATTGAAGCCAGTTCCAGAAAACATCGATGTAATTGGGTAGGTCAGGTCCAGTATAGTCTTCACCATCGATGTCATATCCTAGAGACATGGGAAACCTTTACTGAGGAAATCACATTTCTGCATCAAAACTCAGGCAGCCAAGAGAATCCACAGGTCCCACTGCCTGAAGTTTCAGGAACGTACTCCCTGTGTGGTTGAGCCTTAGTGTATGCAAAGAGGCCAGCAGAAGCTCCTGGGGTTTAGATGCTAAGAGCCTCACATAGCTCCATGACTTCGGTCCTTTCCTCACACAGCTATCCTTGAGCACCCTTGAGGACTCCATCAGACCTCTGTGCTTTGGGCATCCAGATTTTCCTACACAGTAGAGTGAGCACTAGGCTGGACAGAGCCACCAGCTCTAGACCCTTCCATAAGACTAATGAGTGACAAAGAAAACAAGGAATAAGATAGCTTGAGATTCTGCCCAGGGCCTGGACCAGGGAAGCCGCTGGACAAATCACCCCATTGCATCCACCTCTTTAGCATGGTGGGTAGGTATGCACATAGCTCCATGCCCATCATGTCCAGCAGTAGACTCCTGCAGAAAAGCCACCTTGGCAGGTCCCACAGCTTAGTTCACCGTCAGGATGGTGGGAGGACCAGCCCAAAGTGCCCTGACTTCTCCTATTGCTGCTCCTCAGCAGCAGATGAGCAGGCGGAGGGAAGGAAAGACACTTCCCACAGGCCCTGGGCTGGGCTTCCCAGCCCATGACTACATTCTAAGCTGTTCTATAGCAATTGAACACATTTTCCTGTGGTCACTGCTCTTAGAGGCCACCCCCAGTGATTGCTGGCATATCACTAAGGACAGGCTCTCTTTTTTGATGGCCACCCATTCCATGGAAGAACTATTTCTGGACAGAGAGCCTTAGGCTGTGTCCTTAGCTTTGTGAATTCAGCAGATAGCCCACTCCTCAGCTTCTGCATGAGGATGACCAATTTTCTTTTCTTTGAAAAAGGAGAGCACAAAATCTTTTGATCCCACGCATGGTTTCAGCAGGGTTCCATTTGCTCCACTGGAGCAGCCCTGCCTCGAGAAGGCTCTGAACTGCCTGCTGGCAAGACAGACTAAGGGCACTTGCTCTGCTTCCTTTGATTCTGTTGGATGCTTTGATTCTGATTCTGGGGTCCATTTATGACAAGGCTGGACTAACAGCAGAGAAGTCACATCTCCTGTGTAGCCTGGAGCCCACACTCAGCCCCTCCTGATTTGACTCATACCAAGACAATACTCCCTTCTCCAAAATCATCTAGAGCTAGGGACCAGGCAACAGGGAATGTCTCCCAAGCATGCTGGAATGATCCATACTAACCAATCTGAAGCTGCATATCCTGCCTTGCCTTTGCCTCAGAAACTGAGGCATGGCTGGGGAGTGGGAGAACCTTGGAGCAGTTGGGGGAAGGATTGAATGTGATCAAAATATACTGTATGAAATTCTCAACTAATAAAAAAGTAAAAAAGACATGGAGTTGGGAAGAAGACATGTTGGAGAGATTATGGGTCTGTTGGAGAGGGTTAAGTGGGAGGTAGATATGATCATATTTTATTATATACACATATAAAATTCTCAAGAATGAAAACAAATTTTTAAAAAGAAGCCTGAGGCCTGTCCTCTTTCCTGATCTTGACTGACTCTAGTTCTGTCTTGCCTGCCTGCCCACTCTAGCCCTGGTGTAGTTGTGTCTCGTTTCCAGAGACTATAGGATCCACTAGCTCCCCTTCACTGGCATGGCTCTCCATGTTGCCCCCCAGTAAACCTATCAGTTAAGACTAGAGCACAAAGCAGACCACCTCCGACTCCCTGCCTTAAGGCCACACCCACCTCCTGTCACCTACCTCTGGCCATCTCCCACCACCTGCCTAATCTTTTACTGCTTTATGCTTTCCCTCTGCCACATGGGCCATGCTCTGACCTACATGCCTGTCTCCTTGAAACTAGAGCGTTCCTGAGGGTGGAGGGTACCTGCTTACCTCTGCCCACTGCTTGGCCCGGATCCGAATCTGGCTGTAGCTCCGCTCCTCAGCAAACAGAGCACCCATGAAAGCCCCAATGGAGGTCCCTCCGATCATGTCCACTGGGATGCCACACTCTGCTAGGGCCCTGAGGATACCCACCTGGGCACAGCCTCTTCACCAGTAAGAACAGAGAAAGAGAACAAGCACCAGAGTCAGGTCAGCCCTTGAACTATATGCCCTGTGAGCCTCAGAGGCGCTGCCCACGAGCTGACTGTTCCTCCCTCCTCAGAACCTAAAGCTTGCATGACCACAGACAATGGAACAAAGAGGAAAGGCTCCCAGAGGGAGTCTGGATATAATTTAAAATCCCTCTCTCTGGAGGGACACAGGCAACTGTGGGGCTGAGACAGGGAAGGAGGCTTTTACTAAGGAGAGGCAGTGGGTGGCTGCTTCTATCCACTGCTGATTCCAACAGAGTATCACAGAGGCTGAGAAGCTGAACAGGCTTTACCACACTTGTGGGTGGGGGAAAGTGGAAATGAGAGCCCCCTAGAGAGAAAAAAAAAGGGTCCTGGTAAACACCGAGGACTGCCTGAGGAGTTAAGCAAAGTAGAAAAAAGCCAGCCCCCATAAAGACCAAAAATTCAGTTTCCGACTTTTTCAAACCAGGCTAAAGCTATGACCTAAAATCTCAAAACCAAACATAACAAGTCACAGGAGAAGAAAAGACCTCATGACAAGACAAGATTAAAAACAAACAAAGTGGACCGAGGGAGGGACTAGAAATGGTACAGTACTTGCCTACCATATGCATACTTGGTTTGGTCCCCACTACCATACACATTTAAAAAGGCATAAACAAGCCTGGTGGTGGTGGCGCATGCCTTTAATCCCAACACTCAGGAGGCAGAGTCAGGTGGATCTCTATGAGTACAAGGCCAGCCTGGTCTACAGAGTGAGATCCAGGACAGGCACCAAAACTACACAGATAAACCCTGTCTCGAAAAAAAAACAAAAAAAAAAAAAAAGAAAGAAAGGAAAAAAAACAACAACAAAGGTATAAACAATAAACAGTCTGTGTTTAGCACCAGTGGTGTGGGTGAACAAAGTATTGTTTGTATGTCTGTAGTGAATATATTAGTATGCTTAGTAAAAGAGGGAGATACACAACAGATATATGACTCCAGTTCAGGTATCTTGCAACATGCAAATTCATGAATATAGAAAGTAGAAAGAGTTACCAGAGGTTTCAAGGAAGTGGAGTGAATGTGTAATAAATACAGAGTTTATTTAGGATGTTGAAATGTTCTAAAATGGATAGGCCTGACAGCTGTAAAACAATGTGACCATATTTCATTGTACTATAATGGATAAAATATTCATCTATTGTGTATATATTTAGCACATAAAAAAGAACAATATGCAATACCAGAGCTACACTCTCACAATGGAACCTCATGAGGATTATGGGAGTGAGGAGTAGAGGCAGAGCCACAGGCAGATGAGGGTGCATAGTGACCAACAGATGCAGGTTATTTGAGGGTTAGGATGTCAGTAATCTAAAACTTAAGGAAACACACAATTAGTCAGATAGGAATACTACTTAGGATCACAGAAAAGTCAATATCCAAAAGGAGTCGAAAGTATTTGTTTCTAGGAAGTCTATAGACTTGGCTCTGGGAAGGGCAGGCAGAGGACAGTTTCTGGTATGCCTTGCAGAACCACTCGGCTTTTAAGTATACCGTAAGCCAAATGGTAGACTCTTCAAAAATATTGCTGGCGTGACCTGCAAACCAGGACCAGGTCTGCATCTAACTGTTCTAAGTTTCTACTATCCAGGCCCACAGATAGGACCAAGGCCTCCCTATTGACAATGTCACATCACTCCTCTAGGCCAGGGCCCCCACAATTCAGGATACAATGAGCACATGGGGGTGGTGGGGTCACTTCACTATAGACTGAGCAGAGCCACAATTCAGCTCATGGTGGGCTAGTTCCAGAGCACCCCTTCTCCTGGGAGATGTGGAGTCTGACATGGTCCCTTCATGCACATCTGGATTACTACTTCATCCTCCTCCTGATGCTCTGAGGCTCCACTTCTTTCAGCTCAGAAGGATCAGATGACAACTCAGGACAGGAATTACATGGGCTAAAAATCCTTTAAAGAACTCAAAGCCTAAACACCTGAAGGATAATCCTCTAGTTCATGAGCAGAGCAGGTCATTCCTCCATAGAGAATATATTAAAATGGGAAGAACCTCATGGGGAGCCCAATGGAGAATTGGCCAAGGACAAGAACAGACAATGTTCAAAGAGGAGACACATGGCTAACCAAACAAATGCATCTAAACACAGGCAGTCAGATAACACACACATTTTCTTCTACCAAACTGGTAACAGTGAAATCCAGAACATTTGGGCTATAAACACACATGTGCCCAGACACTTTGGCATGCGGACCACACCCTTGCCATCCATGGGACTCTTTCTTGAAGATACTAGAGTGGTCCAGGGATCTTTTCATCTGTGGCACCATACTACCATCTTCCCCATGCTCAGGGTAGAGCCTGTAGGAGTAACTGTCACCCCACACACGTGGCACACAGTTGGATGGGGGCTCACCTTGCTCCACCCCCTCCAAGCACCAAGGCAATGGCATTGCCTGTCAGCACCCGTGCTAGGCGGGAAAAGTCTGAGTGTCGGTCTGGTGGTCGCTGGAAAATTCGTGTGTACATCTCAACCTGAGAGGAGCCAAAGGAAGACAGAGGTTCATGTGTTTCTCCAGCTAAAACTCTGCATGTCCTGATCTGATTCATATCCTAGCCTCTCCAGGACACAGGACACCTCATTAGCATCCAAGTGCCTGACAGGGTCCGAGCTCACCTAAGGGGTGCTGGCAGAGGACAAACAGACCTAGAGGAAGCTTCTAGATTGCCTAAGACCACAGAGCCCCTCTGGATGTCCTCACAGGAGTCTCTCCACTGGCCCTTGTGTAGACAGTGCTCTTGGGGGCATATGGTCCCGGCAGGGGTACAGTCAACAGGATGCTGTCCATTGAGCTGTGGGTGTTGAATGGTCTACAGCATGTGGACAGCCCCAATGCTTCCCAACACCTACTTTTCATTCAGCCCAAAGAACTCAAGATGGCCTGAGTTTTAGGATTGTATCTGCTTCTGCTCTGAAGGGATAGCATAGTGACCTAACCATGAGATCTCTTTGGGGCCTCAACTAAATGTGAGACTCTCAGCCTTGATTCCTGAACCTAAGTCAAGCCCAGATTCCTGGGTTCACTGGTTCCCAGGTCTGGATGGCCTCTCTGTGCCTGTGCCTCCACCATGCTGCGCCTTCCTTCATCTGCAAGGTAGCCCAGGAACTCCAACGTTATGGTCACAGAGTTCAGAGGCAGAACAGGCTTGCCCAACGGAACCCACCAGCCCCAATGCTGCATAAAAGGAAGAAAACCAGTTCCAAATGTACACCGGGAGGCCAGAGATAATGCAGTCAGGGCTGAGTCCCCCTGGGCCAGCCCACCAGGCCTCACCAACTTGGGCAAGCTCCTCTTAGAGAAGACACGGCGTGGGCAGCGGAGGTGCAGGTGGCCGGAGCACCAGCTTCGCATGTTGAGCCACTCCACTGTGCGAGCAGGCCCTGGACCCTCCTCTCTGTGCAGCAGGATTAGTTGCTTCTGGGCACGCACAGCTGTGTTCTCCAACATCCGCTCCAGCTGAAGGAGAGTAAGGCCTGGTCAGCAAGTCCAGGTAAGCCTGAGGACTGATCATAGTACAGAACCAAGGACACCACAGAGCTAGCTCCAAGGTCTACCCTCAACACTGCCCTGATGGCTGGCCCCAGAGCGGTCAGTGTGTGACAGGTCTAGTTAGCAGCTGGGCTATAAAGATGGCTCATTCTGGGGCTACTTAACCCCCTGACCACATGGTCCACTTCACTGTGTGTGCTGGGTGGCCAACCCGGCTGCAAGGGTGCTGGGGTAAGAGACAGGAGTGCTTCCTCCCATGTGTCAAATACTGCCTTGTGAATGCATGCTGTGACCTTCACAGATGATGCACTTGGGGGGCATCTGCCTTACAAAATAGCACTGCTCCTGCATAATGGGAACACACATGATGGGGGTGACTTTAGCTGCTCCAGGATTAGACAGGCAGGGCAGATGCTTGAAATGAAAGCCAAGCAGGTAGAACAGAGAGGAGATGGGAACACTAATTCAAATGAAGAGGTGTCACTTCATACTACTTAAAGGAAACAAATGGACTTAAAGTGTTCATTCCTGCAGCCATTCACAAAGGAAAACGGAAAACAACGACCAGGTAAGCAACTTGGCAGCATCTAGTAAGTGCAAACATATCCTCTGGGGTCAGCAACTTGAAAGTATCTGAAGATAACTTGTACTTGCTTGTTACTGTGAAGTAACTGGTGGAGAATGCATGAACAGATGGTGGGCGCTCCCAAGTGGAAAACCAAACAGCCATAAAAACGAATCAAACAGGGGGATCTTTATCAAAATCCTAGGTATTGATGAAAAAGTAAATTTCATGTGGGATGGTGGTGGTGCACGCCTTTAATCTTAGCGTGTGGAAGGTAGAGGCAGGAGGATCTCCGGGTTTGAGGCCAACCTGGTCTACACAGTGAGTTTCAGGGCAGAGAGGGCTACACAAATAAACCCTGTGAAAAATCAAGACAAATAAACAAAAAACCAAACAAACAAACAGTAATTTTGGAATGATATAAAACAGGGCACCATTTCTATATAATCTTTTGGAGTGAATACAGCAAAGGTCTCTAAAGAGTGGATGGCAAATATGTGGGTCCTCTTCTGATTTTTTAAAAAAATTTCAACTAAAGGAAAGATAAACAGGGTTCTGGGATGGAAGTCCCTCTGAGCACTCACCTCACCTACTGCTGGCTCTTGCTCACCCAAACCCACAATGAGGATGCAGTCAGCCTGACGGATGCAGCGCTGGGTCCAGGGTGTGAGTGTGCTGTCTGCTTGATAGAGCACAATCCGGTGGATGTCCTCCTGCTGCCCCAGCCAGCTAGACAGCCGGTACTCATGGATACTGAAAGACAGAAGGCAGCATCTCACCTTTTTTAAAAAAATTTTTAATTAAAAATTTAAAAATAAATTTTTTTGAGACAGGGTCTCACTATATAGCACTGGCTGGCCTGGAACTCCCTTTGTAGACTAGGCTAGCCTCAAACTCACAGAGATTGGCCCACCTCTGCCTCCTGAGTGCTGGCACCTCACCTTCTATGGGGTCTAAGGCTCCTCAGCTTCATTAGTACCTCTTGCACAGAGCAACAGAGGGGGCTTGGAACTGGGCAGTTGAGCAGAGGCTGTGGCCAGGCCTAGAGGCTGGGGGCTTAAGAGAAGCTGAGAAGTAGAGCTACCTGCATAAGGAGGGCCTAGTTGTCTCCTGGGACCTCTGATGGTACCCAAGCACATATACAGAGTACAGGGTATAGCTGCACGAGGAACCTGCTGGAATGTGCAGATGCCAAGGTACAGGGGTAATGAGGTCCATCTCAGGACCATGCCAGGACAGCTAAGAAAGAACTGAGGCTGACTAAATCTCTCTACATGGGACCACAGGGGGCCAGAAGCGCACCTGTCTAGAGCCGCAGAACCAAGGCGTTGTTTGATGTTGTCACTGGTCAGCAGCAGGACAGGACCTGAGAACAACCACCCATTTCAGAAGTCTGTCCCAGCAGCCACCTCTAAGGACAAGCAAAGGACAATAGTGTTCACACCGTGTCCCGAGGTCAGCTCCCTGGGAGGGATTGCTGGCAATGGGGATGAGGCACGTTTTTTAAGCTGCCTCTCCAAATCTGGGTCTCCTGCTGACATACGAACCAAGTCTTTGCAATCCTACCATCACGTGTGTGGACACAGGCTGGGGCCAGGACACATGCAACAGTAAAACGTGAAATCCTGTCACTTCCCAAAGCCACATCTAAAGTGGCCTGGATCCAAATCTAGTTCATTCACATACAGACGCCAAGCTTTCACATCCATGCCTCTCAAGTTAGCCAAGGAAAGGTCAGATGTGACTCAGACGCCATGCAGAGTGGAGAGCAACGGTCACTCACAGGAAGCTGCCTCAGGAGTATACCGGCCTTAGGTGAAAAGGGTCTAGCAATGGGAAAGCCAATAATAATATACAAGGAGACTTAAATCATTCTGTTTTTTTACTGTGTTTTGCCTGCATTTATGACTGTGTGAGGGTGTTGGATCCTCTGGAGCTGGAGTTACAAACAGTTGTGAGCTGCAATGTGGTTGCTGGGACTTGAACCTGGGTCCTCTGGAAGAGCAGCCAGTGCTCTTAACTACTGAGCCATCTCTCCAGCCACGCCCCCCCCCCCCTTTTTTTTTTTTTTTTTGGTTTTCCGAGACAAGGTTTCTCTGTGTAGTTTTGGTGCCTGTCCTGGATCTCACTCTGTAGACCAGGTTTAAATCATTTTTAACAAGCCAGCCATGGTAAACTAGCCTTTAATCCCAGCACTTAGAAGGCAGAGGCAGGTGGATCTGTGTGATTCAGTTCAAGGCTGGCCTGGTCTACATGCTTCCAGTTAGGCTAGGCTAGAGCTACATAGTTAGAGACTGTCTCAAAAAACAAACAAAAAATCATTCTCAACAAGCTCATCCAAGAGTGTGCAATTAAGAGCTAATTCATGCTGGGAGGCGGTAGTGCACACCTTTAATCCAGCACTCAGGAGGCAGAGGCAGGCCCATCTCTGAGTTTGAGGCCAACTTGGTCTACAGAGTGGGTTCTAGGACAGCCGGAGTTACAAATTAAGGCCTTTTCTCAAAAAAATTAAACAACAACAACCATAACAACAGTAACAGAAAAAAAGTGGAAATTTTTTTAAGCAGGCAAACCTGTCCCACTACAGAGATGAAAAGCAAAGGGCAGCAGGTCCTACAGGCATTCTGAGGCCAGTGCTTCCCCAACCTGGACAGTAGTGGATGGGCAACACATTTTCTCTACCTCCTCCTGTCAAGAGGCCTTCCTGCATAAGATAAATGGTATCTTGCTACATAAAACATGGAGGTGCTGGTCTGACCCCAGGCTAGATCCATTTACCCTCAGGGTACTTTTCCTGTCTAAACTCCTCTGCTCGATTTGGGAGCTATAAAGGAATTGTAGAGTTCCCAAGATATAGTATTCTAGGCTCTCACAGTCAAGGCTTCCAGCCCTTCCCATTAGATGCTGCTGACCATGTCTCTGTCTGCCAAAGGCTCTGGGTTCTGTGTAGGGGGGCTGGATGCTTCTTCCTACAGAGCACAGGCAGGCAAGTCTAGATGAGGGGAGCCTCTGGCCTCACTGGAACCAGGCATTCCAAAAGTCCAGAGGCTCACCAGAACCACCTGTCTCCACTCTACGGAGTGCAGCCTGAAGGCAGCGGGCAGCCAGGTTGCTATGCCAGGTCCCTGCTGGCTTGGACAGCACTGAAGCCGGAGGACAAGGGGACAACACAAAGTTTCCACAATAAAAGAAAACTTCTCAGCCTGGATCCTTCACAAGCATAACGCCTTTGGAAATGAAAGGAACGTATCAAAGGCAGCCACCCAACTCAAGGCAAAGGCGGGCACAATGTGGCTTTTTTTTTTTTTTTGGTTTTTCGAGGCAGGGTTTCTCTGTGTAGCTTTGCACCTTTCCTGGATCTCGCTCTGTAGCCCAGGCTGGCCTCGAACTCACAAAGATCCACCTTCCTCTACCTCCCGAATGCTGGGATTAAAGGTGTGCGTCACCACCGCCTGGCCACACTGTGGCTTTTCTAAATGCGAGTTCTGGTTCAACCGACAGGACAGTTCTCCAGGTGGTCTTGAACTTGCCACATCTC
Source organism: Peromyscus eremicus (assembly GCF_949786415.1). Taxonomy (NCBI): domain Eukaryota; kingdom Metazoa; phylum Chordata; class Mammalia; order Rodentia; family Cricetidae; genus Peromyscus; species Peromyscus eremicus. Next base: position 14,394,319 of record NC_081419.1, on the reverse strand, counting down.
CCCTTTCTTGTAATTCTCAAGAATCACCATGGGATGTGCTGGTTCCTGAGACAGGGAAGGGCAGGTCAGGAGAGCTGGGCTCAGCTCCTGCTCTTAGACACAGGGCATTCTCCAACACTCTGACCCAGCTCGTCCTGTCCCGTGGGGTATAATACGTAAGGCAGGATGCTTTCCAGGTTCCTGAGCATCCTCTTGAACTCTAGGGACCAGCTGATAATGAACCAGTGCACCTGTTGTTCCTTGCTGCCCACTCCAATAAACTTGCTCTGGTGTTGTGTAGCAATTTCCTCCTAAATAAAACCTCCCATCTTAGAGGGAAGCTCATTAAGACACAGGATATTAAAAGGAGCTGAAGCAATGGATATTATAAGGGGAGAGGAAGTATTCCATCCTCTAGGGGACTTCTATAAGCTAAGGAAGTACACAACTCACATAATTCTAGGAAGTCACTGAAACTAACCAGATTCACTAGGTTCTTCCCTCTCCAAGGGTACATAAGCAGCAAGAAGTGCTGAGATTCTCAGACCAGCTGACTGGCCTAGCAGAAGCAGATAGCTACCTCAAAGAAGCAGAGACCAGCTGAGCTACCTGAAAAGGACGTTCTTCAACGTGGTAAGCTGCCTACAGGTTATGTAGTGAGTGCTAGGTTTTCAGATTTCATAGCTGTCACCCATGCTGGGGCAGACTATTGGTGATGTAGCTGTCTTTGAGTAATTTCTGCTCCTGTAAGTAATCCTTCACCCATATTCCTGTAAGAAACTAAATAAAACTCACTGGTTCACCATACTTTGGTGGTACCCATACTTTAGCTTGTCATTGGTTCCCTATCTGGGTTGAGTAGTGAGCTACTTGTTCATGTTTTGTTGTGGAATATCTGTACACTGTATGAAGATGTGTTGCTGTGATTGATGTAATAAAAAGCTGAATGGCCAATAGCTAGGCAGGAGGTAGGTGGGACTTCCTGGTAGAGAGAGAACTCTGGGAAGAAGAAAGGCGGAGTCACCAGCCAGACACAGAGAGGAAACAGAAGGTGCAAGATGGAACAGAGGCAATACCACCTAGAAGAATGTAGATTACTATAAATGGGTTAATTTAAGTTATAAGAGCTAGTTGAGACAAGCCGAAGCTAAAGGCCAAGCTTTCATAACTAATAAGTCGTCTCTGTGTCATGATTTGGGCTGGTGATACAAAGACAGTCCAACAAGAAAGCTCGCTACAATGTTTCCCCAGGAGCCAGGAGCGGTGTCACAGACATGTGTGCACCTTGTGTGTGAGCATTCTCTCCCACCAGGTTCAGACCAGCTGATAAGCAGAGCATTGTTTGGTGATGGTAACTCAAAGACATGATCCAAGAAATAAATAGCCAGTAAGGTGTGTTTGCATGATATAAAAATTCCTGCTCATAAAAGCCACTGTTGAGTGAATGAAATGACAAGACACTGACCAGGAGAAACTATTCACAAAAGGAGTGTCTTATGGAAAACTGTTGTCTAAAATGGATACAAATTTCAACAATATGAGAACAACCAGGGAGGAGCCTGCAGAGATGGCTCAGTTGGTAACGTATTTGCCATGCAAGCCTGAGCACCTGAGTTCAGACCCCCAGCACCCATGAAAAACTCCAGGCTCACTGCAGCCCCAGCACTGGCGGGACAGAAACGGAGGATCCCGGGAGCTTGCTAGCTAGCTGGTCCAGCTGAGCAGTGATGCACAGAAGAAAAAGCACATGAAAAAGCATCCTGTATCACACAGCAGAAGGGAAACAACATGAAGATCGGTGGTTTCCAGGGTTTGCCTGGGAGAAGGGATGAGCACACAGAGCACTCTCAGGACAAGTGAAAACACCTTGAGAGGTACTGCAGTAGTGAACACACGTCATCACACACACCTAAACCCACCGAACAGCAACAGGGGTGACTCCTCATGCCCACTCTGACCCTGGGCAGTGGTGATGTGATGACAGAAGTTCCATTCTGGTAAGGAATGTTGATAGTGAGGACAGCTGGACATGGTGAGGGGCAGGGAACACATGCGAAATCCATGTATGTAGCACGAATCTTCCCAGTTTTGCTTTGCTCCTACAACTCTTCAAAAAGCTTTTTTTTTTTTTTTTTTTTTTGAGTCAAGGTCCTTCTATATCGTAGTGACTGGCTTAGAACTCACTCTGAAGACCAGGCTGGCTTAAATTTGCAGCAGCCTTCCTGCCTCTGCCCGCCAGGTGCTGGGATTACAGGTGTGTCTCACCATACCTGGCTTTAAAACTGAGTCCCCTTCCCCACCAGCGGCCACAGTAAGAAAAGGAATAGACCAATTAGCAAATGAGACAAAGGGCCTGGGATGTAGTTGAAAGTGGAGCACTTGTTTAACATGTGTGAGGCCCTGGGTTCTACCCCAGCAATAAAACAAACAAAAACAGAAAGAAAAAAAGCAAGCAAGAAGAACATATGAACAGACATTTCACCAGAGAATATATACAGGGAGCAAATCCGCACATGAAATGTTTACTGTCATAAACCAACAGAGAAAAGTAAATTAAAATTAGGGCACATGGTGGTACACACCTTTAGTCCCAGCAATCAGGAGGCAGAGGCAGGAGGATCTCTGTAAGTTCAAGGCCAGCCAAGGCTACATGGTAAGACGCTGCTCCAAAAAAAGAAAAAAACAAAACAAACAACAAAAACAAGAGTTGAAGAAATTAAAGAGTTTCAGGCCAGCCAAGACAACATAGTAAGACCCTGTCTCAAAAAATTAAGAGTAAGTAAGTAAATAAATAAATAAATAAATAAATAAAATTAGGGCATGCTATCACTATGCCCCTATTAAAATAGCTAAAATTAAAATAGTCATGACACAGAATATTGGCAAGGATGTGAGGAAACTGGCCCTTCACACATTGCTGGTGGGAATACAAATGGTATAGACATTGTGGAGAAAGCCTAGCAGTTTCCTATCAGACTAAACATACTCAGACTCGAGAGAAATGGAAATTTATATGTATAAAAAAATCCATCCAAAACACAAATGGTCACAACAATTTAATTCACAGTATTCCCAAACTGGAAACGATCCAAACACCCTTCAATAATGAGTAGCTGCATAAACTGAAACATGCCCTCAGTGGTGTGAATACACCACAGCAGTAAAAAGAAAGCAAGTCATGTTAGCTTTGGCAGCACATACACTAAAACTGAATAAAAATAATCCAGAGATTAACATGGCCCCTGAACAAGGATGATATGCCAATTTGTGAAGGGTTCCATATTTTAAAAAAGAAAGAAAATCTCACAAGGCCACATGCTATGATTCTATTTTTATGAATTTCTCAGAATGACAAAAATCAGAGATTAAGGAGAGTTAGTTGTTTGGATGTCAGTGAGAAGGGTGTTGATGGAACGTGGCAGCTTTGAAGTGGCAGCGGGAAGGGTTTCTATGGCAATGAGCTTTGCAGCATTGGCATCGTCCTGGCTACCAGGATATGCTGTGTCAAAGGAGGGGCACATGTGGTGATACACTGTGCACCCTAATAAAATTTGCCTGACATCAGAGAACAGAACAAGCCACTAGAGTAAACATAGAGGCCAGGCAGTGGTGGCACACACCTTTAATCCCAGTACTTGGGAGGCACACAGCCTTCAATGGCTGGGCAGAGAAAGGTATATAAGGCACGAGGAGACAGGAACTAAAAGCTTTTGTCAGAAGCATCCCTTTCTGCTAGAGGCTTTTTCAGGCTGAGGAGTCAGTCCTAGAGGTAAGAGGTGTTTTGTTCCTTTGTCTCTGATCTTTCAGCACTTCCACCAATATCTGGTACCGGGTTTTTTATTAAAAGACCATTTTAAGATTCATGTTATAGTCATATGTGCATTCACATACATACACGTGCACCAGAACAGTTAATGAGTCTGGAGCTGACCTTTAGAGTAGTCTTAGCATCATGTGCGTTGTTATTATAGGGGACACTGGAAAAGGTCTTGGGGGCCTTTCTTTACTTTGCCATTTCTTTTTTTTTTTTTTTTTTTTTTTTTTTTTAAAGATTTATTTATTTATTATGTATACAGCATGTATGACTGCAGGCCAGAAGAGGGCACCAGATCTCATTACAGATGGTTGTGAGCCACCATGTGGTTGCTGGGAATTGAACTCAGGACCTCTGGAAGAGCAGCCAGATGCTCTTAACCCCTGAGCCATCTCTCCAGCCCCTACTTTGCCATTTCTTGTGATTCTATAATTATCTTGAATTAAAAATTTTTCTCCACAGAGCAACTTGACACTGCACTGGATGCAGCCTGAACAATCTGACCAATGTCACCGAAAATGAACAGGACTTTCTATACACCTGCAATATGGATTGCAAAACAAAGATCAAGACTATCATACAAGCTGGGTATGGTGACACACGCCTTTAATCCCAGCACTCTGAAGGCAGAGGCAGGCAGATCTACGTGAGTTCAAGACCAGCTTGGTCTACATAGAAAATTCCAAGCCGGGCAGTGGTGGCGCACATCTTTAATCCCAGCACTCGGGAGGCAGAGGCAGGCGGATCTCTGTGAGTTCGAGGCCAGCCTGGTCTCCAAAGCGAGTTCCAGGAAAAGCACAAAGCTACACAGAGAAACCCTGTCTCGAAAAACCAAAAAAAAAAAAAAAAAGAAAGAAAGAAAAGAAAATTCTAGGACAGCCATCTACACAGTGAGATTCTGTCTCAAAAAACAAAACAAAAAATATAAACAAAAACAACAAAAAACACAATAATTTTAAATTTTATATATACCACTACATTTTTATTTTAAGAATAATTTATAAGCCAGGCAGTGGTGGTGCACGCCTTTAATCCCAGCACTTGGGAGGCAGAGCCAGGTGGATCTCTGTGAGTTCGAGGTCAGCCTGGTCTGCAGAGAACTACATAGAGAAATCCTGTCTTGGAAAAAAAAAAAAACAAACAAAGAAAGAATAATTTACAGCTAATAAATACTATGGGCTGGAGTGGTGGCTCAGCGGTTAAGAACATCTGGCTGCTCTTCCTAGAGGTCCTGAGTTCAATTCCCAGCAACCACATGGTGACTCACAACCATCTGTAATGAAATTTGGCGCCTTCTTCAAGCATGCAGGCATACGTATACATAATAAATAAATCTTAAAAAAAAAAAACAATACTATGGTATCTTTCAATTTTACAGATCTTTGGTTTGCATTATTTAATGTTTTATATCAGTGGTTCTCAATCTTCCTAATGCTTTGACCTTTTAATACAGGTCCTCATGTTGTGATGACCCCAACCATAACATTATTTCAATGCTACTCATAACTGTAATTTTTTTACTATTTTTTTACTATTATGAATTGTAATATAAATATCAGATACGCAGGATATCTGATATATGACCCCCAAAAGGGTCATGACGCACAGGTTGAGAACCACTGTTTTATATAATTTAAGTATCTGTAGGGTAGAGGAAGTGTTTGTGCTGTTCTGAAATAGATATTCTAATAATATCTTATTTTATGATCACTGGACATAAGCACTGCATTCACTATTGTACCACTTTACAGAGACATTCCTGAAACTTTTACTATAACCTACCACGAGTATCTTATCATATGCTCACTCAAAATTACATCAAAAATTGTAACTAAAATGTGGCAATGAATGGACTAAAGGGTACACTGTGTGACCCAACAGGCCACACTACAGCTGCCACAAGAAGATTCTTCTTTTTGTTGTTGTTGTATTTCTTTATTTTGTTACGTTTTCAGATTTTCTTTTAAATTTGGTTTTGATTATGAGGGGGAGGTTTCAAGGGCAGAGGGCAGATGCAAGGGGACAGGGAGATTAGGATTGGAATGCAAGATGTGAAATCCACAAAGAATCAATACAAGTTTTTAAAAAATGTTAAGAAAAACAGAATACCTTATGAACTTGGAAGTTTTCAAGAATTCTCTTGAGTTTTAATTTCCTATTCTTAGATTCCCCAATTTTAAACATATATGTATTTATCCGCTCGTGTGGGGTGGGTGCTCATGAGTGTGGCGGTGAGAGTAACTTGTAGGAGCAGGCTTTCTCCTTCCCCTGCAGGCACTGGGGGTCAAGCTTATGTTGTTAGGCTGGGTATAAGACGTCTTTAACTGCTGAGCCATCTTGCCAACCCTAGCCTCTAAAATTGAACAGCTTCTTCCTGATGGATGACCAGCTCTGGGTTTCATCCTAGGACTAACATACTCCAGATGTTGGCCCGGAGAGTGGTCTAGTTCTAACCGACCCCCTACCAAAGCTACCTGATCCATCCAAGGGCATTTTCTATCAGGTCAGCAAGCTCCGTGGCCATCTACTCCCATACCTATTTTCCAGCAAGCAGAGTGCTGGCATACACTTCTAGCAGGCTCAGAACTTACAACAATAGGCCTGTGATGGGGGGATGTCAGTACAGAGGGCTCTCCTAATGTCTCTGGGTCCCTCCATCTTAAGGGTTTCTAACACATCGTATATTATTACATATTCTCTGCCTGTGAAGATCTCAAGGCCTGGAAATCCCTTAATGTGGAGGGCTCCTTCAGAGTAGAGCCTCCCCTGGATAGAGGGTAGGCAGCCCACAGTTCCTGAGGAACGGATAATGTTTACCTTCAGGACCTCTGTGTAGCTTACCAATGGCACTGAGGGCATGCTGGAGTTCCAGAGCAAAAGCAGTTAGGGGCACGTCCTCAGACACAGGCATTGCTGCTACCGTGGACAAGTTGCCAGGTGGGTTCCCCAAGTCCCATTTGCTGCTTGCTGTGTGAAGCCCAAGCTGGTGACCTGTAGGGATAGAACCAAGAATCAGCTTGGAAGGCTGGGCCATCAGCAGAACAGCTATGGTGACACAGGGTGCCACCAAGAGGGACCAGAGTCTGCTTTCAGTCTCACAATGACTAAAGCAGGCCCTTGATCAATACCAAAATGGATGTGCTCTAGTTTTGGCCCAGCCATAAATTATCTTGATCCTCCAGAGCTTGGGAATTCAAGGAGCAAGAAAATTTGGGAAATATTCTGCCAGATGAGAGCACCCCCATACCCCAATGGTCTCACTATGTAGCCTTGGCTGGCCTCAGATCCACCTCTCTTAATGGCGTGTGTATGTATGTATATGTGTGTGTGTGTATGTATATATATACCATTGCTCTTTATAGTTTTTTGTTTTTAATCACTCTAGAATCTGTAAGCTCAGAAGATCAACAGACACACCTTTATCATCTCTTATTCACATGGGATTCTAAAAACCAAAGGAAGCAGAGAATAAAGGAGGAAGGTCATTCTGGGGCAGGGGCAGGAGCATCCTAGGGAGACACCAGAAGGGATGCCTGAAGGAGAAATCAAAGCAGGCAGAGCCTCCTTGAGACCAGGATATCCAAGGGTCCAACAGAGCCTCACCCAGATACCCAGAGGGCCTAGACCTCCCCGCCAGGCCCTACTCAGCTGCAGGGACTGTGGTCCACTCAACTAACACAGGGGCAAGACCAAAGACATTTTAGTGTTGCTATCCTGTAGCAAAAGATCCTGGTACAAGTTCTTCTCCAATACAAACTTCTCCTCTTGAAGGGGCCCCTCCTGCATCCATAAAAGGTGGCTGAGCACAGGGTTTCCTGGCATTCTCATGCTATGGGCTCCCTGGCCACTGGTGGCCTACCCTCCTCCACAATGTCCCTCTCATCCCTGACCTTCCTTTCTGCTCTGACACAGACAGACCCATCTTCAGGCCTGGGCTGCATGTCTTCCTTAAGTGCAGTTTCCAAATGCCTGGCTTCTCACCTCCTCACCCCAGGAACAGCTTCCAGAAACTATCAGATACACAGTTCCAATTGGTTGGACATATGTCTGCACAGACTGACTTAGAAGTCTGGTGCAGAGCTACAGGTGGAGGGAGCTACAGGGATATGTGGAGCCCCATTCAGTGACCTGTAGGCACAGAGCCAGGAATCAACTTGTAAAGCTGGGCCACTGCCTGGAAGCCCCCATGTTTCCAGATGACATAAGGTACAGGACAGTAAGAGAGAGAGTTTAGGAAGGGTTTGCCATTCCAAGCAAATCTAAGAGCAGGGAGAGAGGGTGAGAGATAAGGAGCCACACTTAGGCTGTGATAAGCAGAAACAAGTCTATAGTCTTAAGAGGATACATGCATTTCACCTACACATATAATACACATGTAATACATACACCCTCATACATCATACATATATCACACAAATACTACACACACAATTCACATACAATCTCACACACAACATATATATCCATATATATATACACACCATATACACAATTTGGATACATACCGCCCAGACACCATGTATATACCACACACATAACTTATACATGTACTTCATATATACCATATGTGCATCACATACACACACCGTGGATACATATACACATACACAAAGATATTCACTGCAATATTGTTTAAAATAGTTGAGAAGGCCAGGGATAGTGGTGACACCTTTAATCCCAGCACTCAGGAGGCAGAAACAGGAGAATCTCTGTGGGTTTGAGGCCAATTAAACAAAAATAGAGCTGAGGAGAGATGTCTAGTAATGGGGGAAATAGCTAAATGAATGACCCTCTTAGCCATCAAAAAATAAAACACATCTTTAAGCCAGGTGGTGGTAGTGGTGGTGGTGGTGGTCCAGACCTTTAATCCCAGCACCCAGAAGGCAGAGGCAGGTGGATCTCTGTGAGTCCCAGGCCAGCCTGGTCTACAGAGTGATATCCAGGGCAGCCAGGGCAACACAGAGAAACTCTGTCTCAAAAAAAAAAAAATAAATAAAACAACAGGGGGCTGGAGAGATGACTCAGAGGTTAAGAACACTGGCTGCTCTTCCAGAGGTCCTGAGTTCAATTCCCAGCAACCACATGGTGGCTCACAACCATCTGTAATGAGATCTGGTACCCTCTTCTAGCCTGTAAGCATTCATGCAGACAGAACACTGTATACATAATAAATAAATCTAAAATAAATAAAACCCCACATCTTTATATAATGGTGAGAACAGTTATTGAGTGAAATAGCTATAGTTATAGCTTTGGTCACAAGGCCTAAAGTGGGCTCTCTTTGGTGCCACATTCTCCAGCTGTCTGTTCCTCACTCAAAGTGAACTGATGGTCACAGAGCCTGTGTGGCTCTCTGCAACCTGTGCTTCCTAGGAGCCTCAGGGGTTCCTCTGATATCTCCCCTCACTTCCTGGATACCTCCTTGCCCTGCCCTTCCCCTGCTCCCCTAGGTCTTCATCTCCCAGGCCTATGGAAGGAGGCCTTCTTTACTTATTTCATCCTCATTCATTAGCTCCGGGGAGAGGATGTGGCCTTCTAACAAGGCAGTTCCCACTCCCCAAGTGGCTTTCCCATCAAATGTAGGAATGGGAGTTGTGAGGCAGTGGAGTTTCCACCCAGAAAGCCCACAAGGAGGCACCAAGCAGTCAACTGTCCTCTGCTCAGGCGTAGGCTGCATCCACAAACTGAGTGGATGGTTACCACTCTGGTAATCAGGAGGAAACAGCACCTAAGTAACAACTAAGTCACTAAAACCCCAAAGCCCACAGCCCAGAGCACCGCCTAGCAGAAGCAGATGAAAATCACTGCTACAGCAGTGATCTGAACAGCTCTCCCTCAGGTAGCCTCCTCTACAACAGGTCTTCTTTGGGGATCCCCTTCACTCTCTCATCTTTCTTTTCCATAGACCTGAGATGTCAGAACCCTCTGTTTTAGTAGAACCAGTATGGGAGCTCTATTGTTAGCTATGTGTAGCTCTCAGTCTTCAAATGAGGTACTTAGGAAGTCTCTACTGTGGTCCAAAGGGAAGTGGAGTGAGGGACACCTCATCTGGAGGCTCTAAGGGCTGCAGGAAGCAGCTCTCTCAATTCAACAGGTCAAGGAAGGAAGCTGGCTCTGTTTCTTGAAGGAGTCCTTTCCAAGGAGGCTGCCTCTACGAAGCCTCACCAGCTTGAACACGAAGCAGCCTTTCTATCTAGCAAGCAGAAGCCCTGCACCGGCCAGAGAGGGGAGTGGAGAAAGCTATCTTCAGCCATGCCTGGGCTAGGCAGGTCAGAATCCACAGAGGGTCAGAACAAAGGATGGCTCAGAACTCTAGCAATCCTACTGGCTCAAGGAAACACAGGCCAACCAGACAAATCATAGTCCAGAAAACTAGGGCAGAACCTGAGCTATGAATACAAACGCACTGACAGCCACAGAAGATTTACATGGGAATATAATATTCAAATATAGATATTTGTTTAATATAGTATAAATATACATTTAAAAATTCAGTATATTCCAATTACCAGGTACACCAAAAACGAGGAATTTTTTTTTTCTTTCTTTTTTTTTTTTTTTTTTGGTTTTTTGAGATAGAGTTTCTCTGTGTGTAGCCCTGGCTATCCTGGAACTTGCTCTGTAGACCAGGCTGATCTCAAACTCAAAGACCCAACTTTCTCTGCATCCTGAATGCTGGGATTAAAGACATACACCACCTCTACAGCAAGCAATCTTAACTTGAATGAGAAAAATCAGTCAACAGACAAAATAACAGCACAAAGGTTAGAATTATTTGCTAGAAACAATGAAATACAACCAGTCACAGCCAGCCATTATGAAATCATGAGCATTTCTAAAACAAACAGAAACAGAAAACCTTAGTAAAACAAAGAAGAGCCAAAACACAACAACAAATAAAAGGTTCTCTGGGGCAGCAGTACACACTCATGATCCCAGGAGTCACAGAGGCACACACTCGTGATCCCAGCAGGGGTCTACTAGACTAAGAGGGAGCCCAGAGCAGAAGGATGGCAAATTCTAGGTCAGTCTGGGCTATATACTGAGTCACAGGCCAGCCTGGGATACACAGCAAGTTCCTGTCTCCAAATAATAACAACCGAAAAAAATATTTTTAAACCACTTTGTATAGGCCAAATAGGAGAATCAAGGTGACAGGAAAGAGCAAGTAATATTGAGGACAGACCAAAGTAACAATTCTATTTGAACATCATAGAGACAGAAAGATAAAAAAGTGACCAGTGCCCCAGATACCTCTGCGACAATAACAAAAGGCCCAGCATTCGTGACACTTTGTTTTAAGAAGAAAAGAAAGAAAACAGGGTTGGAAAAAGATGTGAAGAAAGAAAAGCTAAGAATTTCCCAAATATGCTAAAAGATATAATCTATAGGTTAAAGCAAATTTAACTCCAAAGGCATAAATCCAAAGATTTTCTAATTTCTGAAATGTAAAGATGAGAATAATTTAAGCGCAGGTCAAGTGTCAGTTATCTGAAATCCCCGAGGCCAGAATGCTTTAGAGTTCTGGCCTTGTCAGATTTTAGAACGTTCCCAGTCTACTGGTTAAACATTCCTCATCTGAAAGTAGCAAATGCTCCAAAATTCAGAACTTCTGAATGCTAACGGGACACTTCAAAAGTTTAGATTTGGATTTCAGATTTTTAAATGTTTGGTTCTCAAGGCATGCAGAAGTAATGGTTAAGACACATCTCAAGGGCTGGTGAGATGGCTCATTGGTTAAGAGCACTGGCTATCATTCCAGAGGTTCAATTACCAGCACCCACACATGGCTTACAACTGTCTGTAACTCCAGTTTCAAAGGATCTGACACCCTCTTCTGGCCTCCAAGGGCACTGCGTGCATGTAGCACACAGACATATATGGAGGCAAAACACCCAGATACATAAAAATAAACAAATCTCAAAAACAACAACAACAAAACATACAACAGCTGGCCTCGAACTCACAGAGCTCCGCCTGGCTCTGCCTCCCGAGTGCGGGATTAAAGGTGTGCGCCACCACCGCCTGGCCAATAAGGCACTTTCATTCCACTTAAAATGAAAAATTATTGCTATTAATGGATGAGGATAACATAAAATATTGTACTCCCTAGAGTGACCATGGAAACCGTCCAACAAAGAGAATGTAGAAATCAGAACTAATAAAAATAGGATGCTTAAAAGTAACCAGAAAGAATAATATTGGAGCCAGGTGGCGGCAGTGGCACACGCCTTTAATCCCAGCACCCGGGAGGCAGAGCCAGGAGGATCTCTGTGAGTTTGAGGCCAGCCTGGGCTACAGATTGAGTTCCAGGAAAGGCGCAAAGATACACAGAGAAACCCTGTCTCGAGAAACCAAAATAATAATAATAATAATAATAATAATAATAATAATAATAATAATATAATAATAATAGTATTGGAACAAAATTAAAACATAAGGTAGTAGACATAAATTCTAATAGAACAGCTATGTTAGAGGTAAGTGGTCTGAATAGTTAAAAGGTAAAGATTACCAGAAGAATAGTTAAAAAACTTGGCCTCTCACTATGCCTTCCTTTAAGACACTTACTTCAAACATAGTGGTCAGACAGGCTGAAAGCAAAGTAAGAAAGAAACCATATGTATTGAACAGTGTGGTGTCTCTCCTAAATTCATACCCACTCAGAACTTCAGAATGTAATCTCATGTGGAAAAAGCCTTAAAAATTGATGAAGTTAAGATAAATCCATCCTGGAGAAGGACCACGGTTTTCTATTGCTGTGTGCACACTGTAAGCACAGACAGTTTGCTTAACATAATACTTAAAATACCAGGATGTGATCCAAATGACAAGGTGTACTGAGAGTAAAGAGCTAAACAGCAGCTTGTTCACCCACAATGTGTCCTCTCAACAAACATTCAGTACTGCACACCAGTCTCAGCCATGTATAAAGCTTGTATGTCTGTACAGGACCAGGTCACAAATAAGCTAGCCTGGGAGAGCTAGTGGGAAAAGAAACAAAAGAAGAGGCTAAGATGAGCAGAGGGTGGGGAGGTCCAGAGGTGTGCACACAAATGTACAATGGCCACCTAGGCAGGGAACATGGAGGTGGAGACAGGAGAGAGCCATGGGCATAGTGTGCACAGAACAGTACAGAGCCAGAGAGTGACACCAGAGATCTAGGAAAAGAAGACAGTCCTAGAACACATAGTGACCAGTGGCTCCCAAATTAGGGACATCTTGGAGCTAGAAGGAAACAAACATGCTGTGGTAGAGTTTTAATTCCTGACACCCTACAGTGATTTCACCATCTTTTTACACTTGGCATATGACAGACAGACTACAGCAGCCTCCCACTCTCCCACTCTCCCAGAGGCTTCACCCTCTATTTCCCTTTCTAATCACTGACAGGAATAGAAGGCAGATATACCACACTTCTTCTCACAAACAGTTGAGCTTCCCCCTGTGCTGCCCATGTTGAGACACATCTTGGCAAAATATGCTGGCACTGTCAGAACCTACGCCCTCCTTACTCAGAGTTGTGCTTGGTGGGAGCTCGTGGATGTTTCCAAGAGTCATGCAGCACGGTATCCCACAATGCTCCAGGGGTCTGCCCCGGCCGGCTGGCTTCCTGCTTCTTTCTTCTACCCCTCAGGGGAAGGGGGGGGGCAGTGGGTGGACTGAGGAGGTGTTGAGACTCACCTGTTGCAGATCCCTGCTGGAGGCTGCCTAAGATCTTCTCACCCAAGAGATGAATCAGTCGGGTTACAACCTTGGGGTAGAGGAAGAAGGAAAATCCCAAACGGCATCGTTAAACGGTGAAACGCTGGGGACTGAAAAAGTCACAGTGATGTTCAGACAGCACACTGGGTTGTCAGAGACTGGAAATAAAAATGCGTTACGGGTGACAGGAGCCATGCACGACTCTCTGGTTGCCAGGAGCCATGCACGACTCTCTGGTTGCCAGATGAGGCAGGGTTAGTTGCCAACTTGACAAATGCAGAAAGAGATGGCCTAGACATGCCTATTGGGATTGTCCTGGTGACATTAACTGATGGGAGGACCCATCTCAACTGTGGACAGGACCTGGGTTTATAAACGGAAAAGCGAGATGAGCACCGTCACGCATGCACTCACTGCTCGCTGGTCTCGATTGCGGATGGGAGGGAACAGACGCCGCCTCTAGCTCCTGCCGCTGTGGTTTCTCTACTATGAGGGACTCTGAGCCAAAATAAAACATTTTCCCTTTGAGTTGCTTTTGTCAAGGTATTTTTACCACAACAAAAGGAAAGAAATTAAATTACCAGGAAAAAGGAGCTTGATGGGGGGGCAGGGAGGTGGTTGCTCAGTCCAGGGGTGACAAGGAGAAATGGAAACACAAAAGGTGTCTGTGACCTTGAGCCTGCTGCAGGTTCTCACACTCACTCGAGGTAGCAAGCGACCTAAGGAACCCAACCATGACCCCCAGGCATGGCAAAGACAGCTAGCTGACAAGGCCTCCTGAGAGTAGAGTTCACCTCAGAGAGGGCACCTGCTTTGTCTGGTATCATTACGTGACACCAGGGCCACTTCTTCTTTGTTGTTGTTTTTGGGTTGTTTGTTTGTTTGTTTGTTTTTAAGACAGAGATTCTCTCTGGAGCCTTAGCCAAAGAACTGTCCTGGATCTCGCTCTGTAAACCAGGCTAGCCTCAAACTCACAGAGATCCGTCTGCCTCGGCCTCCCCAGTGCTTCCTGGTTCACAAGGGCCACTTCTAGCAAGTAAATTAAGGGAGCTTATTTGCCCCAGGATGGTTGGGTCAGAGACCCCAGAAGATCCAAATAAAACTGACCAGATTTTCAGAGATGAAACAAAAAGTAGTCTGAGTAGAGAAGTCTGAAAGTAAGCCTGAAAGCATGATGTTTCCAGACGAGGCTATTGTTAATATAGTCTACTGTAACAGAAGTTTTGAAACATAAGAAAGCAGAGAGAAGAGTACAGGAAATTCCACTGTTCCTTCACCCACCTCAGTAGTGCTATTTCATAAACAAGCCTTTGGGAGCACTCATGGAGTTCTATGATGAATATCTGAATGTTTCTCTAAAGGCCAGGAGCCAAAACAAACCAACACCTATACTCAGCAAAGCATGATAATGTACACCTTTCATACCAGCAATGGGAAGCTGAGATATGAGGGTATGAAGTTTGAGGCCTGCCTGGACCACAAGAGAAGTTCAAGGCCAGCCTGGGAACTTAACACCCTGTCTCAAAATAAAATTTAAAGAGCTGGGGATGCAGTTCAGTGCCATAGTGCTTGTGTAGTGTACATAAGGCCCTGAGCTCAATCCCCAGTACCACAAATAAAGCAATAAAAATGTCACATTTGAAAACAAGTAAATTCAAAGTGAGACTAATTTTGCTGTTGTTGCTGTTTTTTTTGGGAGTCTCACTATTGTAGTCCTGGTTACCCTGGAACTCACTATGTAGACCAGATTGGCTTTCAGTTCACAGAACTCACAGCCTGTAACCTTGGCTCTAACTTCCAAATACTAGGGTTAAAAGCAGATCACCATGTCTGGCCATTAAAGCTAATTTTTTAAAAGGTTATTTCTGCCGGGCGGTGGTGGCGCACGCCTTTAATCCCAGCACTCGGGAGGCAGAGCCAGGCGGATCTCTGTGAGTTCGAGGCCGGCCTGGGCTACCAAGTGAGTTCCAGGAAAGGCGCAAAGCTACACAGAGAAACCTTGTCTCGAAAATAAATAAATAAATAAATAAATAAATAAATAAACAAACAAACAAACAAACAAACAAATAAATAAAAAGAAAAGGTTATTTCTACGTCAAGTGGCAAAGGTTCCAGATTGGCCAATAAATCCACAAAAAGGGTCTGGTATCTTTAAAAAAAGTGAGGAAGCACAAATTCACACCACTGTGATGTACCCATGAGAACGGTTGGTGTTAGGCAGCTGCCTGTGTGTTTGCTAGCACTCTAGGCTCAGGAGCCACATCCTACAGGGCTGGGAAACAGCACAGCCACTTTGGAGAACTGTGCAGTTCCCAAAGCACACATCTTTCTCGTGATCTAGCAACTGAACAAGGGAAATGAATCATCTGTTCATAATAACATTTGTCAAGAATGCGTTCAGCAGCCTTTTAAACCCAATAGTTCCAAACTGGAAAGCATCCCAACACCCACCAACTGGAGAACAGACAAATGGACTGAGACCAGCAGCAGGATACTGCTGGACAATGAACAAAGCCATTCACAAAAAGTACATTTTGTACTAATTCATTCATATACAATTAACAAGCAGACTTGGGTTATAATTCAGAGGTAAAGTGACTACCTACTATACATAAGGCCCTGGGTTTCATTACTAGTACCACACACATACACACTTGAAAAAAAAATAAAAAAAGAATAAGAAAAAGAAGAGGAGGTGGGAGGAAGAAGAGGAGGAGAGTTGGAAAGAAACAAAATAGACACTGAAAAGTAGTTTTAAGACTAAGGGCAGTGGGGTGGTGGCGCATGCCTTTAATCCCAGCACTCGGGAGGCAGAGGCAGGCGGATCTCTGTGAGTTCAAGGCCAGCCTGGTCTACAAAGTGAGTTCCAGGACAGTCAGGGCTACACAGAGAAACTCTGTCTCAAAAAACAAACAAACAAAGACTATGGGAGACTGTTGAGGGGAGCGCCACAATGGGCTCCCGGGGGTTTAGGCCAGAGTGTCGGTTTTCCCCTTCTCTCCTGTGACAGTCTTCTCACTCAGGCAGGGAGGACAATCAAAGGGCAGCTGACCAACAGCTCAGAGATGCAGCCTAAGTACTCCTCTTCAACCAACCCCCGGCCAACACCAAGGCTCTCTTCAAGTTGCTATCCTAAGACACAGGGATTGTGTAGCAATTTCCTCCCATATAAAACCTTCCATCCATAAGACACAGGGATTGTGTAGCTTTTTTTTTTTTTTTTTTTGGTTTTTCGAGACAGGGTTTCTCTGTGTAGCTTGGGTACCTGTCCTGGATCTCGCTCTGTAGACCAGGCTGGCCTCGAACTCACAGAGATCCGCCTGGTTCTGCCTCCTGAGGGCTGGGATTAAAGGTGTGCGCCACCACTGCCCGACTAAGACACAGGATATTCTAAAGGGTTATTAATCTATTCTGCAGGGAAGCCCCTCAAGCTTAGGAAGTAAACTACTTAAAGGCTTCAGGCCATCCCTGAAACTTACCACACACACTAGTCTCTTCTATGTATGAGCATATACAAGCAGCAAAGTCTGTCCAAGACACTGTCAGCCCAGCAGGTGCCTGAAAGAGGCTCAACTCACCGGATCTATCTGGAGACGACACTGTACAACCTTTTCGAGCTACCTGCAGGCTGTGCAGTGTGTCCAGGTTCCCAGCGTTTGTGAGCCGTCCCCCATGCTGGGGCGGGCTCTTGGTGACGCGGCTGTCTTTGGGTCATGTCTGCTCCTGTTAAAGAACCCCTCACCATATTCCTGTAAGCAACCCCAACGAAACTCACTGGTTTATCAAGCTGCACTTTGGTGGTATCCTTACTTTGGTCTGTTATCAGTTCCATATCTGAGTTAAGTTTGGTCTGCTCAGGCTTCCCTAGGAGTAGTGTCACACACAACAATAGGTAAAAGCGTCCCTGGTCTGAGCGTATGACCTCATGAATCACTTTTACAACCTCCCATCCACCTGCTCCACAGTGTGTCTATGTGCACTTGACTAAATCCTCACCTGTGCAGCTAGAACAGGGGCTCTGCACCACCCTTACCTGTGGGTACCTGCGCTTGATGGATGTCAGAGCTCCTGCTGGCAGCTTGGCCAGTTCTGAGTCCCGGACAGCATGCACGGTGGTGGCTCTGGCCTGGTGGGTTAGTGTCTCCACCTAAGGAAGAAGAGCCAAACTCTGAGGTCTCACAAATCACCCAAGGTTCCAAGGTTCCAGAAGGGCCAGGCTGACCACACCTGGAGTCCAGCCAAATGTACGTGCAGGTCAGGTGAATAGAAGTTGTCTTAGAGTTTCTATTGCTGTGATAAAATACAATGACCAAAAGCACCTTGGGGAGGAAAAGGCTTGTTTCATCTCATACTTCTAGGTAACAGTCCATCACTGAGGGAATTCAGGGCCAGAATTCAAGCAGAGCAAGAGCACAGAGGCAAGAACTAAGGCAGAGGCCATGGAGAAGTGCTGTTTACCAGCTTGCTCCTCTGGGCTTGCTCAGCCTGCTTTCTTAAACCACCCACAGTAACTCGGTCCCCCTCCAAAACACACACCAATCATCAATCAGGAAAACGCCCCATAACCTGGTCGGGGAATTTTCTCAATTGAAGTTTCCTCTTCTAAAATGACTCCAGCTTGTGTCAAGTTGACATAAAACTAGCCAGCACAGCAGCCTATAGGAGCTCTGTACACAGTCAGGAAGCATGAAAAGGAGCAAAATGACCTTGCCAAGTCTTTACTCTTCAAGAAGCCTGTGGGCTCTCACATGTGACTGCTGTCCAAATTATTGGATGTTCTAGAAGCCACAAGCACCCTTAGCAACTTCGATAGTTCTTAGACACAGGCCTGGGCTGTCTCTAAAGAAGACACACCCTCCACTAGGGGCCCACATCAGATGTGTTGTCCCTCAGAGCCTGGAGGCACCCATTTCAGCATCTGGCCAGCTCTGAAAGCTTCCAAATAGAAGTTTGCATCTGGACTCACAGGCTGCACACAGCATGGCTACCCTAAGGCCAAGGAGTCCCAAACTCTGACATGGAAGACCCAGTGCGAGGCAGAACTGGGGAGGCCGGGTGGGGGAGTGGGGGCTGCACAGGAGGAAGCGGCCATTAGCACATGCTTGCCAACATCAAGATGTTTCCTGAGACCCTGCTACCAGACAGCAAAAAGCCCCTAAACTTCCTAAAACAGCAGTTTAAAACTTCTTTAAAAACAGAAAGAGAGCCGGGCCGTGGTGATGCACGCCTTTAATCCCAGCACTCAGGAGGCAGAGGCAGGTGGATCTCTGTGAGTTCGAGGCCAGCCTGGGCTACAGAGTGAGTTCCAGGACAGGCTCAGTTACACAGTTCTCAGTTACACAGAGAAACCCTGTCTTGAAAAACAAAAACAAAAACAAAACAAAACAAAAAAAATTTGTTAAAAAAAAAAAAAGCAGAATGTGGTCCTGGACTGTGTAGGAAAGAGGGCTGAGCAAGTCGTGAGGATTATGTCAGCTGCAGCATTCCTCCATGCTGCTACCTCAGTTCCTGCCCTGACTCTCCTAGGTGATGGCTTGTTACCTGGGAGCATAAGAAAAATAATTCCTTTCCCCTACAAGTTGCTTTTGATCAGGGTGATTTACTACAGCAATAGACACCTAACTAAGACACTGGACCACACAGTGAGACCTTGTGTCAAAGAAGAAGCAGGGCAGGGGTGGGGGTGGGAAGTTAGGGGGTGGCAGACTGAGCAGGATGTGGTGGGGTTACAAAAAACAGCTAACCAGACCCTAGGATGCAACAAATTGAAGAATATAGTCTTTCAGGTAATTTTTGTTTGTTTATAAAGTACAGTTTGTTTTTTGGTTTTTCAAGACAGGGTTTCTCTGTGTAGTTTTGGTGCCTGTCCCAGATCTCGCTCTATAGAGCAGGCTGGCCTCGAACTCACAGAGATCCAGCTGGCTCTGCCTCCTGAGTGCTGGGATTAAAGGTATGCGCGATCACCGCCCGGCCAAAGTACAGTTATTTTTAAGAAATATTTGTGCTTAGGGTAGAGAGATGGCTCCATGGTTAAGAGCACTAGCCGCAGCATGAGTTCTAGGATGGCCAAAGCTACACAATGAGACCCTGTCTTAAAAACAAACAAGAAAACAAAAACAAAAGAGCACTGGCTGCTCTTCCAAAGGGCCTGGGTTTGATTCCTAGCACCCACAAAACGGCTCACAATTATCTATAACTCCAGTTCCAGAGGAGCTGATGCCTTCTTTCTTTTCTTTCTTTTTTTTTATTCTAGCCCAGGCTGGCCTAGAACTCACAGAGATGCACTTGCCTCAGCCTTCTGAGTGCTGGGATTAAAGGCGTGAACCACCACTGTAACCTCTGATGCCCTCTTCTCGTCTCTGTGGGCACCAGGCCCATATGCCAAGCATGCAAACATACCTTCAGGCAAAACACTCATGCACTTTAAAATACATGTATTTGTGCTAATCTGTATAGGTTTACTGCTGTGGGATAATGCTCTTGTAAACTGGTTAAATGCTGATTGGCCAGTAGCCAGGCAGGAAGTATAGGTGGGGCAATCAGACTAGGAGAATTCTGGGAAGAGGAAGGTGGAGTCAGGAGTTGCCAGCCAGACACAGAGGAAGCAAGATGACAAGGCAGAACTGAGAAAAGGTACCAAGCCACGTGGCTAAATATAGATAAGGATTATGGGTTAATTTAAGCATAAGAGCTAGTCAGTAAAATGGCCGAGCAGTTATAGTTATAATTAATATAAACCTCTGAGTGACTATTTTATAAATGGCCAGAGGACCTGAGAAACCTTCTGACTACAGTTTACTGCTTTAAAAGCCTATAATCTACACTCAGGAAGCTGAGGCAATAGTGAGACCACTATGTAAACATTGAGGCCAGCTCAAGTTTCATGGTGAGTTCCAAGCCTACCTGGGCTAGAGTAAGACCCTGTCTCAAAAGAAAAACAAACAAAAAATCGAAACAGTATAAGCCAGAAGTGCAGGTTGGAATTTACTGTCCTTATATAGCTCTACAAGCCCAACACTGCAACATCCAGGGGCTGATCAGGAACAGTTTAGGACAGAGAAACCTGCCTATGTAGGCTGCATTGGGAAGCTAGGTAAGCTGCTAGTTACCCTCAGTCAAGTCCTTTTGGACACTATCCACCACGGCTTCAGTACTGGCTGGGTTCAAGAAAGCAGCCAGAAACCAGGGACCAGAATCTTGGACCTCCCAGAAGGCTAAGATAGGATTCTAGACAAAGGACAGGACCAGCAGGGAGGGGTCAGGGATGGCTATCCTTCTGCAGGTCACTCAGGCTTCCTCCTCCTCTTCAGGTAACCAGACAGGCAGATTCCCGAGAATCATAGAAGGCAAAGAGGGTAGCTGACACCTACCACACCAACAAGGTCTCCACGGCCATATTCCCCTGCCAGGCGTTTTTTCCCATCATCCTTTCGGATCACAGAGCGCAGCCGGCCACTGAGAACAATGTATGTGCAGTCAGACTTGTCTCCTTGCCTGCAGAGACACAAGAGTGCTCAGTTCACCTGCCTAAGCTGCTCACAGAACCAGCTTCTTAACAGCCAACCGGATCCCAGGATGCAACAAATTAATAGAATGTAGACTTCTGGGTAATTTATAGTTTGTAAAGTACAGTTACTTTGCCAGGCAGGGGTGTCACACACCTTTGATCACTGCACTCAGGAGACAGAGGCAGGTGAATCCCTGTGAGTTTGCGGTCAGCCTGGTCTACATAGTGAATTCTTAGCCAGCCAAGCTTATATAGTGAGACCTTGACTCAAATAAGTAAGTAAATAAATAACAATTTTTAAAATGTAACTACTTTTCACTTTAAAATATTTGTGCTAACACATGGGTTTACTACTACTTCAAATAATTTTAACTTTTTCTTGGCTTAAATTTTAAGCAGCAACAAATAATGATAGCTTCAATCTAGGTCTGTCTGTGACCTGAGCAGGGGTGAAGCCAGCAAAGGTGGCCCAGCCAGAGTCAGTTAGCACAGCAGCAGCACCTTACAAAGCCACTTCAAACGGCTCTTGGGTCTTTTGATAGCAGGGCGTGGGTTTATGTGTATGCACATGGAAAGATGTTTGTTGAAGATGCTTTTGTGTCTATGTATACGCACAGAACCCACGATGATGTCAAAGAATGTTACTATGGGTACCAGGGGTGGGGGATAAGGAAACTTACCCTTTTCATTGTACAACCTTCACAGTATAGTCTTGTCTATTAGCAAAACTACTATATATCAATAGGGATATGCAGTGATGGAGACACCTGCAGACCTCTGTACACTGCACACCTTTGGGCCCCTCTATATACTGTGGGTTCTGCTGTACACTAGACATCTGTGAGCCTCACCTGTATATGGCACGCCCAGCCTCTACTTCCATCCAGTCTAGAGCAAAATCAATCTGCCGTACAAAGGACGACATCCTCTTCACAACTGTGTGTGCCACGCCCAGGACGATATCTGGCCGTTTCCTCATGATCCTGTCATGCAATCTCAAGTCATTTCCATTCCCATCAGGGTCTCTTCTCACCTCCCAATCTTAAGTCCAATCCTACTACATCCATTCCTCACATATACTCAGCATTTGAGAGCAGGCAGAACTTCAAGCAGCCTACCACACAATGCTTACTTGAAGGAAAAAGACGCTGAGGACAGAGACAGGATGGTGCCTAGCAGCTATCTGCTCTTAGCTGCACAGGGACAATGGATTTGGGGGAATAGGAGAAGACCACGCACAGGGCTGTCCACTTCATTAAGGTACCCAGAACACAGGCCACACAAAAGCTCCAGGTTTAGGCAGCAAGGTTCCACCCACCACATACTCAGACCCATGAGTGTAGACAGCAGCAAATACAATGAGGTAGCCAATGCTAGCAAAGTTGCCTCAGGGGGCTTTGAACCTAGAAGGCAGAGTCTACCCTGGGTGGTTACAGAGTGTCTAGGGTTCTGACCCAAGAACACTGTCATCTCTGGTGACTGTGTGGACAGACTGTGGAAGGCAGGGCAACAGCAGGGATATCATGGTAGCTCCAGGGCTGTGGGTCAGCTCATGGGTTATTTATATGCACTGGGCAGGAAAGAACCAAGGCTGAGGGACTCCAGACCTTGGCCAAGTAACAGGAGATGGAGCTGCCAGTCCAGAAGACACAGGAAAATAGAGCATTGTTCCATGCAATAGATAATGGGAGTCCCTTCACCATCCCAGGGAAGTAAGACAAATGATGATAGCTTCAGAGAAGCCAACTGGATATAGTTTTATCCCCAAGATTGGATGAGAGTCCCTAGGACACGTGCTGGACTGTGTCTGCAGAGTGAGAAATACCTGTATCAGGATTTTTATGCACATACAGCCGCATACACGCAGACAAGGACATTCAAAGACATGCACACACAGAAAATATAGGACACATAGAGATACACATGGATAAGGACATAACACATGCACACATAGACAAAAATATGTAAACAAGGTCACATAAATACAAACACATTAACAGGTCACAGAAACAGACATGTACATATATAAACAAGGATATCCATATGTGCACATACACACCAATGTGGACATAGATGAAGATATGCAAATACATATGTACACAAAGACCCACAGAGAAATATAAGGACATATAGACACACACAGAGGAACCCAGACACACTCAAACGTGGACAAGGACATGTACTCACACACACACACACACACACACACACACACACACACACACACACACACAGACATCCTACCTAGATTTGTAGGATAACAGACAGACACACATGCATGGGCAAGGCTATGCCAAGGCCAAAGAAACAAAGAGAAAGAGAGCAAGGCCATAGGGTCCTGGCAACCATAGGAGGCAATTCCTGTTGACCTTTCTGATTATCCTTCTTGAGCATTCCCTGGTACAGATGGACAAGGGCAGGGACAGCAGACTGAGAGGATGTTCTGTATCTCTGAGTAGATCCATGCAACTCAACTTCACCCTGGTGCCTCTTGCTAACAGAGGGACCTAGGCACAGTTCTAACTGTCTGGGTATGCCTCCCATCTGTAAAATGGGGTCCTCACCCCAGCATATTGAGAATACCAGGGGACACAGCATCAGGGTACCAGGCCAGGGTATTTAGGCAAGTCCTAGGAGAGGGAAGCTACATCAGGAGGATGCCTTCCCTTTCCTGGCACCTACTACTGATTTGGAAGCACTTAGGTTGAAACGCTTTTTCAAAGATTTATTTATTTATTATGTACATTAGGGTTTTGTCTGCATGTGTGTCTGTGTAAAGATGCCAGATCCCCTGGAACTGGAGTTACAGACAGTGGTGAACTGCCATGTGGGTGCTGGGAATTGAACCCGGGTCCTTTGGAAGAGTCGCCAGTGCTCTTAATTGCTGAGCCATCAATCTCTCCAGCCTGGAAACAGGATTTTTAAGCTGCTGTGTTTCCACTACCTTCTGGCCCCTGACCTCCATTCTCTGTCTGAGCACGTATCCAACTTTTAAACAGGAGAGCTACAAGGTCATAGCAGGAATCAGGATGGATGAAGAAGAGGCCTTCCAGCAATGTGGATAGAAAGATGGACGCTGGCTAGCACAGATAACTATGAGGGTAGGCAGCTCAGAAAAACTGTGGACCCTGAAAGGAACAAATTAAGATAGTTTTTAATCTTGTGCTCTGGAACTCACAGGGACAAGCAGGAAGGCCAGCAGAGGATACAGCGTGTGGCTTCTCAGACAAGCTGAGGACATCACTGGGGCTGAGGAACACAGCTGGTAGATAGATAGACAATAGTTTCTGTCCCACTTAAGGAAGGAGAGTGAGCAGGACATTCCATGACCAACATCCTGCCTTTCCACCCAGACCTGATCTACTGTGATCAGGCAGATGGGCAATGAGCTAGACCCTAATTCCAATATATGTGCCACAGAATGTACCAACAAAGAGATGTGACTGGGCCAGAGCCATAAACCAATAGAGAAAGCAGCATTATGTCAGATATCACAAGCCAGGTGGAGCTTCTCTGACTGAACACCTGAGCCTGTGTATGGGTACCAATGTATGCAGCCACCTAGACAAAGAGCCAGGTGAGGCCAGCAGTAGGCCTAGCCCTGAGAGCCCTTGGGGACAGAAGACCCAGGAGACAGGTGAGCAGGACAGAGAGGGGCATAGAAAGTGCCCCAGCATTCAGAGTGGCTCAGAGAAGGGAACAAAGTGACTCACTCATAGAAGTGGGCCTTCGAGATGGACAAGAAGCTGCAGTCTCTGTTGGCTTTGATGGTGAACATTAGGGGCTCTCCAGTGAGCACTGCCAGCTGTCCTACCATTTCCCCAGGATGTGTGAGGAAGAGGCAGGTGTCCTCCAAGCTGTCGATCTTCTGCTGGTAGACATGCAGCAGCCCGGAGACCACAAACAAGATATTGACATCCTGGTAAAAACAGAAGGCTGGCTTCAGGAAGATGTATGTGATAGTGACCCAGTATGCCCCATGGGCCCAGAACCCAGGGAGGTTCACTGAGCCCCACAGAGTCACACATGGTACAAGCAGCGGCTTCTCTGCCTGTTCTAGGTTATATGTAACCTAGACTTGGGCACATGTTTCCACTGAAAACACAGCAGTTCTATAGCTCTACTATTTAGTTGAGTGGTGCCTAGGATTTATTTAGGAAATTTAGTTTTTCAAATCTCAGACACATATACCTTTCCTCCTCACCGCCCTTTGACTGCTCTACATGTCAGCCATTTTCCTACGGAAGTGAGGGTGCAGCCCATCCCTTTGAAGCCGTCTACAGAGCTACACCTCTGCTACCCTTTAGAGTCGTGTGTTTTGATCCAACATCCACAAAAACATGCGGGACCAAATCGCATCTTCTTAGTATCTATTATGGGACTCTGCAAATCTTCTCACCCCAAGTCCTTAGGTTCCAGAAGAGGAGCCAAAGTAGCAGGCACAACCACAAAGAAACCCAGCATCTAGGCCCAAGCTGCCTAGAGACCAAGACAGTGCCCAGAGGCATGCAGTCTGGTACTGGGACAACTTCCAACCACTGTGGCCTCACCCACACTCCACCCAGCACAGAGCTGCAGGGCTGGGCAGTTCGATGACCAGTCCTTTAGGACTGAGGTTCTTCACTCACCTGATCTCCCTGCTTGGACACTATGGTGCCTGCAGGAACATGAAGAAATGCCACTCGGCCATCCAACAGGGATGGGTCCTAAAACATAGAACAGATTTCAAGAAGGAACAGGAAGAGGTACTTAGGTGAAGGCACAAAAGATGGGGCCTGAGAGGATAGGACAGAGGCTTCATGGGTATGGCTATATCAAGTGCTTCTCTGGGGACTGTCTACTAACATGGACAAGGCAGTACTCTGCAGAAATGATCAGTGGAATACAGCAGAGATGCAAACCAATATGCTTGTGAACTTACACAGGACAGACAACGAATATAATTTCAGTACGAAAAGGCAGTTTATTTCATAAAGGTCAAAAAGAGAAGACAAGAAACTGGGGTACCCTTTCCATACTCATTACAAAAACTGCCAAGTGTAACAGTGTGCACCTATAATCCCAAACACCCAGGAAACCAAGGCAGAATCATTTTATCTCAGAATTTCAGGCCCAGCATGAGAGTTCTTGCTCTTTCTTTTTTTCCCTTTCCTTCTGGAGACAAGGGCTCATCTTAGACAAATCTAACTAGGGCACCATCTCCCATCCCACCTGCAAAATCTGGCTTTCCTTCATGCCACATAAGGTCAGGAACAGGCTGGAATTCAACATGACCAGAGAATGCCAAAGCAGCCAAGAGCACGCAGGGACTGAGTGTCTGTATGTACGTGGGTATGATACCTGCCATGGCCTGAAAAACTCCAAGTACTTAGATTCACAGCTCTTGGTGACAGTAAAACAAAAAATAGGAAGGGTCACTGGCCACCGTTAGGAAATAGCAGTAAGGGGCTGGAGAGATGGCTCAGTGGTTAAGAGCATTTGTTGCTCTTGCAGAGGACCCAGGTTTGGTTCTAAGCACCTACACGGTGGTTAAATCATCAGAAGCCATCTCTGAACCTTTGCTAGACTCAAGGGAAGAAATGTTAGCTCAATAAAAGAAGCTGTGAGAAAAAAGTCAGAAAGAGAAGGGAACCAAAGAGAAAAGCTGTGGGGACACACAGCTAGCTCAGCGTGGACCTCTCAGTCACTTACATAGTTACTGGGCTAACCAGGAATTCGGACACTAGCCAAACAGCCTCATCTACTGTAGAAAGAAGAGCGTCCTCTTAAGGCTCCCATAATGCCAACAGTGAATGCTTTAATGCCACACACAGAGCCAGAGATGGCCTGAGCAAGACCCAGAAGGGACTAAAGACACATGGCTCCATGGAACAACCTCTTACAGAGAATGCTACTGAACAAAAAGGAAACGCTAAGACATTTAGCAATACCTAGAAATATCTTTGTGTGTGTACATGTGTATGTGTGTGTATGTGTGTGTGTGGTGTATGCATGTATACACATGTCTTTGCACAGGTGTCCATATGTGTGTATATAAAGGCCAGAAGCTGGTGTCAGGTGTCCTTCTCTATAACTCTCCACCTTTAAAAAAAATGTTTATTGCATTTATGTATTTATTTGTGGGGGAGGCAGCAACACACATGTGCCACACTGTACATGTAGAGGTCAAAGGACAACCTGCAGGTGTTGGTTCTCTCTCCTTCCATTATGTGGGTCCCAGGGAACAAACTCAGGTCATCAGGCTTGATGGCAAGTGCCTTTACCCATGACTCCACTTTTTGTTTGCTTTTAAGAATTTATTTGGGGCTGTAGAGATAGCTCAGTGGTTAAGAGCACTGGCTGCTCTTCCAAAGGACCTGGGTTCAATTCCCAGTAACCACATGGTGGCTCACAACCATTTGTAACTACAGTTCCAGGGATTCCCAACACCTTTATACAGATATACATGCAGGCAAAACACCAATGCACATAAATAAAAAAATTTAAGTATATATTTTTATTTTATGTGTACAGGTGTTTTATCTGAATGTGTGTAAGCATACTAGGTGCATGCAGTGCCAACAGAGGTTAGAAGAGGATGTCAGATACCCTAGAGCTGGAGTTACAGAGTTGTGAACCAGCATCTGGGTGCTGGGAATTGAACCCTAGTCCTCTGTAAGAGAAGCAAATGCTCTTAACTGCCGAGACATCTCTCTAGTCCCTCCACCCACTTTTTGAAACTGGGTCTCTAACTAAACAGCCCCAGAACTTGCCTATCTCTGTCCCTGTCCTGACACTGACCTTGGACTGGGGTTTTACACACACACACACACACACACACACACACACACACACACAGAGAGAGAGAGAGAGAGCTACCTATACCTATGATAACCACTCCCCCTATGAGTGCTGGAGATCCAAACCCAGGTCCTCATGCGTGGACAGCAAGCATGTGTTGTTTCACAAAGTTAAACAAATGCATAAACAAAACATAAACATAAAAAAACATAAACAAAAGTAACACACCTTAAAATAATATTCCCCAACAAGCAAGTACTTTCTTTGCCTACTGATTCATTGTCCTAGCCTCAAACTGGAAACATCTCAATAGTGATAGCAGATTTCTCTAAGTAGAAATCATAGAACCATATAGAATAACCAAACTTAGGCCCCCAACTTGGGCAAACATTCCCAGCTCAAACGTAGGCCACATCAGCCAGCAGAACAAGTAGGTGAACTCAGTTGGTGACTCACTGTTGGACTAGAGGCCACACAAGCCATCAGAATTCCAGACAGGTCATCTGTGGACCTCCTCTACTCCCTCCATGCCCCCCTAGCCCTATCCCCAATCCCTCTCCCCTTCTCACCACTGTGTCCCAGCCCCCAACTTGGGTGAAACTCCCTGCTCAACCACAGACCACACTGGCCACCAGAACTCCAGGTAGGCCACCCATCCGTGGACCTCCTCCACTCTCTTGGTGCACCTCCACTATCCCCAATCCTTTTTCCCCTCCTCCTGGCTGTGTCCTACCCCCCAACTTGGGTGGAGACCCCCTGCTCAACCACAGGCCACACAGACCAGAAGACCAGAGAGGAGACAGAAACCAAGGAACAAAACATCCATCCAAAGAATACAAACTCATAGCCGGGCAGCACCTAGATCTACAATCACCCCAAATCCACATGCCTAGACACAAGTTTAAGAACAAATAACAACAACCAGGGCAATATGAAACCATCAGAGCCTAGCTATCCTACTACAGTAAGCCCTAAATATTCCAACACAGAAGAAGTATACAAAAAAGGCCTTAAAACCAACTTTATGAAGATGATAGAGGTTCTTAAAGAAGAAGTGAGTAAATCCCTTAAAGAAATCAAGGAAAAAGCAAACAAAAAATTGGAGGAAATGAGTAAGTCCCTTAAAGAAAGTCATGAAAAAAGAGTTGACAGAAACAAAAATGTTCAAGACCAGAAAATGCAAATAGAAGCAATAATGAAAACTCAAACTAAGGGAATTCTGGAAATGGAAAAATCTAAGTAAGCAAACATGAACTACAGATGCAAGCATCAGCCACAGAATATAAGAGATGGAAGAAAGCGCTCAGGTGTTGAAGATACAATAGAAGAAATAGATACACTGGTCAAAGAAAATGTTAAATCTAAAAAATTTCTGACACAAAACACCCAGCAAATATGGGACACTAAGAAAAGACCAAATCTAAGTATAATAGAAATAGAAGGAGAAGAATTTCAGCTCAAAGACCCAGGAAATATTTTCAACAAGATCATAGGAGAAAATTTTCCTAACCTAAGGAAGGAGATGCCTATAAAGGCACAAGAAGCATTCAGAACGCCAAATAGATTGGACCAGAAACAAATGTTCCTCACCACGTAATAATCAAAACACTCAACATACAGAAGAATATTAAAAGCTGTAAGAGAAAAAGCATAAGTAACACATAAAGGCAGACCAATTAGAATTACACCTGACTTCCCAATGGAGACTCTAAAAGCCAGAAGGGCCTGGACATATGTCCTGCAGACTTTAAGAGACTACAAATGCTAGCCCAGACTACTATATCCAGCAAAACCTTCAATTACCATAGATGGAGAAAACAAGATATTCCATGACAAAGTCAAATTCAAACAATATCTATCTACAAATTCAGCCCTACAGAAGATACTAGAAAGAAAACTCCAACCCAAGGAGGTTAGCTGCACCCATGGAAACACAGGAAATAAATAATTTCACACCAGCAAAACCAAAAGAAGGGAAGCACACAAGCACACACACACATACACCACTACCAGCAACAACAACAAAATAACAGGAATTAGCAATCATTGGTCATTGATATCTCTCAATATCAATGGACTCAATTCCTCAATAAAAAGATACAGGTATCAGAATGGATGAGAAAACAGGATCCATCCTTCTGCTGCATACAAGAAACGTACTTCAACCTCACAGATAGACATCACCTCAGAGCAAAGGGTTGGTAAGCACTGCGTTTAGTGAGACACTGTCTCAAAGCCAATGTAAAGGACTGGAGAGATGGCTCCACAGGTAAGATTACTTGCTTTCCTCCAGAACTCAATCCCCTACCCTACCCTTGTCAGGCTGCTCACAACCACCTGCAACTCCAGTTCCAGGATCTATGGATACCCACAAACATGAGGTGTGTTCTCGTTCTCTCTCTCTCTCTCTCTCTCTCTCTCACACACACACACACACACACACACACACACACACACACACATACAGAAACATGAATGTGTGCATGTGTGCAGATGGAAGTTAGAGGACAACTTTATGGGAGTAGGTTTTCTCATTCCACCTTTACATGGTGTCTTAGTTAGGGTTTCTATTGCTGTGAAGAGACATCATGACCACAGCAGCTCTTACAAAGGAAAGCATTTCATTGGGGCTGGTTTACAGGTTCAGAGGTTTAGTCCCTTAATGTCATGATGGGAAGCATGGCTGCATGCAGGCAGACATGGTGCTGGAGAGGTAGCTGAGAGTTCTACATCCAGATCGGCAGACAGCAGGAAGAGAGTGTGAGACACTGGCCTGGCTTGACATCCGAAACCTCAAAACCTGCCCCCAGTGACACACTTTCTCCAATAAGACCACACCTATTCCAACAAGGCCACACTTCCTAAAACTGTCACTCCCTATGGGCCTATGGGGGCTCTTTTTATTCAACCCACCACACATGGGTTCCAGGGATGAAACTCAGGCTGTCCTGCTTGTACAGCAAGCACCTTTACCTTTACCTACTGAGCCATTGCAGCAGCCCCATCGCTAGTGGGTTTTGTGTTTTGTCTAGTCTGAAGTGAGTGGCTGTTACAGGTACACCTCCTCTGTTGCCTCGGTTTGTGTATGCACTAGAGTTCACACTCGTGCATACTAAGCACAAACTTTTAGAGCCGGACCAGCTCCATTGCTTGTTTTTTGAAGGACTGTCATGGGAAAAGCTCCTGGTCAGTAGGCTGGTGCTAGTGGTGGGGGTGATGGCTTCCAGTGCTGTTGCTGAGGAGTCATGTATGGTCTATCTTCATTCTAAACAGGGACCTGCTCTCTGCCTTCAGGTGTCTGCAGTTTCACATGACAGAGCTAGTATGGGTTTTCCCTTGTCACATGTGTATGAACCTCACTGGGCTTCCTCAGTCTGTGTCTGAATCCCTTTAAAACCACCAGTGGTCTGGAGAAAATCTCAGTGTTAGAGTGCTTGCCTAGCATGTGTGGAATCCTAGGTTCCATCTCCTTTATTCCCCGGCCCCCCTCTAATAATGATGATGATAATGAAATGAAAAAGGAAGAGTCAGCCACAAAGTTTCCACAGGGGAAGCCTCTGTTCCCTCCAGAGCAACAGCCTGTTTTGTTACTCGCAGTGAACCCTTTACTTTCTTTCTTCTGTTTTCCATCTTAACATCTTCTGTGTATGTGTGGTATGTACCCATGGAGGGCAGAAGTTGACACAGAATGTCTTCCCAATTGCTCTCTACCTTATCTTTTTATTTTGTTTTGTTTTTTCAAGACGGTTTCTCTGTGTAGCCCTGGCTGTCCGGGAACTCACTCTGTAGACCAGGTTGGCCTTGAACTCAGAGATCCAACTGCCTCTGCCTCCTGAGTTTTGGGATCAAAGGCATGAGCCATCTTGCCTGGCTACCTTGTCTTTTTTTAAAGATTCTCTTTTATTTATGTGTGTGTGTGTGTGAGAGAGAGAGAGAGAGACGGGGGGGGGGGGGGAGGGAGGGAGGGAGGGAGAATATAAATAGATAAATGAACAGTTTTTAAAAGCTACTATCAGAGAACTCAGAAACCTTAGAGTAACTGGAAGAGCTGGAGGTGGGATCAAGGCATTAAGGACCAACAGAGAGGTGTCTGGGTTTTCTTTCAGCCCTCCCTTTACCCTTTGACTTTAACCTAAAGGTTGAGCCAGTTCAAAGGCTATGCAGAAGCTGGGGGAAGGTCGTGTATGGCTGCAATCCCAGCTCGTGAAGCCCAAGTGGGGAAAGATCACAAGTTCAAGGATAGTCTGGACTACAGAACAAGGACTATGACAAGCTGTGGGTAAATGACAAAAATTTCAAGGACCAGAGAGGCTGGGATGAGACGGTCCTCCATTTCTCTAGAAGCCAACCTTCCCCCCAACACACAGGTGACATGGGCAGGCCTCAAGAACAGAGGGCAGGCTGGGTTCCTAGCAGAGGTACAGTAGCCCCTAGGAAAGGCTGGCTCTAGTGCGATGCAAGGCAAACCAGAGCCCCATGAGGAAAGCTGTGTATGATCCCTGCCCTTCCTTGCACTATACACAAGGACTAACTGTATCTGCATTAAAGCCTGTAATATACTTTTTTCATATTGGTACACATGATGTGGTGTTTGAGCTCACTAAGAATCTGGCTCTGGAAGTGGAGTCTCCTCAACACACACACACATACACACACACACACACACACACACACACACACCATTTCAGACCCAAGCAAGTTTGTCTCACAGTATGCTACAAGGCACTTTTGTAGCACATAAAATATGGAAGGCACTGACTTCACTAGTGACTAAAGAGAAACTAAAGCAAAAATTTGCCTCTACACCTCCAGAACATTTATTTAAAATTGAAAAATTCAGAAACTGAGGTGTGGCTCAGGAACATAGTTCTTGCCTAACATGCAGTCATACATACACACACGCACACATGCATGCACACAGAGAGTGGAGGGCACAGGGAAAGAAAGAGACAGAGACAGAGAAAATGTTTGATGCTCTCAACACCTGGTAATGATACAAGCCTTGAGTCCTCCCCAGTTCCTGAGGGAGAAAACTAGGGATGTTCATGGCCTAGCATCCATGCCCAGGCCCACATCAAGGGTGAACAAGAAACCCATAGTGACTGGAAACAACTGGGTCACTATAACCTCTCAAAGTAACCCTGGCTGGCACTCCCATGTGTCCACCAGCAATGTGGGTGATCAAAGAACTAAGATCAATACACTCACAGAATGGGCAGTGATGACAGGGACTCAGTTCCAACTACAGGCCACCATGTGAGTGAATCCACATGCTGAACACACAGCACTCACTCTAAAGAATAGACTTGGCATCAGTTACTCAGCTTAGGATCAAGTGGAATCAACCAGGGCATCTAGAAGCACAGCCCAGTACAGAGAAGGGCCTCTTTTGGGGAGAAGGGGGTTGGACCGAGATATGCAGAGTGGATTTGTTTCGATCCATGTACTGGTATGGTAGTTTGAATGAGAATGACTCTAGCCAGTACTAGTACTTGGGAGGCAGAGGCAGGTGTATCTCTGAGTTCGAGGTTAGCCTGGTCTACAGAGGGAACCCAGGACAGCTAGAGCTATACAGAGAAACCCTGTCTCAAAACAAACAAACAAACAAACAAACAAACAAACAAAAGACTCTAATATTGGAATACTTAGTTGGTGGAACTGTTTGGTAAGGATTAAGAGATGCAGCCTTGTTGGACTGGTGTATCACTGGGGTGGGCTCTGAGGTTTCAAAAGACTCACACCATTCCCAGTTATGCCCCTCTGCTTCCTGTTTGTGGACCAGGATGTGAACTCTCAGGAACTGCTCCAGCACCAGACTTTCCTGATGGCTGTCATGCTCCCCACTATGCTGGTGATGGGCTCCTACCCCTCTGGAACTGTAAGCCCCAAATAAACCCTTTCCTCTATAAGCTACCTTGGTCATGGTGTTTTATCACAACAAAAGATAGTAACTAATAAAGCTAGTTTTGTGGGTCCTCATTAAAGAGAACACAGGTGTTTTCCTAGCCTCTGTATGCAAGGTCTTCACATTTTTAAAAGCATGAGCGATGTGGCTAGGGATATGGCTGAGTCAGTACAGCGCTTGCCTTGCAAGCCTAAGGACCTGACTTTGATCCCTAGACACCATGTTTAAAATGTCAGACACACGGTGGTACGTGCTTAGAATCCCAGTGCTGGTGTGGCAGTGACAAGGGGGTCCTGGAAGTCCACTAGTCAGCCTACCCAGCAGGCTTCAGGTCAATGAGAGACCCTGTCTCAAAGGAGGTGGACATGTTCCTGAGGATAACAACCAAAGTTGTTCTTTAGCCTCCACATGTATACACACACACTGTGGTGGTTTGAATAGGGATGGCTCCCACAGGCACACAGATTTAAATGCTTGGTCATTAGCGAGTGGCACTACTTGACAGGGATTAGGAGGTGTGGCCTTGTTGCAGGAAATATGCACAGGGCTGGGGGGCTAGAGGCTTTGGGGTTTCAAATGTTCAAGTCAGGCCCAGTGTCTCTCTCATCCGCTGCCTGTCCATCTAGATACAGGACTCTCAGCTACCTCTCCAGCATCACATCTGTTGGCATGCTGCCATGCTTTCTGCCACGATGATAATGGACTAAACCTCTAAAGGTAAGCAAGCCCCAATTAAACGCTTTCTTTTATAAGCATTGCCATGGTCATGGCACCTCTTCACAGCAATAGAACATTGACTAAGACACATGTATATACACATATGTTCATGCACTTAAAAAATGAGGGATACGCTGGGCATAGTGGCACATGCCTATTCACGCTAGCACCCAGGAAGCTGAGGCAGGAGGCCAGCCTGGACTACACAGCAAGACCTAGATTTAAAAATAACAGCACCAGGAGGTGGTGATGTATGCCTTTAATTCTAGTACTTGGGAGGCAGAGGCAGGCAGATCTCTTGGGTTTGAGGCCAGCCTGGTCTACAGAGTTCCAGGGCAGCCAGAGCTACACAGAGAAAGCTTGTTTTGAAAAACAAACAAACACAAACCCGAAACAATAAACAACAACAAAAAACAAACAACGCCCCCTCTCCCCCCAAAAAAAAACAAAGGGAAATTTTACTAAAAACACATGTGAGGAAGATGTAGTTTCGAGTGCCCAGGTGATTCTAAAAGCTCACCAATACACTGATTTCGGCCAAGGCTACACCTGCAGATGTGGATCCCTACTACTGGCAGGCCTGGATAAAGAAGAGGACCATAGTGCAGGTCACAGACACCCCAGGGAGCATTAGAAGGATGTGCTGCCCCAAACAGGGGAAATAAAGAGACAGGTACTGTGGGAATCAGGAATTGTCACCACCCTCTCTCTGAGCCCACACACTTACATCTAGCTTCATCAGGGTAAGGAGGTCCTTCGTGGCAGCTTTGAAGATAGCGTCTGTCTTCCCACTGGCCCCAGTATCATCCCAGGAATTTTCTGAGTAGTGGAAGACGGCAGAGGGGGTCTCTGCAACAATCACGTTTTTCTTCGACTTAGAACAAAGATACAAGCCATCAGGAGAGATGTAATGAGGAAAGAATGTAACTGCATCTCCATGACCCATTGCCAACACTGGTGATGTCAGATATGGACCACATCCCAAAGCACTAGTTAGTAGGCGAGTAGACAAGGCCCCAAGGGGACAATAAGGAGAGGCAGGGATATACCTTGCTGGCCACAGAGTTCCCAAGTTGCTCATCTGAGTGTGGCAAAACCCTGGCACGGTTGTATGCCATCCCCAGGTCTGAGGTGGCCCTCTCGTGGCTTTCTACAAACAGAAAGAAGACTCAGTTCGCTGCCCACCTGCTGGCCCATATGCACAGGCACACAATGGGCAGGCTGAGTGAACGTCTGTCAGCATGAACTTGGTAGATAAGACTCAAACCTCTAGATAGCAAAGTTGCATTGCTGGCATTTTTTGTCACAATTAGTCCATTTTGTATTGCTACAGCAGGACATCTGAGGGTGGTACTACAGAAAGCAAAGGTTCATCTAGCCCATGGTTTCAGAGGTTGGAAGCCCAAGACTGTCTGGCTCCACAGGGTCAGTTTCTAGTGAGGGCGCTCTTGTTCCATCACATTAAGTCAAAACAGCAGAAAGAAGCCGGGCGGTGGTGGCGCACGCCTTTAATCCCAGCACTCGAGAGGCAGAGCCAGGCGGATCTCTGTGAGTTCGAGGCCAGCCTGGGCTACCAAGTGAGTTCCAGGAAAGGCGCAAAGCTACGCAGAGAAACCCTGTCTCGAAAAACAAAACAAAAAACAAACAAACAAACAAAAAAAACACACAGCAGAAAGAGAAACAGTTACATGCAGAAAGAACCAAACAATGTGGTGGCCTTGCTCTACTTTTATTTCTTTTTCTATTTTTGAGTCAGGGTTTCTCTGTGGAACAGCTCTGGCTGTCCTGGAACTCACTGTTAGATAAGGCTGGCCTTGAACTCACAGAGATCCACCTGCCTCTGCCTCCTGAGTGCTGGGATTAAAGGTGTGTACCACAAATGAATCTGTCAGATACGCTAAGCCTATAGGCTGAAGATGATGCCACAACTGTGTGGAGAAACCTCAGGTGACTGTCCAGGCAGTTGGCTGTTTCTGTCAACTCACATTTTTTTTGGAAGTCGCTTGTTTGTACTTCCTGTTTTACTAGGTAATATTATTTCCTTCTTGAGTCTCTGAGGGAGTTGAAGATTAGATAGTTATAGTTTTCCTTGTTAAGAATTTCAGAAAAGAAACTCACTAAAGAGGTGTAAAGTGTATAAATTTGAAAGACATAAGATAGTTCTCTGGGCCAGGCGGTGGTGGCGCATACCTTTAACCCCAGCATTCAGGAGGCAGAGGCAGGCGAATCTCTGTGAGTTCGAGGCCAGCCTGGTCTGCAGAGCGAGATCCAGGAAAGGCACAAAGCTACACAGAGAAACGCTGTCTCGAAAAACCAAAAAAAAAAAAAAAAAAAAAAAAAAAAAAGATAGTTCTCTGTTGGTAATGTAAGTTAGGATAGAAAGTAAATCAGGTACATTTTGGACTTACCAAAATAGGATAGATAATGGAATATTTTCTCTGAGTTTGTCAAATGCAAATGGACTAGACATTGTTGAGGTATTTATTGCTTGTATATATTGTATATACTTATTATACTTAATGTATATTGTTTTTCTTATATTAGTTATAACTTTATTATTTTTTATTTTTATTAGAAAAAAGGGGGAAATGTGATATTTTATTTGTGCTGAAATGTAGTGATATTTTATCTGTGTGTTAATAAATAAAGTTTGCCTGAAGATCAGAGAAAAAAAAAAAAAGGTGTGTGCCACCACTGCCTGGCTTGAGGCCTTGCTTTTTAAAAATGTTTTATTATATTTTTATTTATTTATTTTGTGTGCATGCTATTTGCATGTAACTGGAAGACAGTTCAGTTGATAAAGTACCTGCCACACCGGCATGAGGAACTGATTTATATATATACCCCCAGCACCACATTAAAAGTCAGGCATGAGGGGCTGGAGAAATGGCTCAGCGGTTAAGAGCACTGGCTGCTCTTCCAAAGGTCCTGAGTTCAATTCCCAGCAACCACAAGGTGGCTCACAACCATCTGTAATGAGATCTGGCGCCCTCTTCTGGCCTGCAAGGATACATGCAGGCAGAACACTGTATACATAATAAATAAATAAATCTTTAAAAAAAAAAAAGTCAGGCATGAGGCTGAGAGATGGTTCAGTGGTTAGTATCCACATGGCAGCTTACAACCACTAGTAACTCCAGTGTCAGGGAAACCAGCACCCTCTTCTGGGCTCTGTGAGCACTAGACATGCATGCAGGTCACTTACATACATGCAGTCAAAACATTCATACACATAAAATAAAAACAAATAGGGACTGGAGAGATATCTCAGCAATTAAGAGCACTTGTTGCTCTTGCAGAGAACATGGGTTTGACTCCTAGTACTCGAATGGCATCTCACAACTGGCTGTAATTCCAGTTCTAGGGACCCAACAACCTTTTCTGACCTCTTCAGGTACGAGGCACACATGTGTTGTGCATATATACATGCAGGCAAAACATTCATACAAATAAAATAAATAAATAAGTATGAAAATTTATAAATAAATAAATAAATATTTTTAAATAAATAAAAAGAAAAGTCAGTTGGGAGGTGGAAACAAGAAGATCCTTGGTGTTCACTCATTAGCCAGATTAGCTAGTCTGGACTACTAGGCAAACCCCAGTTCGCAGTGAAAAATCCTCTCTCAAAAAAAAGTGATAGCTCCTGAGAAATGATATCAGTGATTGTCCTTTGGTCTCCACAAGTGTACACACACACATACACACAGATACATACATACATACATACATACATACATACATACATACATAGAGAATGTACAAGCTCAAGCAGGCTA
The DNA here is from genome assembly GCF_949786415.1 of Peromyscus eremicus. NCBI lineage: Eukaryota > Metazoa > Chordata > Mammalia > Rodentia > Cricetidae > Peromyscus > Peromyscus eremicus. Next base: position 14,356,133 of record NC_081419.1, on the reverse strand, counting down.
AATCTGAAGCCAGACTGTAGTCACGAGGGTCCACTGTGTTTTCTCTGAGTGGTGGGGAGGACTCCGATTCTTCAGGTGCCTACCTGAACATCAAGCTGCAGTGGCTACCCATGGTGTTCCAACCGGAAAGAAAATTTAAGGTCAAGATCACTGATTTAAACCAGTTCTAGAAGCTAGAAAAATGGTTCAGTATTAGCAGCAAGTACTGTTCTGTTCTTGCAGAAGACTTCTAAATTCAGTTCCTAGCATCCACGCTAGGTGGCTCACAAACCCCTGTAACTCAAGGTCCAGGGGGATCTGAAGCCTCTGACCTCCACAAACACCAGCACTCACATGCACATACCTACACAAATAATTTTTTAAAAATGAAAATCAACACCGACTGGGAACAGAGGATTACAGTTAAGAGATTGCATGAATCTCAGAAGAGACATTGAATTTTGGACTTTTGAACAGTGCTGATACTGTAATAAACCTTGGGGACTTTTGAAGTTGGACTAAATGCATTTTGCATTATGATATGGCTACAAGCCTATGGGGGCCAGGAAGTAGAATGTGATGATTTGAATTAAAAAATGGCCCCTATATGTAAAAAAAAAAAAAAAAAAGAAAAAGAAAATCAATCTTTAAACTAGCTCTAAGCAATCACAGGCTGGCATCAAACTATGCAAAAACTGTCAGTAATAGGGATGCTCAGTTTTAGAAGGAGTCACTGGAAAGTAGCTCATGGCCAGGTATTTCAAACCTGCACCAAGAGAAGGCACAGTCTATCCAGAACAGTCAGCCACAGGATGCTGACAGAACCAGAAAAAGGGGCAACGTGCCCGGAGAGAAGCCCTTGAGATATACTACATGCCATGTGAAAGCATGTGCCTAGGAGGCAGGGGCTGTGGTTTGATGATACTACCTAAGCCAACCATGCAGGTGACCCACATCTGTAACCTACGCAGTCAGGAGGCAGAGGTGGGGGATTATGAGTTCAAGCCTGAGCTACACAGCAAGACTGTGCCGAGGGAGGGAGGAGGGGGAAAGAAAGAGAGAGATAAGTGTGTTGGGGGAACTATACCCTTTACATAACCTTTCCCATGCCAAAGGAACATAGCTAAAACAGGAGCTTGGGAGCTGGATAAGTGGGTAAAAGCACTTGCCATGCAAATATTAGGGCCTGAGTTCAGATCCCAAGCACCTGTCTAAAGGCCACTGTGATAACACATTACGTATAATCCCAGTGCTGGGAGGCAGGGACAGGCAGATTCCTGGAAACCATGGGCTAGCTTTGGCTACAGAGTGATGTAGTGCAACCCTAATTAGTCTTATTATATTAAAATATGGAATCAGATATCGAGAGTGAAAGCTGAAAGAACAGAGATGCAGAGCAGCCAGCCACCAGAGACTTCTTACCTCTACTGAATGGGGTGAGATCCTGTCTCCACCTCCCTAGTGCTAGGATCAAAGGCATGATCCTCCCAAGTGTTGGGATTAAAGGCGTGATCTATCACTGCCCAGCTCTGTTTCTCTTTTAGACTGGTTCAATCTCGTGTAGTCCAGGGTAGCTCTGAACTCTTAATCTTCCTGCTTCCTCCTCCCAAGTGCTGGGATTAAAAGTATGTGCCACCACTGCCTGGCCTCTATGGTTAACTAGTGGCTAGCTTTGCCCTCTGATCTCCAGTCAAGCTTTATTTGTCAGAATACAAACAAAAATCCCAGCCCCATCTCAAAAACAAAAAAATCAATAAAAGCTAATACTTTAGGGATGAAAAACTCACATAGACTCAGAAACATAATACCTAATGAAGATAGCATTTTTAAAAAGCCAGAGAATGGGGGCTGGAGAGATGGCTCAGCAGTTAAGAGCACTGACTGCTCTTCCAGAGGACCTGGGTTCAATTCCCAGCATTCATGGCAGCACACAACTGTCCGTGACTCCAGTTCCAGGGAACCAGTTACAAACACATATATGCAGGCAAAACACCAATGCACATAAAATAAAAACAAATAAACAAATAAATAAATAAAGTCAGAGATTGTTTCATTAATGATACTGGTATACTACCATACAGAATAAGATATGCTCAATTTCACTGGTTTACACCGAAGAATGAAAAACAGATGAATCAAAGACCTCAACACAGAAACTAACAAAAATAATCTAGAATATATGTATGAACCAAGAATAAGCAAAGAATAAAACATAAAAAGCTTACTACAACTGGGGGTGGTGGCTCACATATTTAATCCTGGCACTCAGGAGGCAGAGGCAGGTGGATGTCTGTGAGTTCAAGGCCAGCCTAGTCTACAGAGTGAGTTCCAGGACAGCCAGTTTCTACACAGAGAAACCCTGTCTCAAACAACAAACAACAACAACAAAAGCTAACTACAAGGTGCCAAATGTTTAGCCTGCCTTCCTGCCTTCCTTGGTTTCTTTACTTCCTCCCTTCCTCCCATCTTCCTTTCTACCTTTCTTTCTTTCAAAACAGGACCTCACTATACAGCCCTGGCTTTGAACTCACTATGTAGGCCACTCTGGCTTGAATTCACAAAGATCTCCTGCCTCTGTCTCCCAAGTGTTGGGATGAAAGACACATGTCACTATACTCAGCTGAAGATGGTTTCTGAGACAAGAGTCTTATTCTGTAGTCCAGTCTGGTCTCAAACTCAAGACAATTCTCCTGCCTCAGCCTCCCAAGTGCTGGGATTATGAGCATGAACCACTACAGCACATGAAGAAACAATGGCGGTGGCGGCGGCGGCGGCGGGGTGAGGGGTGGGGAAGCCCAGAAACCATGCAGAACACAGTGGCCATCAACCAGGTCTGAAAAGAGGAAATCTGACAGCCTTTAAAAGGGCCAGGAAGCCAACAAGCTCCACAAAAGAAAGGGAGACAGAGAGGAGGGGAGCAGTGAGGTCAGGCACCTGGGCACTAGGCTGCAAACAAGAGGAGGCTGAGGGGACCCAGAGCATGTCAGTCTGTGATGGGAACCCAGCAGAGGTGAGCCTGACACTGAAGATGGGGCCGCCCATGATGGCAGATGGTGTGAGCGGGCCCAGGGCTCAGTGGAGGAGGTAGCATGCACAGGACTGGTAGAAGAAGGCAGTGTGGAGAATTTACCAGGACATACAAAGCAGCAAGACACCCACCAATGACTCAGCCCCAGGGAGAGAGTGCCTCAGGGCCACGGGCTCTTGTCCAACCATAAACGGTACCAAGTTCAGGGTGTCTAGGTCAGGACAAGATGAAACTGGGGCAGGGGGCAGCTTGACTCATCTTCCAGATATACAGAACTGTCACTGAAACAAGCTGCAGGAACAGGGGACCTTTACCTTGGGAGGCCGAAAGATTAAAGCCTCTTCCCTGGGACTGCCTGAGCTCATCTGAGATCTCCCCATGGATGGAAGGCAGAGGTACAGAGCAGCTCCTCTTCAGCAGAGGCCCAGAGACTGTCAGGTGAATGTTCTCAAGATCTGGAGGAGACAGGAATGAGCTACTCCAGTTCCATATGGTCTAGTGTCTGGCTCCAGTTACTACAGATGGATCAAAGAACAGAGTCCCCCAAAACAGCACAGGACCAAGGTCCTCCCAAGCACCCGGTAAACTTGCAGATAACTTACCCAAACAGGGCCATCAGGTAATGTCACTGTTAGCACTTGCCAGGGGAATGATGCAAGAATGTTAGCCTCAGGCTGGTCCTGCTCTCTACCCTCCAACCCTGCATGTCTCTTGGCCACCCTTCTCTATAGGCCTCCTGAACTGACTACCCCCTGCTGCTGCCAAGTACTCTGAAGGTAAACCCTAAACCAGGGAGTCTGCCAGTGGTCCCTTTCCCATGGCCTTCATCTGTAGAGACGACTATTAGCACACCTAGGGCAAAACAGGGCTTGAATGTTCCACCTGACTTCAAAGGACCCTGGCCTTGCCCACCACACAGGACACTGTCTGCTACTGCAGACTCTGCTTCCACAGAGGTCTATAAAACTCCTCAACCCCAATCTCTGTGAAGATGCAACACTGGACAGCTGCTCCGAACAAAACACCTTCAAGAGGACAAGCCTCAGGGTTCCATCACTCAAGCTGACCAAAGTCTCAGAGAGAAAAGCATTACTCAGGAAAAAGACTTAAATGACATCTATTTTAAAGTATATTTCTGAGGAAAACCAGACCAACCAGGGATGTGTTCCAAGGTCACTAAGGTCCAAAGCCTTGTCCGAGGGAGGATCAAACGGGCATTTCCAGTTTACTTGACACCAAAGGCTGTTTCACTTAGTTTCTTACTCTTCTTTTAGTTTCCCGGAATCCTTCACAGGGTATGATGAACTATTAAGACACTGAAGGTATATCTACTTTCTTTCTTTTCTTTTTTTTGGTTTTTTGAGACAGGGTTTCTCTGTGTAATAGTCCTGGCTATCCTGGAACTCATTTTGTAGACCAGGTTGGCTTCAAACTCATTAAGATCTGCCTGTCTCTGCCTCCTAAGTGCTGGGATTAAAGGTGTGTACCACCATCACCTGGCATACATCTACTTTCAAAGTGGCTTTGTGGTAATAATACAACATAGGCAATCTATGCTGCTCAAGCTCTCCTGGTCAGTTTATTCCCCAATCTAATTTGTCTTGAGAACTTTGAGCAGTTGTCAAGTGGGGACCAGAAGGCAAAGCTGAGAACTTGCTCTTCTGAACAGCACTCCCATGGAGCAAATCTCAGTAGGAAGTACTAAAAGACAGAAGGCAAGATTCTTGGACATATGCAACATAGCCCAGAGCGTGGGAGGTTACCTGAGGGAAGCTAAGAAGACCTGAGAACAGTGAGATAATCCTAGACCATGAACTCTGGGCATATATGAAGGGAGGGCAGGTAAGGAGACCTGGATTACATAAAGAGATCTGGGGGCCTATGAGGAAACCTGAGGGACAGGTCAGAAAACCTGGACCCATGTAGTAAGACCTAGGGGCAGGTTAAGAGACATCAGGGGCGGGCTGGAGAGATGGCTCAGTGGTTAAGAGCACTGACTGCTCTTCCAGAGGTCCTGAGTTCAATTCCCAGCAACCACATGGTGGCTCACAACCACCTGCAATTAGATCTGGTGCCCTCTTCTGGCCTGCAAAGACACATGCAGGCAGAACACTGTATACATAATAAATAAAATAAATTAAAAAAAAAAAAAAAAAAAAAAAAAAAGAGACATCAGGGGCAAGTGAAGAGACCAGGAGGCATGTGAGGAAACACAGGATTAAGGTGGGCAGACATGGAGGCATGTGAGGAAACCTGGGATTAAGGTGAGCAGACCTGGAGGCATGTGAGGAAACCCAGGATTCAGGAGAGGAGACCTGGAGGCAGATGGAGTAACCTGGAAAGTGGAGTGAGAAGGTCTTGAGCTAGTGTAGTACCTGAGTTGCTGGACTCCAAGGACCTTGGGGACCTCTCAAGTTGCTCCTCTGGGCCATATGACATCTGTCTCTTGGCCCGTCCTGCTGCCACACTGGCTACTGACAGGAGAGGGATGGCTTGGCTCTCCTGAGAGATGAGAAGAACATTAGATGTGCTCCGGGAATTCCCTGGGTTCCCTATAATCGTGCTATGAGTTCAACTATTTATCAACTATGAAGACAACACAACCAGCAGAGAACCCAGCAGTTCAGAGGACGAGCTTGCTAAGGCTCAGCATGCTCTTCTCTTAGGTTCTGCCTCCAACTCTTCATACAGCCAAAATAATAGGCCATGTAGTCAATTCTTCATAGAAAAGTCATGTAACATAAAAAAATATTCCCTAAAATATCAGCAACTGAGCACAACAAACTCTAAAACATCATCAAAGAAGTGATAATTCATAGGTACCAAGCACTTCTTACCAACTGCCAGGAGTTCTGTTGGAACCTCACTCGTATGTTCCAAAGTAACTTCCTCTGTCCTTGTTTCAGGTACAGGAACAGAGCAGTAAACGCACTGGCTCAGTTGTTACTGAGCCCTTCTGGGTGAGAACTTTGTCCCACTTCACAGGCTGTAACTGGCCAGGTTTTACCAGGAGGAACAAAAGCGAGGATTCAAGGCCTTGGCACCCTTGGCAATACCCCACACCTTCCAGGTCATAGCTTAGTATTAGTTCAGCTCAGTGTTAAGTCAAGGGCAGGACACAGAGCCAAGTACTAGCAAGACGGGACAGGTGGAAAGGAATGATGGCCCAGCCCGGTCTCAGGACCTGGGCACCAGACTCTTGCAGAATTCCAGTCTTGGGGTACAACAGGACTCCTGGCAAGCGACAAAGCAGGCTAAATCCTCTCGAGTTTGACGAGCCTATCTGCCCCAAAGCCTGACTTTCAGTGGAGTCACTCAACGCACCAGCGTGCATATACTTAAGCAGGAAAGTAAGCTCAGCCCAGCACACTTCTCAGAGCCCAGTCCCACAGCTAGGAGCACTTGAAGGACAGCTGTACTGGCTGCAGTCAGCGGTGTCCTGGTGGGAGCTACACCATCCTGACACAGGCTAGCAGGAGGCCTGCACTCACAGGGTTGAAGAGCTCTGTAGTCAGCCCCAGGTAGTTGTGCAGAGCCAGGAAAGTCACCCGCTGCAGCCGTACCATGATGATCTGCAAGAGACGGAGGTGTGACAAGTCTAGGCTGGGCACCAGCAGCGCCACATGGATTCCTGCTGAGCCCCCCAGCACAGGCCACAGACCAGAGCTCACCTTTTCCACCACTGTGCAGCAGGGTGCTAACGTGGGGAACAATGTGGGACACATAGGAATCAAGTGGTGTTTTCAAATTTTCTGTAAATCTAAAATTACTCTAAAATATTTAATAAGAAGTTTTGAAGTTTCTTTTGGGAAATAGGAGGTCCGAAGGCTTCTATGGAGTTAACACTATTAACTTGCGTGTGTGTGTGTGTGTGTGTGTGTGTGTGTGTGTGTGTGTGTGTGTGTGTAGAACAAGAGCGAGAGACATGTGACCTGCACACGGAGGGAGGGGTGTTGCTCCACAGGAGTCAGCTACCGCATGTGTTTTCTGAGACGGGGTCTCTCACTGGGACCTGGGGCTCACTGATTGGAGTGGGTTGGCCGGCCTCAGGGATTCACTTGCCTCCCCAGGTCACATGCACTCAGCTTTTTCACACTGAGTCTTGGGGATCAAATTCAAGTCCTCACACTTACAAGGTCAGCACGTTACTGACCAAGCTACCTCCTCAGCCCCAGCCCCACCCCCAACCGCACATTTCTTTCTTTGTGTACGTGTGTGGGTGTGAACACACCACAGGACACATGTGGCACTCAGAAAGTGACTGACTTACAGGAGTCGGTTCTTTCCTTCCACCACTTAGTCCTGGGGACTGGACTCAAGCGGTCGTGCCCGGCAGCAAGGCCCCTACTTGCTGAACCATCTTTACAGTCCGTTTTGTGTTTTTTGAGGCAGTCTTGCTCTGGATACCCTAGCACATGCTATGTAGCCCACGTGGTCTGGAACTCAAGATAATCCTGCCTTACTTTTCCAAAGGCTGGGATTACACCCATGTGCCACCACTCTGTCCAATTTATGACTATTCTTTAAAACTTTTTTCTAGCCGGGTGGTGATGGCACATGCCCTTAATCTCAGCACTCAGGAAGCAGAGGCAGGCGGATCTTTGAGCTTGAGGCCAGTGTGGTCTACAGAGCAAGTTCCAGGACAACCAGAGCTACACAGGGAAATCCTGTCTCAAAAAAATATAATTTAAAAACTTTTTTCTATTGAAAAAACATTTTTTTCTTGTACAATATATTTTTATCATGTCCTCCCCACCCTTTTTCTGAGACATGGTTTTACTATGTAGCTGTAGTTGGCTGGATCTTGCAATGTAGATCAGGTTGACCTTGAACTTACAGAACACTCCCTGTCTGCCTCCTGAGTGCTGGGCTAAAGGCATGCACCACCACTGCAGACCTGTATTACAAAGTACTTCCTAGAATCTGCCATCCTCAGCAGTAAATCCTGCCAGCAAAGTCAGTTCTACATTCTCTGAATTCACCCACAATGCCGAATTCAGAACTGGCACATAACCAGAAATAGCCCTAATGGGATCCATGCCAACGCCAGCTCCAGGGCCTGAGATGGCCCAAGGCAGAGAGAAACGCCAGCTAGAAAGAAACTTACCTGCACTACCCTCACCAGAGTTTCGGGGTACTTCTCAAACACTCCTTGAAAAGCTGCTGCTGGAAGCCAGAGGATGGTGGACGAGACAGCTGCACGGGCAGAAACTGTTTTGTAGGGTGCAGTGTGACCCTGGAACAACAACTTGGTTAGTCCTACACGAGGGACCTAGGAAGCTCCTGGGGGATTCCCACAACCCGCAGAGGTTTCCAGAGCCTGCCTGGCTCCTCCCCACACAGCTGTTATCTTCCCAGGCATGCTGTGCACATTGGTAATTTTGACATAAACCGAAATTTGTCACAGCAAAACATCGCAAAGGTTTGGCTGACAGGCGTTATGGGTCAGGCCCACTGACCTGACGTTTACTGGATTGATTACATGCTCTTTCCTGGGACTCACAGGCCTGGCTGTTCAACATCCCACTCTGTCTATAGCCCCTTGCCAAGAGGGTTGCAAAAGACCCAACCCATGTATGCTTTCTGTAGAGGTCACTGAGAGCAGAAACCACCATCATCAAATAGCCACACAAGAGCAGTCAAACACTCAATAGACCTGCCATGCATATTCCTGTATCCCCCGTGAGGGGCTGGGCTGCTTCTCAGATACAGCGACTATAAAGATGCTATAACACACACATAGGTTTCTGTGCTCACATTTCTTGCTGAATATATGAGGGGAGGTTCCTAGATCACATGGTATCTGCATCCTTAACTCTGTAAAAATCAATCAAAACAAAGCAAAAACTTCTACCAGATAACCAAACAACCAAAACCAGATTGTCTTCCACAGTGGCTGTACCATTCTACATTCCCATCAGCAATGAATGTGTGTGAGTTCCTGCCACCGTGTGTCCTCACACCACTTGCTACTGTCAGAGTTAGAGTTCAGCAGGTTTGTGGACCCTAGTTCCTGGAGACCTTTAGAAGTTCCTGCATAACTGAAATGCCTGGTGTCGACTGAGGAAAGGTTGAAGAAGCCAGGTGTGGTGGTGCTTTAATCCCAGTGCCCAGGAGGCAGAGTAGGGCGGATCTTTGTGAGTTCAAAGCCAACCTGGTTTATAAATAAGAGTTCCAGGACAGCCAGGGCTACACAGAGAAACCCTGTCTTGAAAAAAGGGAAAGAAATGCTCAATATCCTTAGTCATCAGAAAAATGCAAATCAAAATGACTCTGAGATACAACCTTATGCCTGTCAGAATGGCTATGATCAAAAACACTAATGACAGTCTATGTTGGAGAGGATGTAGAACAAAGGGAACACTCCTCCACTGTTGGTGGGAGTGCAAACTTGTACAACCACTGTGGAAATTAGTATGGCCGTTTCTCAGAAAATTGGGAATTGATCTACCTCAAGAACCAGCCATACCACTCTTGGGCATATACCCAAGGAATGCTCAATCATACCACAAAGATACATGCTCAACTATGTTCATAGCAGCATTATTTGTAATAGCCAGAACCTGGAAACAACTTAGATGCCCGTCAACTGAAGAATGGATTAAGAAAATGTGGTACATATACACAATGGAGTACTATTCAGCAGAGAAAAATAATGGCAACATGAAATTTGCAGACAAATGGATGGAACTAGAAAATATCATCCTGAGTGAGGTAACCCAAACCCAGAAGGACAAACATGGTATGTACTCACTCATAAGTGGATACCAGATATAAAGCAAAGAACAATCAGACTGCAACCCACAGAACCAGGGAGGCTATATAGCAGGGAGGACCCTAGGATGACTGTGGCTTATAATAAGTTTTGGTTTTACTCAATCACTGGGCAAGCCTCTATGAAACATTTCACTATTAGGATAAGAATTTATACTGTATCAAGCTGATAATAGAAAAAATAAAATAAAATAAAATAAAATAAGGAAAATGCTGCGGAACTTTTAGAGGCGGAGCCTCACTGGAGAATGTAATCACTAGGGAGGCCTAGAGGCTTTGTAGCCCAATCCCACCTCCTCTGCTTCCTGATGGTTGATGCCGTGGGATCCCACACCTCCCTGCTCATGTCATCATGTCTTCCCTACCACGATGGAAGGGATTACTCAAACTGTAATCCAAATAAACCCTTTCTCCCTTAAATTGTTTCTTGTCAAGGACTGTCACAGCTGTAAGAAAGGTATCTAATACACAGCAGTTTGGGGAGAGGGGTCATCCATGCTCCCATGTGTAAGCTAAATAAACTCACTAGTTTAGCAAGCTACACTTGCGTAGACTATTTACTTTGATCTGTGATTGATACCATATCTGACCTAACTACATGTCTGACCACATATCCCCATAAAAAGGTCATAAAACACTATAATCCCTCTTTTACTGATGTGATTATACCTGTGGGTTTCCTCCAGAAGGCTGGTTTTTAGTTGTTATATTGTAGAATATCAAGCCAGTTAGGTTCACACCATAGTGCATGCCTGTGAGCAGTGGGTTCTAATCCCTTCACTCTCAAAGCCTCTGATGTTTTGTTCTGCTATCAAATAGCACACTGGAGTCAACAGGAGATTTTGATTGAAGTCTGAATATTAATCTAATTCTCATTGCCTTTGCTATGCTGCTTATGGCTTAATCTGAGATTTAAAGAGGTCCAAGGACAGATCAGTGGATCTTCTGTCTTCATCAACTATACAATGCTCATCTCCCCCCTCTAAAAGGATATAAATGGTCATAATCCCAAGGATTAAGACAAAGGCCAGCTAGGAATGGTAGACACAATAATCTCAGTACTTAGGAAGTAGAGGCAGAAGGACTCAGAGCAATACTGCTCAAAAAACAAAGAGCCAGGAGATCTATCTCTATGGGAGAGCCCTTGCCTACAATGTAAAGACCCTGGGCTTGACTCCTATCTGCAAAAAAGAAACAAAGCTAAGAGTATACTGGGAATGCAAGAGAACTTTAGAAGCTATAGAAAACAAGTGACAGCCAAGAAAGATCGTGACACACACCTGTAATCCAAGTAGAGACTGAGGCAAGAGGACTGCTGCATACTCAAGGCCATCCTAAGCTAAATAGTGAGTTCTAGGCCAGTCAGGGCTACAGAGTTAGACTCTCTCACAAAAGGAAAGAGGGCGGTGCATCGCGGCACATGCCTGTAATCCTAGCACACAAGAGGTGGATGCAGGAGAATCAGGAGTTCCAGATCATCCATCCTCGAATACATAGCAAGTTTAAGGCCAGTCTGGGTACATGAGATCCTACAAAAACATACAAAAGCCTATAGGTCTCTCGACCCGTGGGAAGAATCCAGTTTACTGTCCTTTCTCCTGCATAGATTCCCCAGTTGACAACCTGGACCATACACATGAGTTTGTCTTTTTTAATGTGTGCATGTGCAAGCACAAACACACACACTTGAGCACAGGTGCACACAGTGCAGTATGCATGTGGAGGTCAGAGAACAGCAATGGGAGTCGAATCTCTCCCTGCACTGTGTTGCGTCAGGATCTATCTTGTTTCTCCTCTGTGCAGCTTATTCCAGACTAGCTGGTCTTCGAGCTTGTGGCCTCTTCTCCTGCCTCTGCCTCCTATCTCAGGCTTACTGATTAACACCACTACGTCTAGCTTTTTATGGATCCTTTTTCCAGGATCAAACTTGGGTTGTCAGGCTTGTACAGCTAAGGATTTCCCTCACTAAACCATCTCCCTGGCCCTGGACCCAGTTTTTTTGTAGTTGTTTGGTTTTTTGTGTGTTTGTTTTGTTTTTTATGAAACAGGGTCTCACTATGTACTCTTGGCTGGCCTGGAACTTGGATTAGACCAGGCTAGCCTTGAACTCACAAAGATTCATGTACCTCTGCCTCCTGACTGCTGAGATTAAAGGTGTGTGCCACCATACCTACTGGACTCTGTTTTTAAGTGGCATTTTTCTTTTCGTAATTAATCCATGTAATTACCAGTTGGGTGAAGGACTTTTCCAGCATTCAGAATGTCTATGCCACCCTGAGTCAATGCCCAGCACAAACCCCTGGCATGTATCACTGATCTGATCTCAGCCACAGGACTGGTACAGCGGCCCAGGGCCAAACCTTCTCATCGATGACCTGTTTTGGAAATAGTGTTTTGGGCACAGTGTCACTCACTAATCTACATACTGTTGATAGACCATATAGCCCATAAAGCTAAAATATCTACCATCGAGCCTTTGGGAGAAAAGGCTGGCTAGCCTCTGCTCTTCAGCACATATTAGAAGCTTGAATTTGAAGTTGTGTCAGTGAATAACCCAGTGTATTCTCTCTGTGTCTGGGCAGTGCCTCTACAAGACACCCATACGACACATCTACACTCTCACACAAGTAGATGTGGAGAGACAGATAAGACCCTGATCTGAAAGACAGACTGAAAAAAACACTCGGGAAGGCTGGCGTATCTAAGGGAGCAAAGGAAAACCTCATCTTACTTCATCATGGAGAACATGACAACATTGTTTAAACATTTAAAGGACAACAACAAAGAAAGCTCTAAATGCTGAGTATGGCACCACACACCTGGAACTCCAATACTGGGGAGGTAGCTGCAGGAGAACTGCCACCTGGAAGAAGCTAGCCTGGGCTATACAGCAAGTTTCAGGTCAACCTAGAATCTAATGGGGTGGGGTAGAGGTAGGGGCAGAAACAGACAGACCCCTGAAGCTCACTGTCCAGCTAGCCGGACTAGCTGAAACAAACTGATAAGCTTTAGGCTGAGAAACCATGACTCAAAAACTAAACGTGGAAAACAGTTGAGGAAGGGCACCTGACATTTGCCTTTGGCTTCACATGTAGACACACACATACACACACCTACATTAAAAGGTACATATACACTACACCACACACACACACACACCACTACAATGCATACACTAATTTATTTTTAATTAAAAAAAGAGGGACCAGGCCGGGTGGTGGTGGTGTACATGTTTTCAATCCCAGTACTCAGGAGGCAGAGGCAGGTGGATCCCTGTGAGTTCAAGGCCAGCCTAGTCTACAGAGTGAGTTCCAAGATAGTCAGAGCTGCAACACGGAGAAACCCTGTCTCGAAGAAACAAAAAGCAAACAATTAAAGGGACCAGGGGAGATGACTCAGAGGTTCAGAGTACTTGCTGTTCTTGCAGAAGACTTAGGTTCAATCCCCAGCATCTACATGGTGGCTCACAACTGTCTATACTAAGTTCCAGGCGATTCAACACCCTCTTCTGGCCTCAGTGGTCACCAAGCACACACATTGTACATATACATACATGCAGCAACATACTCATACATGTAAAAATTTTTAAATATGTAAAAATAAAGAAAACTGAAATTAACAGTTAAAAACTCTAAAGAACTAAAAGACTAAATAAACGGCACGGTGCTACCAGGGCTTCACGCTCTTTGGATCCCAGCACCCACATGGCCACTCACAACTTGCTACAACTCTAGTTCCAAGAGATACAATACCCTCTTCCAAGCCCTGTGGGCTCCTGCACATGTGTGGTGCACAAACATACTCTCAGACACACACACATATACACATATACACATACAATAAAAAGAAATAATTTGATGGGCAGCAGTGGCGCACATCTTTAATCCCAGCACTTGGGAGGCAGAGGCAGGTGGGTCTCTGTGAGTTTGAGGCCAGCCTGGGCTACAGAGTAAGATTTAGAAAACAAGGCTAACTCACACACACACACACACACACACACACACACACACACACACAAAAGAAAGTAAAACAACAACAAATAAAACCCATTAAGTGGGAAAAAAATCTAGGAGTAAGTGTAAGAGGAAGATAAGGAGGACTAGTACTACATTTGAAAGTTTTCATAAATATGTCCCTCCTGCACCTTCTTCAGGAAGCTAATAGAGAGCTTGTTCCACCAAAACAAGAAAGTGAACCACGAGGAGGAAACTAGAGACCCTTACTGCAGAGTCCAGGGGTCCCGGGTAACATAAGATGGCAGGATAGGGAAGCTGGGAGGTTTTCCCAGAGAACAGTGCTACTCATGGAGCACAGCCAGGATAAACCTCTACAGTGGGTGTACGGTTAAGAACTAAACAACAAAGCCAGGCAGTGGCAGTGCACACCTTTAATCCCAGCTCTCGGGAGACAGAGCCAGGCAGATCTCTGTGAGTTCGAGTCCAGCCTGGTCTACAGAGCGAGATCCAGGACAGGCTCCAAAACTACAGAGAAGCCTTATCTCGGGGGAAAAAAAAAGACCTAAATAACAACGACAAAAATGAAGAACCTGTTAACTGCAAGAAAACAAAAAGCTGACAAGAAAACAGTTTCTCTAGACAGTGCGTGGCTCAGCTGTGAAGATATGCACAAAGTCTTAGTTATGTCCCGTGGGTGGAAATAAGGGGTTTGGGAGAGCAGTGGAAACAAGATGGGCCGTCAAGAGGGCTCATCTCTATTCTCCAGGCAGGAAGCCAGAGCATCTAAGACAGAACACGTACAAAACAATTATAACAGATGCTCTAGAAGAACCTGAGCGTTGGACAGTCTCGGGGGAGAACAGACAACTGCTGTTTATGAAACATCAAGCACATCCTAAAATATCTGTACATGTCATTTTGTAAAAATTCAAAATTCTTTCCAGGTGTGGTGGTGCACACCTTTAATCCAAGCACTGGGAAGACAGAGGCAGGCAGGTCTCTGAGTTGGAGGCCAGCCTGGTTTACATAATGAGCTCCAGGACAGACAGCCAGGGCTATGTAGAGAGACTGTCTCAAAAACAAAAAAAGCCAGCCAGTCTGGTCTACAGAGTGAGTTCTGGGACTGCCAAGGTTGCACAGAGAAACCCTGTCTCGAAAAATAAAACAAACAAACAAAAATACACACAAAAAATTTAATTGTAAAATGTAATAAATACAAATGTTTAGTGAGATTAAAAAATGACCAGTTAATAGCAGTATAGAAGTCATTTTCTCTCAAATGTCATCCCTTTGTCTTTTCTACCCCCACCAGACTCAGGGAAGATTGGCTCCTCCTCTAGGGAAGGGGCCATTCTGATACTGACACAGTGGGATGGCCAGTGCAGCGGGGACCCAGGCCTTGGCCTTAGCTCTCAACTTACTTCCTGCCATATTTCATCACATGTGTGAATAAATGATGTTCAGTTTAAAAACCACAATGAGGTCAGGATAAAAAACAAGCACCAAAGAAAGGTCCATGCCCAGTTTACATCTTTTTCTTTTCTTTTCTTTCTTTTTTTTTTTTTTTTTTTTTTTTTTTTTGCTTAAAAGAAAAACTAGAGCTGGAGAGATGGCTCAGCGGTTAAGAGTCCTGGCTATTCGAGAGGTCCTGAGTTCAATTCCCAGCAACCACATGGTTGCTCCAACCCAGCTCCCAACCATCTGTAATGAGATCTGGCACCCTCTTCTGGCATGCAGGCAGAACACTGTATACATAATAAATAAATCTTTAAAAAAAAAAAAAGAAAAAGAAAGAAAGAAAGGAAGAAAGAAAGGAAGAAAGAAAGAAAGAAAGAAAGAAAGAAAGAAAGAAAGAAAGAAAGAAAGAAAGAAAGAAAGAAAGAAAAACTAACTGCCAGGATGGAGGAAGGATGCAGCTATCAAGTGGCTAACTGATCTACCTCACATAGACCAAAGTCTTCTAGGTTTCCCCTATCCTTTCCAAGGCCCACCAGTCCCCTCTAAACATCCTGGAGCATCCTCAGAGCCAGCTACAGGATAGGAACACACAGTGAATGCCTCTCTCGGACCAGCAAAAGATGACTCTTTGGACTGGACACCTGGTCTTGTCCAACCCCACTCACCGATGTCAGTAGCTTCCTCAAAGCTGAGCGCCAGTCTTTCAAAGGCAATTCTGCCTTGCTGGAAGATAGGTGTCTTTTTTCTTAGGTAAGCAGCCTCCTCCACTCAGGTCAAATGGGGCATAGCAATATACAGAGGTCCCACATATGCCTCCAGGCCGCCAAATAAGACCCAGCATTCTGTGCCCATCTGACAGGCAGCAGTGCAGACAAAGACACCCCAGTGTATGCAAGGAACTTGTTGCTTCAATGACAAGCATCAACTAAGGGCTGGATCGGTGGGTCCCACCAGGGCTTCCCTGTGGTCCCATACCAAGGCTTGGACTCCTGGTGCAGTCTGTCTGGATATACCCAAACAAGGTGCTCCTTAACTGCTCTGAAGACAGAGTAACACAGTCTAGAAGAATGGAACTGTGATGATTAACTGGACTAGATTTGGAATCACCATAGAAACACACTCCAGGGTATGTCTATGAGGATTTTTCTAGAAAGGTTTTAACTTAGAGGTAAGACTCATCTTGAATGTGGGCAGCACTATCTCAAGGACTAAGATCTCAGACTGATACAAAGGAGAAAGTGAGCAGGATACCGGCACTTATCTTTCTGCTTCTCAACTGTGGACAGCTCCTATTCCTGCTCTCATGCCTTCTCGTCCATGACGGACTACACTTTTTTTCTTTTTGAGACATAGTTTTTCTTTGTAACAGCTGTGGCTGTCCTGGAACTCACTCTATAGACCAAGCTGGCCTCGAACTCACGGAGATGCATGCACCTGCCTCTGTCTCCCGAGTGCTGGGATTAAAGGCGTGTGCCACCACTGCCGGGTGGACAGACTACACTTTTAAACTGTGAGCTGAAATAAACCTTAAACTTAAAACCTTCAACTGCTTTTGTCAGGTATTGTTGTCATAGCAACAAGAAAAGTAATTAGCCAGACATGGCAGCACACACCTTTAGTCCTGATTGATAAAAGATACATGGGCTGGTGTGATGATTCTGTTCACTTCTGTATGTGAACAAATACCATAAAGAATAAAGAGTGCAAAATGTCTGGCACAGTAGCACACACTTGTAATCCCAGTATTCTGGAGGCCAAGACAGGAGGATAAAGAATGTGAGGCAAGTCTGGGATATATACAGTAAGATCCTAGAACCAAAGACAGAAAGACAGACAGAGAAGCAGAAATAGAAAGGACAACTGAAGACTTACTAAATACAGTCTATCTTAAACACAATGTCTAAGGTGTTGCCACAGACACCTCTTTAACTACCAAGTGAGAGCTGCTCTCATTCCTAGACGGCCCCTCACCTGTGCTACTGCAGAGACGTAGCCTTTAACAACAAGGGACTCGCTGTCTAGCAAGTCAAGAAGAACAGGCCCGAGGGAAAGCCCAGGCGCTTGGGCTCCTACGGCAGGGAAGGAGAGGGCGTACTTACAGTGATCACATCCAGAATGCTGAGGAGGCTGTGGACACTGTCCCCTGGCAGAACCTCTTTGACCACCACCTCGGTGCCATCCTGTGCTCAGAGAACAGAACCACAGGTGTCAGTACAGAGAGGGTCAGTACAGGGCGAAGAGGTCCAGGCAGCACCCAGGACAGTTGGCATTCAAGATTTCATCTGAGGTGCTATCTCACAGAAACGCCCAAAGTAGGAGATACCATAAGCAGGGCTGGAAAAATGGCTCAACAGTAAAGAATACTTGCTGCTCTTCTAGAAAATCCAAGTTTTGTGACCAGCACCCACATCAGGGGGTTCACAATTACCTGTAACTCTAACTTCAGGGCATCTGATGCCCTCTTCTGACCTCTGCCCCCACACACATGTACCACATACACACTCATAAACAAATAAAAATAAATCTTTTAAAAGACAAAAAAAAAAGAGATACTGCCAGGTGGTGGTGGCTCATGCCTTTAATCCCAGCACTCGGGAGGCAAAGCGAGGCGGATCTCTGTAAGTTCGAGGCCAGCCTGGTCTACAGAGCAAGATCCAGGACAGGCACCAAAACTAAACAGAGAAACCCTGTCTCGAAAAATCAAAAAAGAGAGATACCATAAGCTTGAAAGAAGATGTTAAGAAATAATAATAGGTAGTGGGCTCCAAAAAGCCAGCTCATGCACCAGGGATTGATCCTGATCCTACTACCAGGGGACTCCTTAAGCAGATCAAGCTACACAACTGTCTCGCTTATGCAGAGGGCCTAGTCCAGTCCCAGGAAGGCTCCACAGCTGTTGGACTAAAGTTCATGGTTTTCCACTAGCTTGGTTTGGTTGTCTCTGTAGGTTTCCTTCATTATGATCTTGATGCCCCTTGCTCATAGAATCCCTTTCCTCTCTCTTCGACTGGACTTCAATGGAAAATGGAAAAACAAAACAGGTGGATCTCTGTGAGTTCGATGCCAGCCTGATCTACAGAGCAAGTTCCAGAATAGCCAGAGCTACACAGAGAAATCCTGTCTCAAAAAAACAGAGAGAGAGAGAGAGAGAGAGAGAGAGAGAGAGAGAGAGAGAGAGAGAAATAAATAAATAATGCCAGGCGATGGTGGTGCACATCTTTAATCCTGGCACTTGGGAGGCAGGGGCAGGCAGATCTCTGAGTCTGAGGTAAGCCTATACACAGTGAGTTCCAGGACAGCCAGGGATACACAAAGAAACAGTCTTGAAAAAAAAAAAAAAAAAAAAAGGTGTGGGGGAGGTTAGGGACACATCTCAATCAGTAAAGTGCTTGCCTTAAAAGCATAGAAACCTGAGTTAGATCCACAGAATGCATCTAAAAAATGTCAAATTCGGTCAGAGATAGTGGTTCACAACTTTAATCCTAGCACTCAGGAGGTAGATCTCTGAGAATTCCAGGCCAGCCAGTCTGTACAGTGAGTTTCAGGCCAGCCAGAGTTCCATGTTGGTTTGAACACATTAATGATAGCCTCCGAGTATCCAAAACGTTGTAGTGTGGCATTAAGGAGAAGAAATTAAAAAGCACTTCCCCTTGCTGTAATTTAACAAAGAGTGAGATTTAAATTCTCTACTTCTCTCTCCCTGTGTCTTCCATCATTCCTGTCTGTTGTATGTTGTGGAATATTCCTTTACACTGTGTGAAGATGTGTCACTGTGACTGGTTTAATAAAAAGCAAAACAGTCAATAGCTAGGCAGGAGGTGCAGCAGGGACTTCTGGACAGAGAGAGCTCTGGGAAGAAGAAAGAAGGAGTTGCCAGCCACATGCAGAGAGGATGCAAGACATGCTAGAGGAGAGGTAAAAGTCACAAGCCACATGGCAACCAGTACATGAATAGAAATGGGTTAATTGAAGTTATAAGAGCAAGTGGGACAAGCCTAAGCAATAGGCTGAGTTTCATAATTAATAAAAGTCTCCATGTCGCTTTTTTTTTTTTTTTTTTTTTTTTGGTGAGCTGGTGACCCAAAGAAAAATCTACCTACAGTTGTATGAATCTGAATCTGTGTCTACATGAATATTGTCTTCTGAATTTGTCTGTTCCTGTTTCTGTATGTGTCTGTGTGTCCCTAACAAAGGGCTTTTCTCTTTCTGTTACTGAACAGTACAGAAAGCATCACATGGAGAAGGAGGAATACTTCACAGAAATTTTCAGCCAAGTTTTACAAGGGTTTAAGTCACTGACTCCAACTGATCCAGACAAGTGAATAAATGCTATCAAGCAATATTCATATATTGTCTTCAACACATGGCAGACATTCATTTCATAAGGTTGCTTTCAACCTATATTTGCTGTTTCCAGCATTAACTACCATGATGTATACACATATAAGCATTATTTGTGGATCAGGGGTATGGAAGAGTACATAATTTAAGATTACAGCTATACATTAGCTTAGCTTGTGAAAGTTTATACCTGGCAAGTCCAAGGCAAGTAAGGTTGGTTGTTCCATTGTCCTCTCACAGGCAGGCTAAACAAACAGGCTGAGTGCACAGCTGAGGGTCAGTACTGTCACAAGTGACCTTAAGGCATAGTATTAACTCTAGTTGTAAGGTCCAGAAAAAGTTCCAGTCTCTTAAAATGTAACATGTATTTTCATAACATTGCATTGTCACACATAGCGAGACTCTGTCTCCACCCCAACTTCCCCCAAAATGTCAAGCATGGTCCAGGAAGACAGCGCGGCAGTTCAAAGTACTGCCCTTCAAGACTGACAGCTTGATCCCTGGAACCCCACAGGAAACTAAGAAAACAAATTTCCAAAAGTTGTTCTGACCTTTACATGTGCACACCAGGGAATACTCCCACATGCACACACATACATAATAACAATTAAGATGTTCAGTGTCAGGTCTGGTGGTGTGCATTTGGAATCCCAATGCTGGGGAAGTGAAGACAGGCCGATCTCTGGGGCTCACTGACAAGCCAGCCTAGCCTACGTGGTGAGTTCAGACTAGTAAGAAACCACGTCTCAAAAAACAAGGTAGCCAGGCAGTGGTGGCGCATGCCTTTAATCCCAGCACTCTGGGAGGCAGAGGCAGGCGGGTCTCTGTGAGTTTGAGGCCAGCCTGTCTACAAAGTGAGTTTCAGGACAGCCAGGGATACACAGAGAAACCCTCCCTCAAAAAAACAAAAACAAAAAATAGGCTGAGCAAGCCATGAGGCAAAGGGCAGTAAGCCATATTACACCATGGCCTCTGCTTCCGTTCCTGCCTCTAGGTTCTTGTCTTGAGTTCCTGCCCTGACTTTCTTCAATGATGGACTATGACCCAGAACTATAAGCTAAAATAAACCCTTTCCTCCCCATGTTGCTTTTAGTCATGGTGTTTTATCACAGCAATAGAACCCCTAAGACAGACAGACAGGCAGGCAGGCAGGCAGGCAGACAGACAGACAGATACACAGACACACACACACAGACACACACACACAGACACACACACACAGACACACACACACAGACACACACACACACACACACACACACACACGAATAGAGAACTAATGAAGAAATCCTGGCTAACCCAGCCATCATCTCCCAATCCTAGGACTCATCCGAACCCAGCAAATTCCTCCAAACTAAATGAGTTAGTTGGACTGACTACAATGGCCCTGAAGGTCCAAGTTTAGTTACTGCCAATAAAAATGACAATATTTTTGAATCAGAGACTCCCGTGTGCCTAACAGTAAAAGATGCTGTTTCAGGTGTGTTGGTTCAGGCCTGTAATCCCAGCACTCAAGAGGCTGAGGTAGGAGAATTGCCATGAGTTCAAGGACAGCCTGGGCTACAGAGTAAATTCCAGGCTGTCCTGGACTACTGAATAAACTGTCTCAATGTATGGATATGTGTGTGTGTGTGTTGTGTGGCCAAAATAAAAATAGCAGCTGTGTTTGAATACTGGGGTGAGGGTGTGGATTTTCACCAAAGAACTAAGGTTTAAAGTTCTACACTAGCCGGGCGGTGGTGGCGCACACCTTTAATCCCAGCACTCGGGAGGTAGAGCCAGGCGGATCTCTGTGAGTTCAAGGCTAGCCTGGTCTACAGAGTGAGATCCAGGACAGGCACCAAAACTACACAGAGAAACCCTGTCTTGAAAAAACAAAATAAATAAATAAATAAATAAATAAATAAATAAATAAATAAATAAATAAAGTTCTACACTAACTTTTTGACAAAGAGCTTTCAGAGCATCCCCTTCCCCACCCTGGCCCCTGGCCAGACTCACAGCATCTTGGATGCAGACCTCCAGCCGTCCATCCTGAACCACATAGATGCTGGTGTCAGGCTCCCCAGGCTGGAATACATGCTCCCCTTCTTGCAGCTGCACGAAGACCATGTGTTTGCAAAGCTCCAGAAACAGCGGCTTCTCGAAGTGGCCCAGGACCCTGCAGCAAACAGAATATACTACAGAACATGCTCTCCAAGAAGGCAGAGTAGGGAACACAGGCCACCGTCCCCACCAGCAGCAGGGCCAGGGCTCGCCTAGACCTCTATAAGGCTGATTCAACTCATCAGGCGTCAAAGTCGACAAGAATTTTAAACTTCTGAGATAACTATCAACTCAAAAAACTTCTCAAGCCATGACTATCAATGCAAGCCAGACACAAAACAGAAGGCCATAGAGTAGCTCCCCTGGAATGATGCACTAGCATCAGAGAGAGGAAAGTGGGCCAGTGAGGTGGCTCAGCATCTAAAGACTTGCAACACACAAGCCTGACAACCTGAAGCTGTCAGAGCCCACACGTCTTAGTCACTGTTCTACTGCTGTGAAGAGACACCATGACCAAAGAAACTCTCATAAAATAATTTAACTGTGGGCTTGCTTAGTTTCAGAGGTTTAGTCCATTGGCACCAAGGCAGGGAGCATGGTGGCACACGTGCCATGGGAGCGGTAGCTGAGAGCTATGTCCTGATCCACAGGCAGGGGAGGGGCAAGAGCGTGAATGAGCGCAAGCACACCTGGGCCTGGCATGCGTTTTTGAAACCTCAAAGCCCATCCCCAGGGACACATTCCTCCAACAAGGCCACATCTCCTAGTCCTTCTCAAATAGTGCCACTCCCTGATGACTAAGAATTCAAATACATAAGCCTATGGGGGCCATTCTTATTCAAACCACCACATGACATAAAAGTGGAAGTGGGGAACTAACTCCACAAAATTGCCCTCTGATTTCTACACAGGTGCTGTGGCACACGTGTGCCAGCCTCACTTATACATACACACACACACACACACACACACTAATAATAATAATAATAATGATGATAAATTTCAAAAATTGGAAATAATGTACCTTTAAAAAAAAAAAAGAAAGCTGACATAATAGTACACAGCTGTGATCTCAGCATTGGGAGACCAAGGCATAGGATTGCAAGCTGAAGGCCAGTTTAGGCTACATAGCAAGACTCTGTTAAGAAAGAGAGAGAGAGAGAGAGAGAGAGAGAGAGAGAGAGAGAGAGAGAGAGAGAGAGAGAAAGAGAAAGAGAAAGAGAGAGGAGACAGAAAAGCCAGCTTGCAGTTTTTGATCCATACACACACTTCTCACACTTGCTCTTGAGTTTGCCACTGAGGATAAAAATGATGAAAACTGTTAAATAGAACAGGAAGGAACAGCTAAAAAGGTGAGCTGACCACAAGACTCCATACATCTGAAGCACCCTGACCCTGCTGAACATTTCTACCACCATGAAGGATGGAAGCCGCAGTGCTGAGGTGGAATCGGCTTTGCTAACCATCCCTGACATAGGAAAGCTAAGTCTAAGACAGTCCAAGGAGGAAGGTGATACCCCCAGCAATGCAGTCTAGACAGAACCCTCTTGTGGTCCATTCACTATCTTACCGAACATTTTTCAGCATGTACAAAACTTCTGATGGCAGATGAGAGTTCTTCACATCAAACTCTGTAAGATCAGCCTCTAGCAGGGAGGGTGGGGGCTCTTTGGGCTGCAAAGTAGGGTATTCTTTCTTAAAGCGCAGAATCCTACAAAGCAGAGACACTTGAGAAAGAATCGAGGAGCCCAAACCCAAGATTGTGAGTGCTCCAAAGCCCCAAGAAGCTCTGTGGTGTGTCCTGAAGTGGTAGGAGCCACAGCAGTGGTTAGGACCTTAAGGGAATTCCCAGTACCTCTTGGCCAAAGAAAGCACTTTGGTTCTCTTCCTGACTCGCTGCCGGGGTGCAGCAGTATTCCCAACCAAGGTATTGGGGAGCGTGGTCACCTGCAGAACCAAGAGAAAGACTGAGTGCTGACCTGGTGACTGGCAAGGTCTAAGCTCTTGGCCTCAGGGTCTGTCTCCAGGACCTGCCTATGAGTTGCCGCCTTCCTGACCTCAGCTACTAGGGGCTGCTCTCACCAACCCCCACCCACCTGGCTTCTTGAAGGGGATACAGCAGTCAAGGACAAAACGATACCATTTGGACAAGGGCACAGCACACAGTCCCATTCACCCCACAGTATGGTCCTCACTGCCCTCAAGTGGCCAGGTCTTCAGAGCTCTGTGGCTCCATGCCTCTGGTAAAACTCCTGAGGTGAGTGGGAGACAGCAGAAGGGACCAGCTATGGCAGTTAACCAAAGGCAAACAAAGATTCAGACCAGCCTGCTTATCCCTCACCACCTATTCCTGACCCTCAGTGCAGGAGGACCATAGATTTATGATCTGGAACCCCCACAAACATGGAAAAGAGGGCTTTTTACCTTAGGGCAAATGTGGTCATTAGGGAACTACACTGTTCCACCCAGGTTCCCAGGAGTTAGGGTTCTTCCTTGGCTCAGCTCAGCCTTCCAAAACTGGCAGTGACCACCCACTTTGGGGCAAACACAAGCCCTCTGTACCTGTCCATCTTGTACCCAGGGATGTTTCTGGAAAGCATTTTCCTATCCTATTTCTTGTTAACACAAGCCTGCACTTCAGAAAGCCCAAGTGGCCCTGTTCTTGGCACTTGCCAAAGCCGTTCAGGTGTTTCAAGCCAGATATAAACCCACAGCCCATGCCTCCCAGGCTGCCTCCAGGGTCAGTGAGGGATTTCCAGGGGAAAAGTGTTGGTTCCACTGGGGAAGTGGATAACTATGACTTAAAACATGTCCTAAAGTTGTACCCAGTGGCAGGAGCCATGGGATCAGAGGAGAGGGGGGAGCACAGGTCAGGAGCTTGAGGGTCCCCATTCCACAAAGGCCTGTTTAGAAGAGACTCTCGCCTGGTGGTGGCACATACATCTTTAATCCCAGCACTCGGGAGGCAGAGGCAGGTGGATCTCTGAGTTTGAGGCCAGCATGGTCTACAGAGTGATTTCCAGGACAGCCAGAGCTACACAGAGAAACCCTGTCTCAAAAAAAAAAAAAAAAGAAAAAGAAAAAAAAGAAAAAAGAAAGAAGAGACTTTCACCACTGTCTTGTGCAACCCAGGGCATCCATACAAGTTACCTTCCTCATGATCTTCCGGCCATAAAACATTACTTTGTCTCTCTTCCGGAACCTGTACTGAGGAGTGGGTTCTGCTTGTCCTGTGAAGGAGTGAAGGGGCATTGTGAGATGGCAGGGACCTGGGTATATAGCCTTGAATGGGTAGGCAGTGAACATGGCTAGAACTAAAATAAAGCAAAGCACAAGACAAGCCCTGAAGATGAAGAAGCTGACAATAAACCATGCTCTTGGCTGCCCAGTCCCCGGCTACCTCTCAGACAGCAGGGGTAAGCGGTAACACAGGAGACTCATCTTAGAAGAGTCAGGAATTTCTCCTGTTCTTCCTGGATGCTAGCTTTGGAAAGAGCAGATAAGGCTATGGACAGACTGGGAACCTCAAACTGAGCCCTAGTAGGTGACATTCCAACAAGGCTTTGAGGGAAGCTCCCAGGAGCTCCAAATACCTCCCTCATAGGACACAAATGCAGAAAACCCCCCACTGCTCAGTCAGAGTTCAAACCAAGATACTCACGCAATCTGCTCACCCTTCTGTACACCAAAAAGATGGCAACACCAACAAAGGCCAGTGTAAGGAGGGCTCCAATTCCAATCCCGACCAGCTACACAGGATGGGAGACAGATAACAGGAGTGTCAGCAGGGCCAAACACAGCCACAAGCCAATCAGGGCCCAGCCCCTGGGAAGCCCACAGTGATTACCATGGTGGACTGTGACTGCTCCTCCATGAAATGCAGCCCCCAGGAGGTCAGGGTGCTACCCAAACAATAGTCAGCCTGAGGAGAGAACAGACAGGGTGCCCAGTTTCTCAGCCTGGGCTTGGTCAGAGAACAAGAGTAAAGTCAGGAGCCAGGGAGGAAGTCATTAGCCCTAAAGGTTTTTGAGAAATGGGGTCTACCAGATAACTTAGCAGATAAGGCATTTGCTGCCAAGTCTGATGACCTGAGTTTAATCCTGGGGACCCATACAGTGTCAGGATAAAACAGATGCCAATGAATTGTTCTCTGACCTCCACATTTGTGTCATTACATTTGCACAGCTACACACACACACAGAAATGTGATACATACATATATACATATACTATATACATATATATGTATGTATATATATATACATATATATATAATTAATTTTAGAGAAATGATCTTGCCAGGGGTGCTGAGACCCTCTGAGCTCAACTGCAAGAACAGAAAAGCAGCAACCTGTCTCCTTCGGCACTGGGATGAGTAGGCACAGAAGCTGTGCTACTGGTAAATGCCATGCATGTTAATAAACCCAACTTCTGGCTCTCCAGTCAAGAAGCAAGCCTAGTGCAGGCCAGGGCCATCTCTTGGTACCCTCTGGACCAGAGCCGCAAACCCTAAGATCCAGGACAGCCCACTCAGAATAAATGATCAGACACTCCGAAGAGTATGTAAAGTTACTGACACCCGCATTTATTTTACTCCCGACTATTTGAAAGGATGAGGATCATGTACACCCAGGAGTTCAAGCCCTGCCTAAACAACCAGCGAGACCCAGTTTTAAAAACAAAAAAAAGGCCGGGTTGTGGTGGCGCACGCCTTTAATCCCAGCACTCGGGAGGCAGAGGCAGGCGGATCTCTATGAGTTCGAGGCCAGCCTGGGCTACCAAGTGAGTCCCAGGAAAGGCGCAAAGCTACACAGAGAAACCCTGTCTCGAAAAACCAAAAAAAAAACAAAAACAAAAACAAAAAAAGGCCAAAGGACAAAAAGAAACCCCAAGGGAAGATCCATCTGGATTTAGAGATATACAGGGCTTGGGGATTTAGCTCAGTGGTAGAGCGCTTGCCTAGCAAGCACAAGGCCCTGGGTTGGATTCTCAGCTCAAAAAAAAAAAAAAAAAAAAAAAGAGATATCCAAAATCAGTTCACATGCCAAAGAAGAAATGACAGGGAGGGTCTGTCTCTGCCCCCTGCTGTCTCCAGGATGGCAATGACAGGAATGACAGGGTGTCCAAGGAAGGGAAGGAGGCAGGAGAGCAAGAGGTCAGGATATAAGGATGAATGGATGACCAACAGGGGTGGCTGGCTCATCCTCCCAAAAGCTGAAGAAAGAAGAAACCTGACCTGAGTCTTTCAGTGCTCATCCGCCCTCCCAAGCAGTTAGGAACCGAACGGGGCAAGAGCCCACTCACTCAGCCTGACGGGGCAAGAGCCCACTTACTCAGCCTGACTGGGCAAGAGCCCACTCACTCAGCCTTTGCAGTTTCTACCTGACTGCCGAGGACCAAAGTCGAGCCTTAAAAACAAACAAAAACAAGCCTCAGGCTCAGCAGTCCCTGCCAGAAAACCCAAGGTGACTGCAGGCCACTCAACAAAGAAGCCCAAAGGCACAGTCCTGCATCATAACGAGTAAGTGGGTTGCCTAGAAAACAGCCTTGCAGTCTTAGTTCAGGAGGCAGATAGCTGAGTATTGTTTGTTTAAGGCTGAGGAAGAACATGTTCCTGTATGTTCTTAGGTGACTTCATCATTGTGTGAATGTCACGGGGTGCATTTACACAAGCACATTACCCCACCAAGCAATACAATCCGTGGGGTCACTACTGCATGTGGTCTGCTGTGCAGTGTATAGCCAGTATGCTCTTTGTTTCAAAACTGAGGCACTCAACCTCCCTTCTCCTCTGTCCCAGCTCAGCTGTCAAGACTGGGGTGCACAAGAGCACCCCAATCACACCTTCTACTTTCCTCTGAGTTTACCTTATCCAAGGAAAATACCTACATACATACATACACAGTCTACCACAGTGCACCACCTCAGACAGTCTAGCTTCTTACGATTATTCTAATGGGCCTATTCTTCTGGTTTAAAAATAAAGGCACAGGGTATATTGGCAGACCCCTTTAGTCCCAGCACTTGGGAGGCAGAGGCAGGTGGATCTCTGTGAGTTCAAGGCCATCCTGATCACATAGTGAGTTCTAGAGATATGTAGAGTGACCCTGTCTCAAAAACAAAACAAAACAAACCACCACCAAAATACTACTACTAATAAAGGCCTTTGGGATGTAGCTAGCGTTGAACTGAGAAAAAGACTGTTCAAATACCAACGTTCTAAGAGAAAACGGGAAGTAACAACTGCGACCTTGGGAAAAAAAAGAGGGCTTCAATAATTGACTTAACAGCCAGATTCCATTGCCCACACCACACTGTGAGGAACCACTGTCTAGAGACAAGTGTCAGAGCTCTGACAGGGAAATAGATCGAGTCACTACCACATTTCCTGGGTCTTCAAGAAGCCTCTGTAGAAACCCGAGGCAAAGGATCCTTCTGTCCTCTGGAAATGCCCGCCTGGGAGTTCTAAGGGTTCTGGTTCTCACCCAGGCCTGGTCTACCTACCTCAAGGCAGACATCGTCCTCTTTCTGCATGACTGAAAGCAAAGCAATGTGGAGGGCGAACAGGAGACAGGCTGAGACAAACTGCTCTACCGGAACCTTTACAGCAGGACAGCTGTAGTTCCAGCCTTGCCAGCTCCTTTCCAAGTCAAACGCTCTTATTGGAAGGGACTCCAGAACTCTGTGCTCCAAAACAAGTTGTTTTCCAGAAGCGCCTGCTCTCTGTGCGCTTCCGTCTCCTGTAAACAGCCCTCACGTGGTCTAAGAGGAACCCACAACTGTGCCCGGGGTGGGGGTGAGAGTGGCGGTGGGGGGTGGGGGGGGTGGGGGATTGAGTGGCACAGTTAGGGACCGAGCAGCCACGCGGGGCCAGCGCGGGTGGGGGTGGGGGAGGAGACCAGAGTGTAAGGTGGCTAACAGTTCAACGAGGTCGGAACAGCTGAGATTGGTGGTACAGCTAAGAAAGTAGCTCAGGAGCGAGACGGAGCAACAGGCAAAAGAGGCGAGGAAAGAAGTCACCCAAGTGGAGGGGTGACCGGCTGGAGGGTGAGCCTCACCCGGGAGGCGTGATGTCGCCAAAGGGAGAGACAAGAGATGCGGCGTAGGAGGGCTTACAGCTCAAGAAAGCTGGGCCAAGACGGGTCACAGCCCAGAAGGGGTCTCGATTAGGAGCGGTGAGGGACGGGAAGGTGGTTATAGTCGTGGAGGGATCACCGGAGGAGAGCCGTGACAGCAAGGGTTATCAAGGAGAGCGGTGAAGGGTTTGGAGGGGCCCAGCCACCGCGGGCAGCGTGTGGACAGACAGCGCAGGCACGGTGGGTGTGTAGGGACCAAAGATGGTTAACCAGAGGACCACTAGGAACCAAGCCGACTCGGCCACGCGCCAGACCGTGGGCTAGACCGCCGGTCACTGGCCCCGGTCTCAACAGCGCGTCAATTCCGGAAGCCACGGCTCGGTGGTGACTGGGAGGGTCCACAAGCCCCGACCCCCAACACCTAGCTAGGGCAGCACCGAGGATGCGCGCGCCAGTCCGGCAGCCAGCCTTCGGCGCAGCGGTTGTGAACGTCCGGTCGCGGAGCTGACGAGAGCCGAGAGCGACCGCTCCACAGGACAGACCTAGACTGCCACCTCGCGGCAGGGTGAACATGCACGGCTGCGCGCGCCCCACATCCGGTTCTGCGCGGCTGCGCGGCTGCGCGGCTTGGCCGAGTCTCCTGCCACACGCCTTCCGCCCGGCTGAGCCTGAGCATTGGGCGCGTTGGCGACCAATCGGCGAGGCTCTTGCTGCGGAGTGGCTGACCCTGCCGACGGCTGGAAACGCAAGGGAGGACCTTGCCGAGGTTGTTTTACACAGCTCAGGTCGGGGATCCGTGTCTCAGCCGTGGGACGAGAGGCCTGCGGGCCGAGCTCGAGAGCCATCGGTCCAGGTCGGTTTGAGCGTTTCCAGTTGGCGCCTCCCGCGCGGGGTTCTTCGGGGTGTGGGATCTTTCAGGATTAGGGGTAGTTTTCACTTGTGCGGTCTTGGGTCCTCAGCACCCGTGGCTCCTCCGATCATCTGCACCCGTACGGCCCACAGCACTCTCCGCTCGTAAGTTCTAGGGTGGCAAGTCCCTCTGGCTCTGATTGTCCCCCCCCCTCCCCCCAACTGCCTTGTTCTTTCAGAGTTGTCTTCTGCAGAGCCTAGCATGGGTTTCCTGACCGCCGTGACTCAAGGCCTGGTGCGAGGAGCGGACAGGATGAGCAAGTGGACAAGCAAGCGGGGACCACGCACCTTCATCAAGAGCCGGGGTGCCAAGAGAACTGGCATTTATGCTTCTAATGGGAAGTTTGTGCTGGTAAAGGAAATGGTCCCAGAATTTGTGGTTCCGGACTTGACTGGCTTCAAGCTCAAGCCCTATGTTAATTACCGAGTTCCTGAAGGCACAGACACACCCCTGACCGCCAAAGCGCTCTTCCTGGAAACAGCTGCACCTGCCATTGAAAAAGACTTTAAAGAAGGAACTTTTAATGCTAACAACTTGGAGAAATATGGCTTTGAGCCCACACAGGAAGGCAAGCTGTTCCAGTTGTATCCTAAGAATTTCCCACGCTAGAAAACAGTGACAGTGACCAAAAGTTTGCCTACAAAGTGGAGACAATACTGACCAAGCCTTGGATCCTGAAGAGTAGGGGCAGCTTCCTTGTGCATTTCTATTAAAGACCTTTAGTATCTCATACAATGTGTTTTGAATCAAGTCATTCAAGTGTGCTGCAGGGCAGAATCCATGCAGTAGCTACAGAGTCCCTAACAAATTACAACCAAGTCAGGTCTAGCTCCAAGGCAGAGGGTAGTTAACACCTTTTTTTTTTTGGATTTTTGAGACAGGGTTTCTCTGTGTAGCTTTGCGCCTTTCCTGGAGCTCACTTGGTAGCCCAGGCTGGCCTCGAACTCACAGAGATCCGCCTGGCTCTGCCTCCCGAGTGCTGGGATTAAAGGCGTGCGCCACCACCGCCCGGCAGTTAACACCTTTTATTGAAATAATTGGGTCAGTAACTGAGAATTGATCCCTTTAATGGCAACCAAAAAAAAAAACAAAACAAAAAAAAAACGTTATTTCATCAGAAAATAACACAAGGACTGGGGAGGGAGTTCCGCCCAGATGGTGCTTGCCATGTGGTCATGAAGACCCAAGTAAAGCCCATGCAAAAAGGCAAGTGTGGTAGCGTATACTTGTAATCTCAGCACTCGGAAAGAGACAAGAGGATCTCCTGGGCTTGTCAGCTAACTTCAGACCCTAGGAAGAGACCTTGGCTCAAAAAAGACAAGGCCATCTTGAATGGCACCTAGACTGACCTCTGTCTGCCACACTCATGCAGATGTACATACACAAGCCACAAAACAAGGCATAGTCGTAGTGGTGCACACTTGTAGTCCTAGCACTTAAGAGACTAGGAAGGGGTTTCAAGTTTCAGATCAGCCAGGGCTATGTAGCAAGACCTTTTCTTTTTAAGATGAGTCTTTCGGCATGTCTCTGGCTGTCCTGGAACTCACTACGTAGACCACCAGGCTGGCCTCAACCTTACAACCTGATCCACCTTCAATGTGCTTCCTGAGTGCTGGGATTAAAGGCATGCACCACCATACCCAGCTAAGACCCTGCATTAAAAGGCCAGAAAGGCAGCCGGGCGGTGGTGGCGCACGCCTTTAATCCCAGCACTCGGGAGGCAGAGCCAGGTGGATCTCTGTGAGTTCGAGGCCAGCCTGGTCTCCAAAGCGAGTTCCAGGAAAGGCGCAAAGCTACACAGAGAAACCTTGTCTCGAAAAACCAAAAAAAAAAAAAAAGGCCAGAAAGGCATAATATCTAATCCCTATGAGCTCAGTATTTGTGAAGCTGAGGTAGGTAGGTAGGCGTCTAAGAATTCAAAGCCAATCAGCCTGGACTACATGGTGAGCTTATGATCAACCTGGAATATATAGGCATAGGGGAGGAAAAGCTAGGCTGGGAGTACAGTTCAGTGCTAAATACCCATAAGTTGTCTAACATGTGCAAGTCCCTGTATTTGATGGCCAAAATTTGAAAGAATAAAACACAATTTTTCTCTTCAGAACACTTGTATATTCTACTGAGGGTTAGACACATTCCAATGCCCTCTTTCCTCCCAGGTTTAAGACATTGGGAATTTTGCTAGCTACACACCACTGATGTGTTCCTATAAAGCCCATCTATTTAAACATGAAAACTGATGAAGTTACTAATGCTATGAAGAAGTGATGAGTATCCATCCCATACTGACCATGCCAAATACTTCAAGTTTGTGTTCCCTGAAGCAGTTTACAATGTTTCCATGCCTCCTTTTATTCTATTTAAAATGAGTTCAGAGCTGGGAAGTGTTTGGCTATCATGCAAAGGACCCTTGAGTTCCATTTCCAGTACCAAAAAAAAAAAAGTAAAACCTCTGTTTAGGAAATAACTTACAATGTGATAAAAGGAGACTTTAGAAAGAGGGACTATGGGGCTAGCAAGATGGCTCAGTGGTACTTACTACCAAGACTGATATACCTGAGTTGGATCCCTGGGACCCACATGGTAGGAGATTCAACTCCTCCAAGTTGTCCTCTGATCTCCACATGTGCACTGTGGTATTTGTATACTCACACAAAATTAAAAAAAAAAAAAAAAATTAGGGGCTGCAGGCTAGAGATGGTTCAGAGGTTTAAGAGTATTGTCTGTTCTTCCAACACCCACAAGACGGCTTCACAGTTGTCTGTTACTCTGTCCAGGTGATCTAACATCCTCTTCTGACCTCTGGGAGCACAGCAAATACTCATACACATGAAATAAATTTTTTTTTTTTTTTTTTTTCCCCAGATAGGGTTTCTCTGTGTAGCCCTGGCTGTCCTGAAACTCACTCTGTAGACCTGGCTGGCTTCAAACTCAAATCTGCCTGCCTATGCCTCCCAAGGGCCAGGACTAAAGGTGTATGTACATCACCACCACATGGCATATTTTTGTTTGTTTGTTCGTTTTTCGAGACAGGGTTTCTCTGTGTAGTTTTGCTGCCTGTCCTGGATCTCGCTCTGTAGACCAGGCTGGCTTTGAACTCACAGAAATCTACCTGGCCCTGCCTCCCCGAGCCTCTGCCTCCTGAGCCTGGGATTAAAGGTGTGCGCCACCATCACCCGGCTGGCATATTTTTTTAACTCAAAGGTTTAGGAGCTTATTGGGTAAGAGCATATATTCTTGCAGAGGACCCAAGTTTGGTTCCTAGAACCCATATGGTGGCTCACAATACCCTGTAACCATATCTCCAGGGGGATTCTGGCTTCTTCCAGCATCCACACACAGACATAGGCATACGCATAACTGTAATTTTTTAAAAAATTAAAAAATTTGAAGTTATTTAATAAATACAAATAAGGACTTAAATGCAAATAAAGGGCTGAAAGTCAAAATATACCCAAGACACTCAGTTGTAGAGCTGGAAAACCCATTCACTGCCAAAACAGAATCAGAAAGTCCATTCTCAAAGGCCAGCACTCCCCAAGTCACATCCAGTAAAGATGTGAAGAATGCAGCCTCAAGCTTTCTTTGTCTCCCACTTCCAGAGGTGGAGAACATGGTCGTAAAAGGAGCAGGTGGCCAGGAGGCTATCGTCAAAATTCCCTCCACTAAAGAGGCTGAGATCACAGATCTTGGAAGAGGAGCGCGGTTGGCTGCTGCTCTTCATGTCCTCTGTTAATGGAAGGAGAGAGGCCTTCGATTCAACTCTGCTGTGAGCTTTAGCAGGGCCTTCCACATGGTGGTCCACTATTTGTTCATGGAAAGGTGCTGGTGGCTCCTCTGCAACCTTCGGGCTGTGGCAGTCTACTGACCTCATTCCCACGTCATTTTGATCGAAGGACCAGGTGGGTGTAGGCTTCATGGAACGGAAAGGAAGCCAGGACCAGTCAGCCCCATACACTAATGAGTTCGGCATTTCATGGGATATTAAGACAGTCACGTCCTGCTTCTCCTCTGCAGCAAGGGACAGAGAGGAAAACCAGCATTACTCAAAGCTAATCAGCCTCCATTTATGTCTCCCATCAACTCCCATCAAGGGCGGCCATTCCATCAGCACACATTTACTGAGTAGCTGGCAAGTCTGCATAAGAAGAATGAAGATGTGCACAGGTGGGCAGAAAAGAAACCGGATATGCATTTTGCAATGTGCACCATGCCTCTGATATCAGCCCAGGCTATACAAGACCCACAAACAAGGGGCATGCTTCCATATTGAGGGTTTGACAGAAACTTTGTAGAAGGAGGTAGAACTCATTCACAAAGGGCACAGGAGTAAGATGGGAAGAGGACAGAAAAGAAATGGGGAGCACAGGACAAGAAAGATGGCTCAACAGTTTAGAGCACTTGCTGCTCTTGCAGAGGACCTGGGTTGAGTTGGCAGCACTCACATGGCAGGTAATAGCTGCCAGTAACTCCAGCTCCAAAAATTCCTAAACCCTTCTGGCTGCCTCAGGTGCCAGGCATGCACACAGTGCCCATACATACATGCAGGCACTCACGCAGACACATAAAATAGATATTTTTAAAAGCGAAAGAAATGGAGAGCCCATACAGAGCAGAGAGGCTAAGAAGACTACAGCGTGAGGAACTGATGGCAACTGCCTCTGGCTGTAACACAATGGCTAGGTACGTGTAGTCCCGAGTAGGTCTGCAGAAGAAATTTCTAATAACTTCCCTGACAGCCCCGCATATGAGGAACGTGTCGAAATAAGCCAGTACACATTGCAATGGTATAGAGTCACAACATCATGGAAGAGACATTACAGACAGAGAAAGGAAGTTTCTTTGAGGACATGAAGGACAGAGCAGGCCCACGGTCCAGGAGCAAGGTGACAGCTGGTAAAAGCGATCCCCAAGAACCAGCAGGGACACCAGATATGGTTGTCCCTGTAGTCCCAGTACCCATGACACTGAGACGGGAGGATTGCCATTGAGTTCAAGGTCAGCTTCAAATACAT
Source organism: Peromyscus eremicus (assembly GCF_949786415.1). Classification (NCBI taxonomy): domain Eukaryota; kingdom Metazoa; phylum Chordata; class Mammalia; order Rodentia; family Cricetidae; genus Peromyscus; species Peromyscus eremicus. Next base: position 14,321,550 of record NC_081419.1, on the reverse strand, counting down.
ATCAAATTTGAAGCTAGCTTGTGTTACATGAGACCCTGTCTGCAACACACATGCTGTGGGCCGCAGGAATATATCATAAGAACTCAGCTGGTTATGGCAAAGTCACTACCTGGAGGAATCAGGGAATTCCTCCAGAGGAAGCCAAATCCCAAGGAGTTTTTGGTGTTATTTGGCTTGTTATATATCAGCTGTATTCTGTTATGAAAGTCATGTGTGCCTTCATAGTTTTCCCGATTGATTTTTCCCCAAGAAGGGCTAACAGTGTGGACTGATCACTCTCTGGACATACACATTCCAGGTATTTGGAGAACAGCCTCAGGAAAGGCTTTCTCTAGAATCAGATATCTCCCTTGGCCACTTTCAAGGACTAACAATGATAACAGCCCACAATGCAAGTCAGGAGACTTAAGGTAAATTCCACAAGGAGACACCACCTAGGTCAGATGGACGTTAAGTAATAGCTTTACACAATTCAGCTAGGACCCTCCTTTCTTACAGCCTTACTAACTTTATAGACTGCTAACTCCTTACCTAACCACTTCTAGGAATATTTAGATAACCTTCTGTGCTGACAGCTATGCTCAGCCCAAACCCCAGTTCAAGCCTCCCTGTAATTATCATCATGGGCAGCATCCGGCCAGGTCCATCCCCAGATGAAGGAAAGTACCTTATCAGAGATACCTCCGTACTTTCTAAGAACAGACTTAAGCATCCAGGCTACCCATTTGAGAAGGCCTGGCGGATATGCCAATTAAGCTTTACTTCCTCCTTTCCCAAACCTTACCTCTGGTTCCAGATCTCCCTTTAACTATCACCAGAGGCATCTAGCTGTACACAGGTTGCCTAGCGACTGAGCACACTTTCCCCCACCCTGCAGAAAAACGGCAGATAGCTTGGACAGATAGGAGCTCAGGAAAAAAGAAGACAGTTTTATTTTCTCCCACTTATAGATTCTTAGCAACTTATAGATTCTTAACATTTTCTACTATCACGTTTAAGACTATAGTTGAGCACATAAGATTCCCTCTTCTTAGATATTACCTGAATTTAGCCTTTAGTTAATTCATTTCCCCACTGGTCACTTCCCTTTGGGGTTGCAAATGATAATTAACGGTTATTGGCTCCCTATGTGATTCTTATCACCCCTCCGTTTGACCCTGGAAGCCTGGCTTTATATACCAGGACTTCCAGGGCACGGAGGGACAGAGAAGAGAAAAGAGAATGGAAGAACTAGACGGGTAAGAACTTGTGAGGAACAAACTGAGATGGGGAAGAATTAGATTGAAGGGCTAGAAGAGAGTACCAGAGGAACGAGATGGAAGATGAGGAGGAGTCAGATGGGGAAGTACTAGCTGGGTAAGAACAAGATGAAAAGGACCTAGATGAGGCAGAGTTAAGACAAGAGAATTAAGATAGAACTTAGAGGAAGCAGTAGATAAATATAGAGAGAAATCAGCCAAGAAAGGAGCTAGACATGAGAACAGAACTGAAGCTGGGTATAAAGGATGTTATGCCAGAGGAATTAAAGCAAGTGGACTATAGAGCTCGGTGTGCTGAGATTCTATTTCCTGAAAATAGTCCTCGCTGTTAGTAGTTCTCTCTCCTGAGCTCCTGGGATGTATAATACTAAGGCTGGTCCCTCTACTATTATACAAGACACACACACAAATTTAAAGAAATCTTTTTTAAAGAGAGAAAGAGAGAGAGAGAGAGAGAGAGAGAGAGAGAGAGAGAGAGAAAGAGAAAACTAAAAAGATACAAGAAAGTAGTGACTTAAAAGACTAGCAATTTAATGATGGGATCCTGAGGTAGTCTTCAGATTGCTTCTTTTCAGAGGGAGAATAGAGGGAGAGGGGATAAAGAGAAACTGTGATCCGAGAATGAGGAGAGGAAGGAGTTAAGGCTTGGAAAGAGAAAGGGGGATGAGAAATGGTTCTGATCATGTGACTTCATGTTGTGGTTCACCAACAAATGCAAGAACTTCTACAGCACCCCCTAGAAGTGAGGCTCGTTCCCTACAGCCCCTGACAGAGTTAGGCTTAACAAATACCTGTGAGAAAGGGGACAAGGGGAAGGCAACACATGTGAGGCATGGCTAGACTGGAATCCAAGCTGTTCACAAGTAGGAAAACCCGAGAAGGCAGGGCAAGGATGGCCATGCGACAAGTGGTGATACTTCTGGACAGGATCCCAGTGGAGCCAGAGAACCGCACAATGCAGGAAGACTTATACGATTGAACTGGACGTGAGGAAGCCAGGATGAAAGCGGGTTCTTGAAACTGAGGTCCAATACAGGTATTGGGCGGGGCTGTGACAAGTTCTGGGTGTGGCCTACGGAGAAAATGAACTGCCTCCCTCCCCTGAGGCCAGCTCTATGTCCCCACTCACCAGTGGCCTTCTGGCAGTTGAGAACCTTGAAGCCGTTGTGCATGCAGGCCGCCAGGAGTAGGTGGTGGTGGACTGGGTGCCACTTGAGCCTCCACACGCCTCCTCCCACCGGCACGGCTGCCAATGGCTGCTTTAGGTTCCGAGTGTCCCACAGCAGAACATGCTCATCATAGCTGCAACCATCCAGTCGTTGGCATACAGGAAATCTCATGCCCACATCCCCAAGATGTGGAGTAGCAGCAAACACCTCCCAGGTCCTGTCCCACCAGTTTTCTTTGACACAGGGTTTCACTATGAAGCCTTGGCCGACCTGGAACTCACTATACAGATCAGGCTGGCCTGAAACTCACAGAGATCCACCTGCCTCTGCCTCCCTAGTGCTGGGGTTAAAGTCCTGCACAAACTGCCTATTCCACTTATCTTTAAGGACATACCCCACTTTCGGGACCCAGATACCTGAAATGTGGGTTGGCTGAGAGCTTTGGACTCAATTTTGAAGTCCTTGTGGAGAGGAGGTGAGAAATGCACAAAGCAGCAGACCCACTCCAGGGACTCACCTTCCAGTAGCCAGTATATGTTCCTGATGGGGGTTGCTCTGGATGCTGCACACACCCATGGAGTGTCTGTAGGCAAAGTGGAACAAACACAGTAGAGGATGAAATGCCCTAAGATAGGAGCATAGATGGGTCACGCCCAAGCTCTGACCAGTACCTTTTGCTAGTGAAGACAGGTGTGCCAAGCATCCTAGTGTCCCAGCCTTTCAGAAGGCAGTCATCTCCCCCTGTGGGAAGACAGAGAAGTCCATCAACAATGACATTAATAAGGAATCTGCAAGAGTGGGGCAGTGGTGGCACATGCCTTTAATCCCAGCACTTGAGAGGCAGAGGCAGGTGGATCTCAGTACAGAGTGAGTTCCAGGACAGCCAAAACTACACAGAGAAACCCTGTCTCAAAAAACCAAAAAGAAAGAAAGAAAGGAATCTGTAAGAAAGTCTCTTAGGTGCCTTTCATGTGTAATTTTATGGTGACACTTGTTAGGAAAGCCCCAGAGAGAACATCAGAAACAGTCACTAGGCACTCTATCTTCCAATTGAGGGCACCTGGGTAGAAGATCAAAGCGCTATTTACCACTCTAGAGACATTTGGACCTGGGAGAATGGAACTGATAAATGAGGCAGACTAAAGTCTCATGAAATAGCGAACTTTATTCAGAGCATCAGACAATTTATACTTGGAGGGTTAAGAGAAGTCACATTACTAAAATGTACTGTCACGAGGGCAAGCTGCATGTGGCAGGCAAGCCACACACACAAACACATGGTTTCCCATAGAGGCATGTAAGCAAATAACAATAGCCAGCTGTAATGAATAATCTAAAGTACACTAACTCCTATCCACTACACCTGAGGGGCACAAAAGCACAATCCAAGAACAATTCCATGCTTTTGAAGAAACTGAGGTCACAAGACTCTTGTCTTGTTTTCTTGGAGTTTTCTCACAAGCACTCAGAATTCTCACATGACTCCATTCTCAGACTGTGTTCTGACAGGGCTGTAAGTATAATAATAAAAAGAAGAATTAAAAGTGGTATGACAGCCGGACGGTGGTGGCACACGCCTTTAATCCCAGCACTCTCGGGAGGCAGAGCCAGGTGGCTCTCTGTGAGTTGGAGGCCAACCTGGGCTACAGAGTGAGTTCCAGGAAAGGTGCAAAGCTACACAGAGAAACCCTGTCTTGAAAAAAACAAAAACAAAAACAAAAGAACAAAACAAAACAAAAAAAAGTGGTATGACATTGGGTATCCTAATCATGAGAGTGACTGCTGAGTCATATCTGGCCATAAGACCTTCCAGGAAGATTCTAGTATCATAACCCCCAGCTGTCCAGGGCCAGAGTGTCCATATCCAAGACTCCTGCCAAGGAGCAACATGAAAGAAGCAGTGGGCATGGGACTACAGCAGGTCCTTCTGGACCCTTCAGCACACTATGGGCGGCAAAGGGAAATGTGCTATGCAAATTAAAAAAGGAAAAAAAGACCCTTGGGAACAGAGAGGCATCTCAGTGGTTAAGAACATGTATTTCTCTTACAGAGTTCAGTTCCTAGCACCCACATCAGGTAGCTTAAAACCACCAGGAACACCAGCTCCAGAAGATCCATGTCCTCTTCTGGCCTCAAAGGGGCTTGTACATGTGCGTGCGCGCGTGCGCGCACGCACGCGCGCGCGCGCGCACACACACACACACACACACACACACACACACACACTCTTAACAACAACCAAAAAACAAGCCCTGTGCTCGTTTTATGAAAACTAAAAGAAACAGTAGGACAACTAGCCTCTTGGTCAACAACTAGTCTTTAAAGAAAAGCAATGCCAGGCAGAAGGTAAAAAACAGCATCCTGACAGAAGGAAAAGACTCAAGAGCAGGGCCCAAAAGCAGGGTGAAGAAGGGAGAGGGAAAATACTGAGCAGTGTCTACTTTACTCACTAACTATTCACCCATTATCCAATCATCCATCCATCCACTATCCACCCAGTATCACACCCATCACTCACACATCAATTTACTTACTTTCCATCATTCATCTGCCATCTCATATTCATCCATTCCCCACATATCCAGCACCCACCACCCACCAACTATCCATATGCCCATCTAATAGGTATTTACTATAGATCCCTGCAATAGACACAAAGGATATGGAGTAAGCACATGGTCTACAATTAAGTGGAACAGCAGATAAGCTGAGCTAGGCATGAAGCCAGGTGAACCTAAAGTATAAACCATGGTTCCTGGGCACATTTGTATAGAGGACTATGTTCTTCCCTTGTTCTATTACATTTACACACATACACACACATACACTCCATCTTTATCAGGAAATCTAACTGGATGTGCCTTTATATGGATCCCAAATATACTTCTCACCTCTACTTCTCCCAACTTAGTATGAACCATTCTTTTTTTTTTTTTTTTTTTTTTTTTTTAAAGATTTATTTATTTATTTATTAGGTATACAATGTTCTGCCTGCATGTTATCCCTGCAGGCCAGAAGAGGGAGCCAGATCTCATACTAGATGGTTGTGAGCCACCATGTGGTTGCTGGGAATTGAACTCAGGACCTCTGGAAGAACAGCCAGTGCTCTTAACCTCTGAGCCATCTCTCCAGCCCATGTATGAACCATTCTTATTCTTTTCTTTTTGGTAGTGTACACCTTTAATCCCACCAGAGGACCAGGAGGCAGAGGCAATCGGATCTCTGAATTTGAGGCCAGCCTGATCTACATAGAGGGTTCCAAGACAAGACAGCCAGAGCTACATAGTGAGACCCTGTCTCAATGGAATGGGGGGCGGGCTGGGGAGAAGGTGAGGGGGGCGGGAGGGGGGAGAACAAGGGAATCTGTGGCTGATACGTAGAACTGAATTGTATTGCAATTCTAAAAATAAAATATTAAAAAAAAAAAGTTGTATGTTTGTGTTTTGCCTACATGTACGTGTATACACCATGTGATTTCCTATTGCCCATGGAGACCAGAAAAGGGTATCAGATCCCCTAGAGCTGGAGTTACAGACAGTTGTGAATTGCCATGTGGCTGCTGAGACCTGAACCTGGGTCCTCTGCAAGAGCAGCAAGTGCACCTAACTGCTGAGCCATCTCTACAGACCCCAGTAAAAGCCACTCTTATTCTCCTCTGGTTAACGGCCCCAGGCTCGGCCCTCCTCTTTTGTAATCTATAATTAACCAGAGCTCCTCTTAAACTTTACAAGTCAAAAAATGTCACTTCTCTGCAGTTACTCCACTTCATTCCAGTCCCCTCTGTGGCCTGCCCTGTTGCCTCTGATGGCAAGCCCTTCTATTTCCACACCGGCTGTGCGGCTGCTCTTCTCTCACAGTAGGCCCACACCTGCTGTGGGGCCACCGCTCACTGCATACATAGCTCTCCAGCACACTCTTCTTTTTTCCACAACATTATCATACCTCTGACACTCCATGCAATTCCCTGTTACTACACATTAGGTTCCCCTTTCCCCTTCAATGTAAGCTTGGAGAAAACAGTCTGTTTGCTAAAGTCTCCCTGTTACATAAACTGCTTGTATTTCTATTTGTGGATCTGTTTGGTTTTAGTTTTTAGTTTGGAAGAGGGTTGTTTTGGTTTTGGGGGTTTTTGTTTCAATTGTTTTGGTTGGAGGAAATGAAAGTTAGTGTGTTTGGTTTGGTTTTGAGACAGTCTGGCTAAGCAGGCAGCCCAGACTAACATCAGACTCACAGCAATACTTTCTCAGCCTCCCGAGTACTGGGATTACAGATTGAGCCTCCATTAAAAGCTCAGTAAGTACCTGTTGAGTGAATAGAGGTAGAACTAATCCTAGAATTAAAGAACTTAAAAAAAATAGGAGGTGGGAACTAAAAAAAAACTTAAAAAATGAACTCTTCATGGTTCTTGCAAAAATCATTCAAGAGTATGATAGCAAATAACAGATATGGACCCTGCCCCTGGGGGAAAAAAAGCATTACACATATAACAATAATCATGGTAAATGCTGGGGTCCATGAGAGATTTGACATGGACTGGGCTAGTGAAGGTAGTGTTGGGGCAGGCTTCTCACTAGAAACAGAACCAAAAGCATGGTATGCACCTTTGATCCCAGTACTCTGGAAGCAGAAGCAGGTGGATTTCTGCGAATTCCAGGCCATGCTACATAGTGAGTTCCAGGACAGTCAAAGCTACACAGACACACCCTGTCTCAAGAAAACAAAACCAAAAAGGGGAGCTGGGGCTAAACCACACAAGGCCCTGGGAATCTCAAGTGTTTTCAATTTTATCCTGTCTTCTCTAAGACCATCCCTTCCAGCTCACATGACTTAGCTCACCTGGAAGAGAAGGCACTCAAAATGGCTAATTTAGTTAATTTCTCATTCTCATACAACCAGCCCAAAGTGATAAACCACTCAAACCTAGGAAATCTACCTATTTCCCTCATGCTTCCTTTATTTTTGGAAGGTAAGCTATATCTAGAAAAGGACAAACCTGAAATCAATGTGACAAAGTCTACAGAGAGCAGACAAAACGTAGATGAGAACAGATTTCCCACCTCCCACAGACAGTCCTAAGGTCTCAGACACTGAAGCACAGCTTTGGCCTAGCCCCATTCTCTCCTCTCCCTGTCCTTCACAAGTCTTCATCAGAGATGACTATACTGATGTCCAACTCACCCGAATACACGAGTTCTGTCTGCCAGTAATTGAAAGCAGCAATCCAGGCCTCAAAGTGATGGGCTGGCCATGAAGCCACTAGCTGCAGTCCAGCCACTCCCTCGTTCACCAGCAGGAGATGCAGCTGCCCCTTAGAATCACTGCTAATGATCTTCAAGGGCTGGTCTCTGACCCTAGAAACAAGGAGCCCGTGGAGAGCCTATTAAACTCTACTTACCATCCTTTTCTGGTTTTCGTTCATTTGTTTTTGAGACAGGTTCCACGTAGCCCAGGTGGGCCTTACACTTGAAATCCACCTGCCTCAGCCTCCTGAATGCTGGCATTACAAGAAAGAACCGTTACAACCATCCTCTTCTAATCCTCATATATGCCACAGGAGATATTTCTCAGGCAGCATGTAACCATGCCTCCAAGATGGCCTCTTGGGTATCTGGCAAAGGATGAAACTGTCACATAGCTTGTCACTGACACCCTGGCTGGTTTCTCTTGACGATGGCACCATCACTACTTATCTAAAATGCTATGATTTTCTGTTTTAAGGTTATGACTGACAGTAACATCCAGGTTTGGGGAACCAAGCTAGTAGAAGGTAGCTTTAATTTTTGGAACAGAAACAGGAATTGCTCCTCAGGAGACTCAGACCCCCACCAAACCTGACCCTTACCTTCCAGGTTTCCCAGTTGACCAATCCAGGGACAAGGACAGACATCTCTCCTCCAGGGTAAGGCTGGAAACTGATTGCAGGGTGTAACTGTTCTTCTACTGGAGAGAAAAGGGACACTTGGTCTAGGCAAACCTCCATTCCCTTATGGTGCTCCCTATATGAGCAATGTGCATCAGGTACTTCCGTTTGTTTTTTGAGATAGGGTCTCCTAGGTTGCTCAGGTTCATCTTGAACTTTCAATTTCAAGCAATCCTTTCCCTTCAACTCCCCAAGAACTGGGAGTAGAGGCAGGCTCTGCCTTGCCTCAGTTTTTGTTGCTGTTATTTATGCTTTAATAGTGCTGGAGATGGCGCTCCAGGCTCCTGCATGCTAGGCAAGCAGTCTGCCACCAGGCTCTACTCTCAGCCCCTAATTAACATTTCATCAAAGAGTGAGCTCTTGCCACTTACCAAGCACAGGGCAGCACCTGAGGACATGGGAACTCATAACGACTTTGCCATATATATAACCTTTGGGCAAAAATGTTTCTCAGTGCTGCCTTTATGTACTGCTAGACACATCAGTCACCTTTGTGGGCTCCACAGACCACTGCTGGGACACGCTCTGCATCACCCTTGCCTTCAGAATCCTGGCACATTCTATTCATAGAGACAAGGAGAATAGAAATGCACTGCTGTTTCCTTTTCAGAGGCCAAAACAGTCTTTAAAATGTTATTTCTCAGGCTGCAGAGATGGCTCAGAGGTTAGGAACACTGACTGCTCTTCCAAAGGTCCTGAGTTCAATTCCCAGGAACCACATGGTGCCTCACAACCATCTGTACCATCTGTAATGAGATCTGGTGCCCTCTTCTGGCCTGCAGAAATGCATGCAGACAGAGCATTGTATGCATAATAAATAAATAAATCTTTAAAAAAAAATGTTATTTCTCTTGTGTAGGATCTATGTGAGTTTTATCTAAACCACCTGAATAGTGTTTGACTCCATAAGCAGGCCACTGTACCAAAGTCTTGGATTTTGTGCTCCTGCCTTGAAATCTGATCCTTAGGACCAGTTCTCCTTCCCTCATTTCTAGGACAAGGCTGCATTGTACAGGCCTGAAGCAAGACTTTCTGCCCAGGTGCTCAGTTGCCACCAGTCAGCACCTTCTAGATCTTTCCCCTCACCCCATGATAGCAACAGCATTAGTGTCTGTCCCTGCCCCCCAGTTAGGGCAGACTGTAGTTTGTTGATGTACTTCTCTACCCCACAGATCTGGTCCGGGCCCTTCCTAATAATCAGATAAAGTCATTTTGCAAAAGCATGGCACAGGATCACTGTGAAACACTTGGGGGGAAAAATCACTTAGGAAGTCAGCTCTTCCAATACTCGTAAGAAATATCATTTCTGGGCTAGAAAAATGGCTCAGTGTTTAAAGCTCTTCCTACTCTTCCATAGGATGAATTCAGTTCCCAGCATCCATATCAGGCAGCTAACAACTGCCTGGAACTCCAGCTCCAGGGGACCTGACACCTCCTTCTGGCCTCTGTGGGCATGCACAAATCCACACTCACACAATTAAAAATAAAAACAAATCTTTCCCACATGAGAAATTTACTGGTATTCTTAGCCTTGGTATAAACTCCATACATGCTTGCAATGCATTCCCTACAGAAACCCAGACCTATGGACCGTCTTCTATTGAGATACTCCAGGTGACCTCATGTCATCAGAACCCAGTATAACTTAAAATAGATTCCATGATTGCTTTTTTTGTGTTTTGTTTTGTTTTTTTGAGACAGGATTTCTCTGTGTAGTTTTGGTGCCTGTCCTGGATCTCGCTCTGTAGACGAAGCTGGGCTCAACTCACAGAGATCTGCCTGGCTCTGCCTCCCGAGTGCTGGAATTAAAGAAGGCATGTGCCACCACCGCCCAGCCCCATGATTTCTTACAACATTTATGACAAAGTCTATCATGGAAGAGACCATTCTAGGAAAATGCCTGCATCAGTATAGACCCCTCCACTAAGGCCCTTTCCCAATAAAGCATGGCCCATTACTGACCTCATACTCCATCAGGTGGAGCAGCTCTACAGATCCACTGGCATTCGCCAAGCCTAAAAGTATGTGGCCAGACACTGGGATATGGCACCTGACGGGAGATCACAGAAAAAAGTATGCATTCACAGATTGGAGGAACATCATGGATTCCAATGATTTGTTATATTTCATTTCCAAAACCAGGTTAGAGCCAACTAACTGTTCTGTCTCCAAACAAAGGCTTTCCAGGTTATAAAACTGGAACTTGAGTTGCTTCCCAGACTAATTCTGACACTGGGGTTGGGAAACTGACCAGGGACATGTCAAGCAGGGCTTTCTACCTCCCAAGGGCAGCAAATGATGGAACCCAGAGTTCAGTTCCCTTGTCTCACTGAAAGCCCCTAAGGCATCATCAGTCTGTCAGACCAGATGAGGTTACCCAAATCCTACCATTTCATGTCCAGGATGGCAGAAGAATCCCTTCTTTGGACCTCAACCAGAGGTTTAGCCGTGTTGTCCTCATTGAAACTATACAGGTAGAGACGACCTAAACGAACTTGAGGCTCACTGACATCCAGTGCAGGCTACAGAATATACATATTCTCTGGTTACCTTAACAGACACTGAGATTACAAAGGATGGGGAACAAAATAAAGGGCCAGGATAGGGAGAGAATAGCTTCTGCCTGAAGTAAAAACGCTCAACTTCTGAGAAAAGAATCTCTTTTCCTGCAAGTGTTCAATGAACAGGGGAGCTCTCCCGGACCCAGTAAAGCCAGGACGGTCCCGACCTGCCTGCAGTTACGTGACCAGTTCCACTCTTATGTGGTTGGTTTTGGGTGCTCAGAGAAACCTTCTGGAGATAAGCACGGTCCTGAAAGGGCCCACTTTACTTTCCCATTACTTCTCACAGTTCTAGGCTTTTGGGAGGCCAGCAGTCCCTCTCCTCCTGGCCCGGCCTCACCCTCCCAGCCGTGCACCTGGTCCTCCGGCGTTCGCAGCTGGTAGGTTCCACAGGCCATTAGGTGCTGGCAACCCTCTACTGGGCACCACTCTACCGAGTCCGCAGTAAACTCAGTGTCCACTGCCTGCAGAGTCTGCAGCGTCCCCGAATCGCTGCCCGCCATCGAGTCAGAACAGAAGATGCGTGCGCGACACAGCCTCTCCACTTTCCTCAGTCACATCAGACCCAGGGAAGAGATTTCCGGTCCGGAGAGACAGCGGAGCTGCTGCGCCCCCTACCAACCGGAGGACCGCAGGAAACCGATAGTCTCACTAGGGGTGGGGAGCAAGAAGCAAGGGCTTAGGGAAAGAGGAAGAAAAACCTGATCTCAAGAAGATGCAGAAACCCTCAAGAAAATTCCTGTATTGTAACAGGTTTGGGGAAACGAGGTTTTAACACCTTGTGGATCCAACTATGTTCCAAAAATGTATGTTGTTGAAATTAACCCCAGTAATTCATGACCATTGGAAATGCGGTCTTTATAGAGGCAAAATGATGCTCTGGGTAAGCTCTGATGCAATATTAGTCTTCGTGTAAAGGAAAACTTGGAAACATGCAGAGGACTTAGAGTGTGCCCTCTGAAGTCTGAAACAACGCATAAATGAGCCCAGAATGCTGTCAGATGCAGAGATTTGCAGCATCCTTCCCCAGCACTTGCAGTGGCTGTAGCAGCAAGCACCTTGATTAAACCATGAAACAGACCCGGGAGACAATAATCTCTAGTTTTAGTCCAACCAGTTTTTGGCACTTAGTTACAGCAGCTTCAGGAAGAAAATTCACAGGACACCTGGGATTCCAGCCTGGGAACTGAAGCCGGGATATGACTATATACCCAGCTTGCAGGCCAGTTAGCAGCTGAAGCAGAGGAGGCACTTAGACCTCAATCCCTCCAGCACTAGATTGTTCCAAGGTCAAATAGCCCAACACAGTACAGAAGGGAGAAAAGGTTCCATAATTGAACTACCAGAACGTTCATAGAACAGCCTAGACAAGCAGCTACAAAGAACAAGAGATAGGATAATCAGAAGGGGAGGTCGGGGTGGTAACAGACATGGAGACAACAAAAATGACCTGATATACCCCTTCCCTGCACAGCAGCACGTGCGCTAGCAGGTGTAGAAGAGTTGATGGAAAGAACCACAGGCAAGCCCCATGTATTCCATCACCTTTACCAGCAATGCCTCTAGGTCAGTTGCTCAACCTTGAGTGCTCTCTAAGTGGAATTTTCTGATGCAAAGCTGGCAGAGTAAAGAAGGCCCTGCTGGTCAAGGGACAAGGACAGGATAAAAGCCCAACCTGGCCTTTTTTGTTGTTGTTTATTTTTGTTTTTCAAGACAGGGTTTCTCTGTGTAGCTTTGCACCTTTCCTGGAACTCACTTGGTAGCCCAGGCTAGCCTCGAACTCACAGAGATCTGCCTGGCTCTGCCTCCCGAGTGCTGGGATTAAAGGCGTGCGCCACCACTGCCCGGCTCCTGGCCATTCTTCTTAAAGATACAAATATCACAGCTTGTAACCCAAGAAATTTGACCCACATAGGAACCCTTTACCACAACAGTCCTAACCACTTAGTTTATCCAAATGGAGACATGGAGGGGTCAAGTCAGCTGCTGTCGGTAGCAATATTTTACAATATATACACACATCTCCCCACCCCAATGACATCACAAAGATTGATGTTCAACCTAGGATCTGAGCCAGAATCCCAACTATGCTAGCTAAAAACCACCATGGCCTTCAGAACAGAAAAGGGTGTTGCTTGGTATAGGTCTGACATAGACACCTCTCCAAGCTTAAACACTCAAGGGATGGTGCCACTGTGAGTTTCAGTTATCTTCCCTCCAGGCCACTGTGTTCCATAAAAGCAGAAACAGCCATAGAGATGCTACTTATAAACATAAGGCCATCAAAGGGTTGTGCTCTGCCAGAAACAGCATTGAGCACAGAGAATCAAGGAATGTGATAGAAATTCAATAGGGAAGAGTAGAGCAGGGACCTGCACACCAACCAGAAGGCCAGCAGTCAGGTAGGAAGCTTGAAGCACAAAGGACCATACCCTGAGATAAGGTTCCAGTCATACAGATGGGTTCATTTCTGCAAAGTGAGCAAGATACCAAACAGCCCTCAGACACCTGTGGTTCTCCCAAAGAACACAGTGCTATCCTGGAAACCACACCTCTGCAGTGAATGAGGCACTGGCTCCCCTTTCGCTGCCTAGACCCCAACCTATCTACTCCAACCCACAATTGGAACTGGGGCAGCAGTATACTACTGGCTTCAAGGGTCCCTGTGCCTAAAGGTGATGATTTACAAATGTAGGGATATATAGTACTGTGCTGGCTAGTTTTATGTCAATTTGACACAAAGTAGAGTCATTTTGGAAGAAAGCAATTATGAAATGTTCCCACTAGATTAGATTGTAGACAAGCCTGTCCTGAATTTTTTTATTTGGGAGGGCCCAGCTACTGTGGACAGTGCAAGCACTGAGCTGGTGATCTTGGGTGCTATAAGAAAGCAGGCTAGGCAAGTCATGAGGAAGAAACGAATAAGCAGCAGTACTTCATGGCCTCTACTTCACTTCCTGTCATGACTTCCTTCAGTGATGGACAGTGATATGGAACTGCAAGATGAAACAATCCCTCTTCTCTCCAGGTCATGGTGTCTGTATCACAGCAATAGAAACCCTAACTAAAACAAGTACCCTTTAGTAACTAAAACAGTAGCCAGCCTACTGGAACACTCCATAGCACCTGCCACCTGACAGAAAAGTCTTCCTTTTGCTCCTAGCTAACATACTCTGTGGCTCAGAAGCCAACCTGGAGTGATGGCAGGTCTTCCTGGTCTAGTACTATAATCAGTTCCATTATACTCAGTTCTTCTCAAAAATAAAGCTGAGCCAGGCGTGTTAGCACACGCCTCTAATCACAGCACTTGGGATGCAGAGGCAGCTGGACCTCTGAGTTCAAAGCCAGCCCGGTCCAATCTACACATTGAGTTCCAAGACTGCCAGGACTGCATGGAGAGACACTGTCTCAAGGGGAAGTGGGGAGGCTGGACAACAGGGGTTTGAGCAAAGACTGGCCACAAGGATGATTCTACCCCTTTACTCTGCCTGTTTAGACATGACTCTGTGCAAGCCTCTCAGTGGGATCCCCACTGCCCAGGAGAGAAGCTCGACTACATGACAGTTTCTAGCCGAGTGTCGACTGTTTACCATTTGAGGAATACAACAAATGATTCTATTTGAAGTTTCTAACCCTCCCCTCACCTCCCCCCCAAAAAAACTGTACATGAGTTTACAAACATATTAACATATAAATAATGAGAAAGGTCCTAGGGAGCCTCCCCGTTGTCTCTGCTGGGGGTGAACACTGGAGGGGCACTGTCCCCACAGGCTTCATGTTGCTGTGAGGTCTTATGGCAGCTGCTCTGGATCCATTGCTGGCTTCTTTGGCACCTCCAGTCTGTCTTCCACTGTGCTCATGACGAGCTAGAAACCTTGAACCTGCAACAGTGGCAGCTCTTCAGCCCGTCATCGCTCTGGCTCAAGCTCATGCTGGAAGGGACGCTTCCTCTCCCGACAGTGCTTCTTGTGGGCAGGCCAGTCTTTCTGCTGGCACTGAGAGCCACAGTATCGTGCCACCTGGCAACGCCCACAGATGTTGAACTCCCGAAGCTGAAACACAAAACACTGTGGCTTCAATATCACACTAACTGAATGTATGGAAACTATATCTCAGCATCTTGAAAAATGCAATTAAAACCCTACATGGGAATGAAATTCAGCATATGGTCCATATGCAAGGCCCTGGACTCAAGCCCCAGCACCTGTTCACCTGTTCCCCTAAAAAAAGCCAGGCACGGTGGTTCACTCCTATAATACCAGCACTAAGATGTCTGATACAGGACTGTGGTGATATCTGAACCAGTCTGATCTATATATCTAGTGAGTTCCAGGCCAGGATGGTTTATAGATTAAGATCCCATCTCAAAAGTTACATATATATATAGAGAGAGATAGATAGATAGATAGACAGACACACACACACACACACACACACACACACACACACACACAGAGAGAGAGAGAGAGAAACAACAGCAAAGGAAGAATCACCCAGCCCTACCCAGGTGTCTACAGGGAAAAGCTGTCACATTACACCCACACTGCTGGGCAGAGGTAGCCAAGATGCAGCGTAGCATACCATACCTGCTTCTCAATCACTGTACAAGGAGGGTAATGACACTCATAGTAGGTACAGGAATTCTCTTCCTCTTCCACCACATCTCCATTGGCATTATAGTACCGGGTCACATTCAGGACAGGGAACTGTTCTTCTATAGGATCCGTGGGAAGCTGCTGGATAGCAAGCCAGTATAAGCTTTGCTCCCTGAAAGAAAGCAGAAGCCTCAGTGCACTCTGGCCAGACCAGGTCAGCACAAGGAGAGAAGAACTCCAAGACAAGTAGGCCCTGCCCAGTTCTGGCAACTTGAGTTTGGCCTGCCCATCACTACTGCATATACTTATCACTCCATATTAAAAACTTTTAATCCTAGCCAGATGAGGTGGGAGCCAGAGCTACACAGTGATACTTTATCTCAAAACAACAAAAAATTGTTTTAAATCCTGTCTCCTAGTAATACACAAACCTAGTCAATCACTCTCCCCAAAGCTAGGGCTGACAGGCACTCAGTAACATGGAGTTTGAGTTTGGCAAGCTTGGCTACCTGGTGCTGCCTGAAGACCTTCATCCTGCCCTTCAACCTAGGAAGCCTACTACTTCCCCTTTGAGGTTAGAGCCATCCTATCCTGCCTTTCTGAAAATCACTCCTAAACAAGTAAGCCAGAAGTAACTGAATGTTACAACAGGAACTGTAGTCTGAGAGACTTGTGCTACATACATGAAGGCCCCATGTGGTGGTCTAAAGGACAAATGCCACCATAGATTCAGGTATTTGAACACTTGGTCCCCAGTTGGGAGCACTGTTTGGAGAGGTTTAAGAGGTACAGACTTGGAGGAAGTACATCACTAGAGGCAGGCTAAGAATTTAAAGCCTTGGGCTACTTACACTTCATGCTCTCTACTTCATTTTTTTGTGGTTGAGGATGTAAGCTATGAGCTTCCTGCTCTGGTTGTTATGCTTGCTGCTTGCTCCATGTTTCCTGGTCCTAACAGATTCTTATCCCTCTGGAACTATATCCCAAATAAACTTTCTTCCTTAAGTTGCTTTTAATCATAGTGTCTTATCACAACCACAGAAAAATAACTAATACAGAAATTAGTGCCAGAGAGTAGGGTATTGCTGTGATAGACTTGATTAAGTTGGTTTGGGAAGGATTGTGGAAGTATTTGGAACTTTGGACTAGAAAAGCCAGAGAGTTCCAAGCCTAGTGGGCTGTTCTATAAAAGCTTAGAAGGTAAGAGTGCTGAAAGAAATGCAGAGGATAGAAGCCTAGCTTGAGAGATGTTCGTGTGCTGTATTTAAATTAAGAATCTAGCTGGAGCTGAAGAATCAGCTGTGATTAACAAAAGACCAGCATCACTGAAATGAAATCCTGTAGGAAGTATTTTCTGTGAGCTAGCACAGGGTTGTGGTCCAGAAGGGGTCAAGGCTGCATCTCAAGCTGGCAGCCAAACTTGGTAATTAATGTCAGAGTCTCTCACATGGTAATGGTTTTGGTAGCATGGAAGTTTCAGGACTGAAGAGCTCATGGAAAGCAGCTCAGACCCAGGTGAGACCACTGGTTAAGGTGCAGCCTCAGCTGGAAATCGCAGCAAATTGGAAATCCCAGGACTATGGGATAAGCACCAAGAATAGCTGCATATGTAGAGCAGACCTAGCATGAGACTACAAGGTAAGCTGTGGCATGTTGTGGATGGCAGAGCTAGAAGTGGCACAGAGCTGCCCAAACCCTGTGGAGCCCAGAGATTATGAGTGAGTCTCAGAGATTGACAGTGAGTTATTTATATGTTGGCTTTTGGTTTTATATTGGGATATCAACATCAGATACTGGAGACAAGAAATGAAGGGAGTATGGCTTAAAGTATTATGTGTGTGTCAAGTTGACAAAGGATCAATTATGATGTTTAGTTTTTGTTAATTTGATACAAACTAGTCACTTGGAAAGATGGAGCTTCAACTGAGGAATTACCTCCATCAGACGGCCTGTCTGTGGGGCATTTTCTTGAATGAGGATTGATATAAGAGGGCCCAAACCACTGTGGGCAGTACCACTCTTGGACAAGTTGGCCTAGACTGTGTAAGAAAGCAAGGCGAGCAAGCTATAAAGAGAAAGCCATAAATAATGCTCCCAAGTGCTCTCTGCTTCAGTTCTGCTTCCACATTCCTGCTTGAATTTCTGCCCTTAATTCCCTCAATGATTGATTGTGACATGAAGGCTAAACCAAACTCTATCTTTCAAGTTGCTTTTGATCATGGTAGTTAATTATATATTAACAGAAACCTAACCAGGATAGCCCCAATATGAGTGCTGACTGCCCCTAAGTGAGTACAGTAGACTCTGTGGGGCTTTGGCGAGGCATGGCTGGTTTCTGCACAGGGGCTGGGGGCTATTTAACTAAACCTTACAAGCAACCTGCTCTCACTCACAAACAAGGACACTGAACATCCTCCTCTGACTGCATGTGCCCCCTGGCTCAAGCACCCCTCTCCCTGCAACACATATATTCTCTCCCTCTACACCTACTTACCAGGCATGCTTCATGAATACTGGTCCAATCTGGGCCTACCTCTGCCAGCAAGAGGTACAACCTACCTGAAGAGCACAGCTCCAACTAAACTTAGCCAAAAATTGGCTGAGGAAAGGGCCAATAGGCCATCTGACCACAAACCTCAGCCCTCTACCCTCAGGACTGTAACTGCCCTTTTCCAAATAGAGGTTTTAACTGTAGTTGTTTTAGCTCATAATCATAAAGTATATTCAGAAGACTAAAGACAGCACTCAACCGCAGGATAGTCAGACAGTCCTGTGGGGACCCTACTGAATAGGATGTCTACGTCTAGAGGTTCAAGGTCAGTTTCAGCTTCTCAGCTACATAGCAAGTCGAAGCCAGCCTAAGATTCATGAACCAAAAAAAAAAAAAAAAAAAAAGGTGGGTGGGCAGGGACTGTTCAGACAGAACTGAAGACTCAGACCTCAAACCAAGCAGATCCTGAGTTTGAGACCTTCACAGGGCTGCCTTCACACTCTGCAAGAGCAAAATAGCAGTTTGGCAACTGTCTTCTTCTAAGGACCTAGAGACAACACTGAACATCGAGTACAGAAGGCTGGACCATCCCACAGCTCCTACCTACAGTACATGGAGCTCTAGCATCACCTGAAAACAACTGCTACAAAGATCCGCCCACAGCCTATAACATCAACCTCATCACTCCTTCTAGCATCTGTTGGGGTGGTCAGTGCCAAGGAAGGTTGATTAGAAGCCCTTAGGAGAGACCTATGAACAGGTTAATGATACCTGTGTGGCTTGGGACTATCTGCTCAAATTCCCCCAACCATTTCCTGCTGGTCCCTCAGTGCTTCTCCAAACCTTCGTGAGGTTCACTGTGGTGAGTCCCAGGGCCAGCAAGAATATGACCTCCAGAATGGAACCTTGTGCAATGCTGTTTTCAGGACCACAGAGAACTGGGAAACCAAGAGGCCCAGTCCCTAATCCACTGTTCTACTACTTCCTTTAAACCACAGCTCAGGGAAAGCTGTTCAGCAAACGAACATGACAGAGGCCCATCATCTGTGTGGTCCTGGAGTATGGTCTCATTCCATCACATTAGCTAAAATATCCCTAGAGGCAATTATAACAAAATCAATCCCAAAAACTAATCATAAAAATTCTTCTAGCTAAGCATGGGGGTTTATATACACCTTTAATCCTAGCACAGGGGAGGGAGGCAGAGGAAGGAGAATCTCTGTGCCTGGTCAGCCTGGTCTACATACTGCCTACTAAGATAGGCAGGGAGACCATTTCCAAAACCCCCCAAAAAGGAAAATTTTTTTCCCTCTCCCATGAAGATACTGCTCCCCGCATTCCCCAAAAGGTAGGCTATCAAGGTCCCAAAGCACTCACAGTTAAAGCCCAAAATAGGAACACAGAAACGTGGGATGGCCCTTTAGGTGTCAGGTGTTGGTCAGGGAAGACCCACCTTTGTTTGCTGGAGGTCTCTTCAGCTTTGGGTCGCCAGCCCCATGGTACCAACTGCAGGTTGTCCAGGCGATTGTCCACAGTCACAGCATTGAGATGTACCACCTGAAACCCGGGAGCCACACCTCCCCTGTGTCGTTCCCTAGGGAAAGAATTTTGTTCTTGAGGGAAAGAGCCTCATGCACTTCTACTTGAGCATGAATGTCCAACCACACAGAAATACCAACCATCTAGTCTGAACTGGGCCCTTATCCTGCCCAAGGGGCATACCAAGAGGAAGCCAACCACATCAGTCTGGCCCACACAAACAGGGGACCAGGTCGATGATTCTGCTCCTGGATTTAAGGGCTTTGCTCAGACAGTAAAGGAGAGAACCCCCAAACCACCAAAATAATCTAGAGACAAGTTCCCTGCCTGGAAGGTCTCAACATTTCAAACCTCACCTTATACACTCAGGATCAATAGTTCATTTTCTAAGGATGCAGCCTGACTCATCAGAAGGGTCAAAAAGCAGAACCCCTTCCTCCACACAGCCTTGTCTCATCAGAATCCCACCAGTTGTTTAAAGTGATATGTACATTAGTCATTTCTTTGAGTTAGTGGCAAAGGTCACAAAATAAACTCCGAGACTCAGGGAAGATAAGGTTGAGTCTGACTCCACTGAGAACAATGCTCTCTAGCTTTTAGGCATACTGTGCACACATGGGGAATAGGTGGGAAGACAAATTAGCTAGAAATACATACCACAGCAGCTCATGCAGAAGCCTGCCCGAGCCCCTTCCTCGGTTTTTGTCGAAGGCATATGCAAATATCTTAGCACCGTTTCCATCAGCATCTACTTCCATCCGAGCCTGAGAAGGAGCACAGAGCAGAGCAGGTCTATGGGAAAGCCTCTACCTCTCACCAACAAGTCAAACGCAGCTTAGAAAAATGCCAGAGGTACAGATGACATCCTGCTTCAAGGACTCGAAAAGTACAGAGGCTTCCTGCTCCACTCAGGAAAAAAACCTTTATGAACAACTTGGAAAATACTGTGGACACAAGAAGTAAATTTTCCCACCCCTGCCGGGCAGGGGTGACACTCACCATTAATCCCAGCACTCAGGAGGCAGAGGCAGGCGGATGTCTGTGAGTTCGAGGCCAGCCTGGTCTACAGAGCAAGATCCAGGACAGGCACCAAAACTACACAGAGAAACCCTGTCTTGAAAAACAAAACAAAACAAAAATTAAATTTCCTACCCTTAAAAAAGTCCAGAAAGGGGGTTGGATGGGTGTAGCACTAGAGATGTCTCAGCAGTTTAGAGCACTGGCTGCTCTTTCATGACCTGGGTTTGATGCCCAGCACCTACATGATGGCTCACAACTATCTGTGACTAGTGCACACACATTCAGGTAAACATTCATACACATAAAATAAATTAAATAAAACCCAGGAAAAAAAATGCTTGAAAGGGCAAAAAAAGAGAGCTCATAAAGTTGGCTGTGGTGGTCCACATTTGCAATCTCAGCACTCAGGAAATGAAGACAGGGAGAGTGAGTGTTCATAGCTGGCTTGAGGTACATAGCAAGACCCTGTCCCCCCCAAAAAAACACAATCCAAATAATTCCTAGATACGTAGCAGCCATGAAAGTGTGAGGTGCTGAGGTATTAGTGTGGGACTGAAGTGATGGATATGAAAGTTGCTGAAGGGAGAAGGTGAAAGAGGAGCAGCAGAGCCAGTAATTCTTTACCAAGACTACACTGAGGATAGGATGGCCTCCCAGATCAAGGTGCAGAAGACAGAGGACAGCTATACTCAAAAAGCTGTACTCATTTGGTTCAAGACATCTAATTATTTAATCCCAGCACTCAGCAGGCAGAGGCAGGTGGATCTCTGTGAGTTTGAGGCTAGCCTGGTCTACAAAGCAAGTTTTAGGACAGGCTCCAAAGCTACACACACATCTAATTAAAAACACAACAAAGTGAGTTTTCAAAAAGACTTCAAAAAGTAATGTGTGTGAGCCGGGTGGTGGTGGCGCACGCCTTTAATCCCAGCACTCGGGAGGCAGAGCCAGGCGGATCTCTGTAAGTTCGAGGCCAGCCTGGGCTACCAAGTGAGCCGCAGGAAAGGCGCAAAGCTACACAGAGAAACCCTGTCTCGAAAACCCCTCCCCCAAAAAAAAGTAATGTGTGTGAAAGAAGTCACAATGGGCTCTACTGGACAGCAGTGTCCATCCAGGCTGTCACAACCTGTTTTGGAGCTGAGAATAAGTATGAGTGGCTGTCCTCTTGTTCTCCCAAAACCAGGAAGGAAACTAATTTCACATGTTTTCTGGGCATCAAACAAAAGTCATCCTTACCTCAAAGGAGTAGCTCTCCACCAGTGGTATGTCTTGCTCATCTATCAGTGTGTATTTGGTCTGAAAATAAACCACGTTTCAAAGGTTACATCTGAGATGGGCCTAAGAAACAGTAACACCATAACTAGCAGCAGCAAGAATCTACAATATTTCCCAATGAGACAGAAAGTAACCGCATCTACATCAAAGTCCAAGTTGGGCATGGTGGAACACACCTTTAATTCCAACACTCTAAGGTAGTGGCAGACAGAACTCGTGAGTTCTAAGACAGCCAAGAGTGTCTTGAGGCTGTCTCAAAAAAAAAAAAAGAAGAAAAAAAAAAAGGAAAAAATATCAAGGAAGGAAGTTAAAAAGAAAGTCGAATCCAGTATGTTTTAAAGTAAAACACGGCTGGGCAACCTTGTGGCCCATGCCTTTTAATTCCATGCACTAAGGAGGCAGAGGCAGGTGGATCTTTGAGTTTGAGGCCAGCCTAGTCCACAGAGTGAGTTCCAGGACATCCAGGGCTACACCACTTCGGGAAAAAAAAAAAAAAAAAAAAATCAATAACAACAAAAATAGCAAAACATGATCACATGTACCAGAGTGGGTAATTAGGCTTCAGGGCCCATCCACACTAGATAGACCGACCCTGCCTGACAGGTGGCACTGAGCTTTTAACTCACCCAGAATTTCAGTCAATCACAAGTTTACTGGAGTAAAGGAAGGGAATGGGACTGAGGTAGAAGATTCAGTAGGCTGGGTAGTTATTGCACGTGCTCACTGGATAGTGCTTGTTCCTCTGGTCGCAAACACTCCTAATAAAAGCTTTAATGGCCCAGGCTGCTGCAATTAATTACCGAGTCGAAGGCATCTAGGCTCCACCCCTCCCTAGTCAGAAAGTTCTAGCAGTCCTTTCCTGAGCTCTTGCAAAAAAAAAAGAAAAATGCAAACGAAACAGTTCTGAAAACAGGTTGGTCTTACTTTCCTGGAAGATCTTTCTAGGATCTCAGTTACCTGCCTCTACTTTCTGTCTGTTCCTCTCTCCCACCAGCAGCTGCAGCTAGTGGGGGAAGGAGCAGAGTTAAGGTCCACAGTTCCTGAATAGCACCAAGCCTCGGAGCCCAGCCTCAACATGTGGTGGGTGGTGGCCCGGGCGAGGAGCACCTGAGAGCCTTCGAGCCTACCAAGATCAGGGCCCTGGCTCCTCGTCTGTGCTCTAGAAATGCCTGCGACTCGAGTGACCGAACGTGGCCACCCCTTGGGCAACGTTAAAACGCGCCGCCGCCGCCGCCGCCGAGGTCTACTGCGGACCGGCCACTCCACTCCCCTCAGAGCTTCGGGCCGAAGGCGTTACGGCGGGAGGCCGCCGCGTTTAAACCGCGCGGCCGCAGGTGCAGCCTGGCCGCCAGAGCCACCAGAGCCGCCGCAGATGCCCAGGGCAGCGCAGGATGAACGCCGGGAACTGCTCCGCGCAAGCCAGTCCCACACGAGTCCTGAGGCCGAGGGGCGCGCCCCCGGCCGCGGGGAAGCTTCCCGCGAGGAAGGCGGCGCCCGAACCGAGCAGGCCCGCGCAGCTGCTCGCCCAGGTGCCCCAGCCCGCGCAGGCCTCGCCACCGCTCCACACCGCTCACCTTCCCGGCCACCCGGCCGAGCCGCACGATGCCCAATTTAAAGTCGGTCATGGCCGGGCCTGCGCTCTCGGCAGGCGGAGCCGCTCCCTCCGGAGGCTCCCGACCGGGCCGGGCCGGAGCGAGGCCGCGGCACTCCGGGTCAGGCCGGGGCCGGGGTCTGGCCGGGCGGGCCGCGGGCGGACGAGGCTGGGCCGGGCTCGGGCCACCGCCGCCGCCTCGCGCCCGCCGGACCTGCCACGCGCCGCCGCCACCGCCGCGCGCACCCCAGCGAGCGGAGCAGAGGGCGGGGCGCGACCGGGACACACCCCCCACCGGCGGCGAACGACCAATTGCGGGGCGCGCCCTCCGCCGGTCGTGGCGCGCCGCGGCTAAACGACCAATAGAAATAGGGAAAGGGCGCAGGCGCAGTGAAAAAGAACCAAGTGCGGGGGAGGGGCGAGCCGGGGGCGGCGCCTGCGCGGCGGCCAGCGCAACGTCAATTTCGCGGGAAGCTTTGTGCGCGCTGCGGCGGCTGCTGAGGCGGCAGGAGCGGGTGCGTTTGGTTGTGGCTTCTTCGTGACACTAGCCTGCTTGCATTCGCGTCTCTGAGCCGTGTATGGTGGGGCAACGTGGAATGTCTGTCCTTACCGGGTGGTTACGGGCTGGCAGGATGCTGTATGAGTGGTCCTAGTGTCCAGAACTAACCTACGAGGCCCCGGCTAGTACCTGCGCTGTGCTTCCGGGATCCCAAGCGCCTTAGGTCTCCAGGTCTCCAAAGAGAGATTAAAGACCTTCGGTGAGGAGGAGCCAGAGGCTGGGGTGGGCATCTGTCTCCCGGAAATAGAGACCTCATAGTCTCACATCCTGACATAGCCGGTAAGGCCTAGAGCTTAAACCCAGGTCTAGGCTCCACCTGCTTCAAGGTGACCCCAGGTATCTGAGAATCTGCAAACGTTTCTGGCTCTCATTGTTCTGTTTTGGAAATAATTAACAAGAGTCATGAGTGAAGCTAGAACCCCTTATCTCAGCCCTTGGAACTTCACAATGCTTCCAGATGCCTTGCTCAAAACGCAGCTGTCCCACCAACCTCTTCAGACTTGTGATGGTGTCCCGAGGTTAAGAGAAAGCTTTTTGGGAAGGGGCAAGGTGCTTAAGATGGAGCAGAGTGTGTGTTTCCCTGGTAATAAAACCAGTAGTCTTGATGCAAGTTCCTCCAAAATAGTAATTCAACACATCCGCATGACTTGAAAGGAGACCCCAGGATACTCCTGATGGATCAAAGAGGCTGCCCCTGGAAAGAGGATCAGCTATGCCTAGGGAGTACCTTCCTCAAGCTGATAAATCAGTATGAGGCAGCCTCAAGGTAGCTAACAAAAAGATTAGCTCCTAAATTATGGCTTTCCAGCCTATTTAGTGCCTTCACTAATCTAAGTTAAAAAATCCCTACCCCCTGAGCTCAGGCACTCTTCCCCTTTTAGGAAAGACATAAAAAATGTAAACATAATTTTCCTTTACTCTTAAGTTGCTGTTGGATCTCGACCATATTCTAGGTTCCCTTACTACAAGTGGCTCTCATTCTTTTTTAGATGATGTGTATGAGTGTTTTGCCTGTGTTTATGTATGTGTATGTGTACCATGTGTGTGCAGTGCCCGTGGAGACCAGCAGGCATTCAATCCCCTGGAACTAGAGTTAATGATTGTGAGCCTCTATGTGGGTGCTGGGAACTAAATCCAGGTCCCCTGCAAATGTTCTTAACCACTGAGCCAACGCTCCAGCTCTGTGGCTGGCATTATTAAAGGACCCGATCACCTGAAATCCATTTCAGTGGGTCTTTCTACCCAACCTAGAAATAATCTTCATTATTGAAAGCACCAGATGGAAGCTGGGCGTGGTGGTGCATGCTTTTAATCACAGCACTGGGGAGGCAGCATCTAGTGGTAGATCTCTGAGTTTGAGGCAAGCCTGGTCTACATAGTGAGTTCCCAGACAGCCAAGGCTACATAGAGAAATTATTTCTCCAAAACAAAACAAAAGCTCTAATCCCATCCATGAAGGAAGAACTCTGATGACCTCATCATCTTTGGGTACTGTTGCATTGGGGATTATGTTTGAGTATGATTTTCAAAATTTTACATTAATTTATTTTATGAGTGCATGTGTCAGAAGACAGCTTTTGGCATTGGTTCTTTAATGTGAGTTCAGGGTTCTTAGAGCATCAAGTTTGGCAAGGAAGCACTTATAACCACTGAGCCATCTCACCAGTTTCAATTTTTTGTTATTGTTGTTTTTGAGGCAGAATCACCAGGCTGACCTCAAAATAGCTCTCTTGCTTCATGCTAGGAGGTTTGAGGTCTGTACTAACACACTCAACTTCTTTAGAAAAATTTTTTTTTATTGTATTCATGTGCACGCATGTGGCCGTCAGAAGATATCTTATAGAAGTGGGTTCTTTCTACCTACCATGTTGGTTTTGGGGATTGAACTCAGGTCGTTAGGCTTGACAGCAAGCATATTTACTTTCTGGCTTCTGGCACCCAGTCTCTTTTTAAAATTATTTTATGTGCATGAATGTTTGTCTGCATGTATTTATATATACTATGTGCATACAGTGCCCGACGAGGCCTGAGAAGACTGTTGGATCCCCTGCAACTGGAATTGCAGATGGTTGGGAGCTGCCATGTGGCTGCCGGGAACTGAACCAGGTCCTCTGTAAGCGCAGCAGTGCTCCTGACTCCTGAGCCACCTCTCCAGTCCCAGACCCAACTTCTTAACATGAGTTTTGGAGGACAAGAAACATTCAAACCACATTGAGGCGTAAAGCTCGGGAAGATCACTCTGGAAGAAATGCTGACAGAAAAGAGGAAAAGCTGGGCTGGAGAGATGGCTCAGAGGTTAAGAGCACTGCTTGCTCTTCCAAAGGTCCTGAGTTCAATTCCCAGCAACCACATGGAGGCTCACAACCATCTGTAATGAGAACTGGCGCCCTCTTCTGGTCTGCAGAGATACATGCAGGCAAAATACTGTATACATAATAAATAAATAAATCTTTAAAAAAAAAAAAAAGAGGAAAAGCTGAGCCTTGAACGTGCTTATATCAAGGGTGAAAAACACTGGAAAGAACACAGCTCAGCAAGGAGAACTAAGATGTCAGCTAGGAAGGAAACCCAGAGAGGATGGTGGCCTACGAGCCAGAAAAGGGCAGTGTCTTTTTGGCAGACATTTATGGTAGGCCCAGTAAGGTAACAACGAGCAGTGAAGCAATGGATTAGCATCCTGGCATCACTGGCTACCTTGAAATGTATAGTTTTGGTTGAGGAACAAGTGTCAGTGTGTTACAAAGAAGTAGAAGGTTGGGCATTGTGGCACATGCCTGAAATTCCAAGCATGATTGAGGTAGCATTGGGAAGGTTCAAAGCCATCCTAGACTATGTAGTAAAATTCCAGGTCAGCATAGGATCCATAGCACGTTCCAAGCTAATCTGAACTATACAATGAGACACCATTTTAAAGAAAAAGAAAGTTAACAAGCCTGTAATCCCAGAATTTGGAGGTGGAGATCAGAGAATTAGGAGTTCATTCTTAGCTTTATAGGAAATTTAAGGCTAGCCTGGGCTTAATGGGACCCTGTCTCACAAACAATTTTTAAAAAGGGAGAGAGAATTGGAGACAATGAGAAACAGCTCTTCTGAGATTTTGCTAAAAAAGGAACAGAGAATTAGGGTCATAGCTAGCAAGAAGACGGCCAAGAGATATTGTACAGTGGGGGAACTATCATGTTTGTTCACCACTAGGAATGAGACTGGCAAGATGGCTCAGTAGATAAAGGCACTTACTATACAAGCCTGGTGACCTGAGTTAAATCCCTGAACTTACATAAAAGTGGAAAGATAGCTGAAGAGAGGCTCAGTGGATAAAGGTGCTTGCAGCCAAACCTTATGACCTGAGTTCAATCCCTGAGACTCAAATGGTAAAAGGAAAGAACTGACTCCTAGACTCTAGAAGGTTGTCCTGTTATTTCCACAGGTGTACTGTGGCATGCATATTCTCCCAATAATAAATAAGCCAGGTGTGGTGGTACATGCCTTTAATCTAGGTAGAGACAGGTGGATCTCTATGAGTTCAAAGCCAACCTCATCTACATATTGAGTTCCAAGATAGCCAGTGCTACATAGAGAAGTCATGTCTCAATAAATAAATAGATAAACAA
Source organism: Peromyscus eremicus (assembly GCF_949786415.1). Taxonomy (NCBI): domain Eukaryota; kingdom Metazoa; phylum Chordata; class Mammalia; order Rodentia; family Cricetidae; genus Peromyscus; species Peromyscus eremicus. The sequence continues at coordinate 14,293,963 of NC_081419.1, read as the reverse complement.
GTAAATAAAAATGTAAAAAATTGAATTATTTTTGTAGCTGGACTTTAATCCCAGCACTTGAGAGACAGAGGCAGGATCTCTGTAAATTCAAGGCCAGCCTGGTCTATATAGTGAAATCCTGAACAGCCAGGGCTACATAGTGTTATAGAGTATTAGTTAAAAATGTGTTACATTGTCAGGCGGTGGTGGCGCATGCCTTTAATCCCAGCACTCGGGAGGCAGAGCCAGGTGGATCTCTGTGAGTTCGAGGCCAGCCTGGGCTACCAAGTGAGTTCCAGGAGAGGCGCAAAGCTACACAGAGAAACCTTGTCTCGAAAAACCAAAAAAAAAAAAAAAAAAAGTGTTACATTTGTTTACATTGTGGAACATTTGTTTGATGTTGCAAAGATGGGTTGCATTCTTTTAAGTTGCATTTGTTTAACTCTGTGAAGCTTTGTTACTGTGCCTGTGTAAAACACCTGATTGGTCTAATAAAGAGCTGAACGGCCAATAGCAAGGCAGGAGAAAGGATAGGCGGCTGGCAGGCAGAGAGAATAAATAGGGGGAGAAATCTGGGAAGGATCTAGGAATGAGAGGAGGAGGACTGCAGGGGCCAGCCACCCAGCTGCACAGCAGGCCATGGAGGAAGAAGTAAAGAAAGGTAGATAGAATAAAGGGAAAAGCCCAGAGGCAAAAGGCAGATGAGATAATTTAAGAAAAGCTGGCAAGAAACAAGTCAAGCTAAAGCTGGGCATTCTTAAGTAAGAACAAGCCTCTGTGTATTTATTTGGGGGCAGAATGGAGGGCCCCCAAAAGAGTAAAGGAGTAAAAAAAAAAAAAACCACCAACTACAACATAGAGATTGTCTCGAAAATTTTTTTTTGTAAGATTTAAAAATATTTTATGTGGCCAGGTGCTGGTGGCACATGCCTGTAATCTCAGCACTCAGGAGGCAGAGGCAGACAGTGGCTTTGTGAGTTTGAGGCTACCTGAATCTACAGAATGAATTCCAGGACAGCTAGGTTGTTACACAGAGAAACCCTGTCTCAAAAAAAAAAAAAAAAAAAAATTTGTAAATTTATGATGGTGCCAGCAGTGGTGCACGCCTTTAATTCCAGCACTTGGGAGGCAGAGCCAGGTGAATGTCTGTGAGTTTGAGTCCAGCTAGGTCTACAAAGTGAGATTCAGGACAGGCTCCAAAAGCTACACAGAGAAACCCTGTCTTGGGGGCTGGAGAGATGGCTCAGAGGTTAAGAGCACTGACTGCACTTCCAGAGGTCCTGAGTTCAATTCCCAGCAACCACATGGTGGCTCACAACCATCTGTAATGAGATCTGGTGCCCTCCTCTGTATACATTAAAAAAAAGAAACCCTGTCTCAACAAAACAAAACAAAACAAAAATTCATGAAGGCTGGAGAGATGCCTCAGAGGTTAAGAGCACTGGCTGCTCTTCCAGAGGTCCTGAATTCAATTCTCAGAAAACACATGGAGTCTCACAACTATCTATAATGAGATCTGGTGCCCTCTTCTGGCCTGCAGGCATACATGCAGACAGAACACTGCATATATAATAAATAAATCTTTAAAAAAAAAAAGTTCTTCAACTCTTTGATAGAGAATTTTGGAGGCCACCAAAATCATATATATGGTTATTATAAAGACGTAAGTCCAACTCTCTTGAAGACTACATTCACACTTGATCCACTCTTGGATGTGTGCTTTGCTTTTCCAAAAATACCTCTTATTAACCCTGTGCTTAAATCTGTTAAAAAAATATCTTCTTAGCTGGGTGATGGTGGTGAATACCTTTAATCCCAGCATTTGGGAGGCAGAGGCAGGCAGATGTCTAGTACTTGGGAATCACACACTTTTAATCCCAGCACTTGAGATCTCATGTCTTTGCTAGGGAAGTCACATGCCTTTAATCCCAGCACTAAGAAGGAAGTAATATGGTGGGTGGAGAAAGGTATGTAAGGCATGAGGAGACAGGAACTAAAGCTTTTTCGGCTGAGGAAGCTCATTCGGCTAGAGGTTTATCGGCTGAGGCTTTTCAGGCTGAGGAATCCTAGAGGTGATAAGAGGTATCTTGTGCCAGGAGGTGGTGGCACACGCCTTTGATCCCAGCACTTGGGAGACAGAGGCAGGCAGATCTCTGAGTTCGAGGCCAACCTGGCCTCCAAAGTGAGTTCCAGTACAGCTAGGACTGTTACACAGAGAAACGCTGTCTGGGGGTGGGGGGTGGGGTAGAGAGGTGGCTTGTTCCTTTGTCTCTGATCTTTTAGCATTTACCCCAATATCTGGATCTGAGTTTTTTATTAAAGGACCTTTAGAAATTCGTGCTACACCAGCTCTAGGGGAATCTGACACTTTTGACCTCTGTGGGCACTTGTACTCATGTGCATATACTACACTCACACTGTGGGCACTTGTACTCATGTGCATATGGTACACTCACACTGGGCACTTGTACTCATGTGCATATGCTACACTCACACTGTGGGCACTTGTACTCATGTGCATATGCTACACTCACACTGTGGGTACTTGTATTCATGTGCATATACTACACTCACACTGTGGGCACTTGTACTCATGTGCATGTGCTACACTCACACTGTGGGCACTTGCATTCTATGTGTATAGGACCCACATACACTTGAGCTTGTACTTTCGTGCACAATTAAAATAATAAGGAGGAAAGAAGGGATCTCTAAACAACCAAAACTTCTCAGGTTGTTATGATGACAGCATGGATCTATGTCTCTTACTTATGTCCTATCACTGCTAATACCCCCAAAAGATTCATGTGTAAAAGACAGTCCTCTGCTGGGGAATAGAATTGTTGACAGGTGGTTTAATCCTGACTTCATCAATGAATTAAACAATTGATGGATTCACGATTTGGTGGCAATTTTAAGAGGTGATTGGAGGGGGCTGGAGAGATGGCTCAGAGGATAAGAGCACTGATAGCTCTTCTAGAGGTCCTGAGTTCAATTCCCAGCAACCACATGGTGGCTCACAACCATCTGTAATGAGATCTGGTGCCCTCTTCTGGTCTGCAGTCATACATGATGTATACATAATAAATAAATAAATCTTAAAAAAAAAAAAAAAAAAAAGAGGTGATTGGAGACAGGGCCTGGTTGTAGAAAGTATGTTGTTAGGGATATATCTTTGGGGGTGGGTGGCGTTGTGGGATTTCAAGACAAGGCTTACTGTGGACCTCTGCCTGTCTTAGAACTCACTTTGTAGATCATGCTGGCCTTGAACTCAGAGATCCACCTGCCTCCTGAGTGCTGGGATTAAAGGTGTGTGCCACCACTGTAACCATGAGAGGTATTTTTTAGGATATCTTATCTCTTTCTCTCTTCCCTGGCTGTTGTGAGGTAAGTGACTTGGCTCCTCCATGTCCTTCCTGTCACCAGTCCCAGGTAGCAGTTTTCTCACTGTTTTTCATCCTCCTGCTGCTACTGCTTCCAAAGCTAGTGCTACATTTATATGTGGGTGATGTATGTTACCCGTTCATGCACATGCATGTGGAGGCCAGAGGTTGATGTCAAGTGTCTCCCTCAAAAGCTCTCTACCTATAAAAAAAAGTTCTTTTTAATTTAATGTGTATGAGTATGTTAAGTCTGTATACCACATGTGTACCTGGTGCTTTCAGAAATTGGAAGAGGGCGTTGGATCCCCTGGAACTGGAGTTATGACATTGTGATCAACCATGTTGGCACTAGGAATCAAACCCAGGTCCTCTGCAAGCACAAATGGCTAAACCATCTCTCCAGCTCCCTCCACCTGCCTTTTTGAAACAGCATCTTTCACTAAGACCAGAGTTCACAAATTTGTTTAGACTGGCTGGCCAGAGAATCCTAGGAGTCCTCCTTCCTCTGCCTTCCTAAAGCTGGCATTATGGGCACGTTTGCCACACCTGATTTCTCTCTCTTTCTCTTTCTCTTTCTATACATGGGCATTGTGTCCACATGGTATGTCTGGGCACCACATGTGTGCTCATGCATACCTGGCACCCTTGGAGGGCGGATGAGCATTGGATTTCCTAGGACAGGGATTAGAATTAGAGAAGCCTGTGAACTGTCATGTGGGCTCTGGGACTCAAACTCTAGAAGAGAAGCCAGTGAGCCATCTCTTCATCCCTCACACCTGTTTTGTTTGTCGTTGTTGTTTGTTTGTTTTTTGTTTTTGACATGAATGCTGGTGATACAGTTAGGTTCTTCTGCATGTTCAGCAAGCACTTACCAAATAAGCCATCTTCCCAGCCCAGTACTACATTTTAGAATTCTGCTTTGGCAATATCTCGCTTATGAGTACTAATTTCTCTTCCAGTTTGCTTCCTAATCAACAACCTCAGGGCTGGAGATGTAGATTGAGTGGTAACTTAGCCTAGTAAACATGAAATCCTGGATTTAATTCCCAGAAGGAAGAAGTACAAGCATATAATCCCAGGTCATCTGGAAGAACAGCCAGTGCTCTTGATGACTGAGCCATCTCTCTAGCGCACAATAGTCCACATCTTCTCTTTTTCTTCTGGGGAGGCTGAGACAGAAGGGTATTGATTTTAGGCCAGCCTAGGCTACAGAGCAAGACCCTGACTCAGAAAGCACAAATGATCTAGAAAGATAGCTCAGTGGTTCAGAGAGCTTGCTGCTCTTAGAAGGACCCAAATTTGGTTCCTAGTGTCCATGTTAGGAGGTTCACAACTGTCTCCAGGGAATTGGGCACCCACATAAAAGTACACATACATACAAACATACATAATTATAAATGAAATCTTAAATTAAAAAAGGGGGAGTGGTGGTGGTGGTGGTGCATGCTTTTCATCCCAGCACTTGGGAGGCAGAGGCAGGCGGATCTCTGTGAGTTCGAGGCCAGCCCAGTCTCCAAAGCGAGTTCCAGGAAAGGCGCAAAGCTACACAGAGAAACCCTGTCTTGAAAAAACAAAAAAGCAAAAAAAAAAAAAAAAAAAAAAAAAAAAAAAAGCGGGTGGTGGTGGAGAGATAACTCAGTGGTTAAGAACACTTACTGTTTTTTCAGAGGTCCTGGGTTTGTTTCCTAGCACCTACATGGCAGCTCACAATGCTCTATAATTCCAGTTCCAGGGGACCCAACACCTGGCCTTCATGAGCACCTCACATATGCATATACCCACACACAGAAACATGTACATACAAGCAGCTTAAATCTTTTAAAAGAGGTGGTGGTAGAGCATGCCTTTAATCTCAACACTTGGGAGGCAGAGGCAAGCAAGATCTCTGAGTTCAAGGCTTTTCTGGTCTCCAGATAGTTCCCAGAGAGGCAAGACTATACAGAGAAGCCCTGTCTCAAAAAACAAAACAAAACAAAAATCTTTAAAAAATAGAGTGGTACGGAGGTGTGGTAGTGCACATGCCTTTAATCCCAGCACTTGGCAGGCAAAGGCAGTTCTGTATAGGAAGTTCTAGGCCAGGCAGGGCTACATAGTGAGATTACCCTCCCCCAAGATGTGTATATGTGTGTATTTAGATGGTTTTACATAACATAATCTGGATAGTCCCACAGTGGCTGTCTCACACTGGAGAGGCAAAGAATCCAGTAATTGCTCAGTCCAAAAAGCTGGATGTCTCAGCAGTCCCATATTTGATGCTAAAGGCCTGGAAGATTCTCAGAAAGCTGCTGGTGTTCAGTCTGCATTGGTAGTCTGGGTTCTAACGCATCAGTGATATAATACAGCAATGGCAGATAAATGAACTTCCAGCAAGAGTGAAGGCAAGCTGGTAAAGTTTCCTTCTGTGTCCTTTTATCTGGGCTGCCACGAGAAGTTATCACCTTTAGGTTGAGTTTTTCCACTTCAAATCTGATCAAGAAAATCCCTTATAGATGTGCCTAGCAGTTTGCCTTTTAGTTGATTCCAGATCTAGCCAAGGTGACTATTAAATAACAGCCATGGAGTCTTAAACTTGCTCCACCTTGCCTCTCCTGCTCTGATCATTCTTTTTCTATGTGGAAAACAATAAAGACCATACTTTCCTCACTCCTGACAAGTACTTTTCCTGTCCTGTGGTGGTACTGTGAAGGGGCCCCAGAATAGCCTGACCACACAGCAGCCATGACAGGCTTAGGGGCCTAGACACAGCTTCTGTGACAGGCTTACTGGCAGGCAACACCCAGATCCAGGAAAAGCCTCAGGCTGATACCACCACCCAGGGGTGAGGAAGTACCTGACATCCCAAACATTCCAACCATTAGATAAGGTGTCCTTGAGTCTAGCACATACCTATTTTTTTGTTTTACAGATACCCCTAGACAATTGTCAGCCAATCAGGGTTCCTGGACCCTGGAAATCTCACCCCAACCTCTGCCATGATAAAAACTGCCCCACCTGAGCTCAGGTCTCTGCTTTCACTGCTGTGTTGGACTGACAGAGGGACCAAGTTCTGGAGCTTGAAATAAAGGCTCTTTGCTTTTACATGCGGGATTCAGTCTCTTTTGGGGGTCCCTGAGATCTGGGCATAACAGTACTGCCTCTTAGGAACCATGGATACCAAAGCACAAATGTCGGGATCAGAGGGAGCCTCTCACCTGAAGTCAGTAAGAGTGCCTCATCAAGAGTGAAATCTCAGAATGATGGTGAGTTAGAGATAGAATCACAAGGAAATGAGAGGGCTAGCCAGGTTCCAGCAGAGGGAGCAAGGGAAGTGGTGAGTGAGTATTTGTGATCATGAGAGTTAAAGCTGAGAGTTGCAAATGGCCACCAGGACCCATCCTGACTGGAGGTCCAGTGACACAGCAGTTGGGTAAGGGAACATCTACATTTGAAAGGCTCCTGGTGGAAGTTGTGCTGAAATGAATCCCGGAAGGATATGGATTGACTGGGATCAGAATAAAGGTTGTAGCTAGTTCGGAGGCCTAGAGTAAGGTCTCCAGTACAAACCATCTCTTACTGAAACACTTTCCTCCTGTCAATCTGTCACCCTGGGGCTGCTCTTCGTCTTTCTCTTTCCAACTAGTATCCCAGAGTCTTTTAGGAGGCTCCTAGTTGTGCATGAACTATACAGTAGTGTGACTGATGGACACTCCCCTGAAATACAGGAATTCCAAGGATGTTAGTGTTGGAGCTCAGGAAAAGCTTCCTTTCTTTGAGACTGTGTCTCACTAGGTAGCCTTGGCAGGCCCAGACCTCACTGTGGACAAGACAGCTTGACTCTGTGCCCTAAGTGTGTGCTGAATGAAAAAAGAAAAAAAAAAAAAAAAAAAAAAAAGAAGGATATGGCTGCTCCTAAATATGGTGGAGGAGAGGAATGATCCCTCCGTACCTTAGGAAAGTCAGATCAGCAGCTTGGTTTAGAGAGCAGAGTTCCTTGGGGGAGGGAACTCTTTTCTTCCACTCTCCAGTATTGCACCAGATGAATGAACAAAATAAAAGGAAAGGCCATGACTGTTCCCAGGTATGGTGGAAGAGAAAGGTCCTTGTAGATAAAACGGAGAGAGACAGAGGCTGAGACATCTGGGGGAATCCTGAGTGGACATGACCCTGAGCCATGTGAGGCAAAATGGAAGGGGAGGGGAGAGTGGAGAGAGGGGGTAACCAGGTACCACAGCCAGAAAACGCAAAAGAGAGCCAGGTAACCAAAATGGCTGGACTATTTCGGGAAAGGCATCTGGGGGAAGGGAGTTGCCTGAAGTTTAGGGAGGTGGCAGGGTATGCCAGTCAGGAGGACCTTGTAACAGGTAGGGGCTGAGGGATGCTGGGAGAACCTGGTACGCTTGGATATGTTAAGCAGGCCTATTGTCATGAGTTTGGAACCTAAGTACCACACCCAGCTCCCCTCTCCTGTTGAAGAGAATCCGATTAGGTTCTGGGTCATGTCCTCACCATCTAGCCCAGACTTCAGTTATCTGCACATAGGTTGTTATAGCCCTTTAACGCTCGTAGATTCATAGGGTGTCCGGGGCACCTGGCTTTTGCATGTCATGGTTCCTACTCACAAAATGATTTGCCCTGCTCTCCTTGGAATATATTCTCCTCGATTTCTGAAGGGGTTACATTATGATAAACCTATCACAAAGTGAAAAGTAGAAAATACCATAAGTTGAGAACGCATTTATTACATTACGACATTCATTAGTCTCACGTTTAAAATAGCCTCGGGACCCATCAGTCCACAATAGGGAACCATTATCCAATACAAAGGTCTATATGTATGTTTGTAATTTAGGGGACCAGAACCTTGTTTGAGCTAGGCAGGTGCTGTACCACTGAGCCACCATATAATTTATTTAATTCAGTACCAAACTGAAAAACAGTTTTGCTTAAATTGGCTTTTGCACTATAGTAAAATAGAACAGTAAATTGTGAACATATGAATTTAAGACCCTTTCCCCAGTTCACAACCAACACCAAGACCTTTTAAAAAATGTGATTCAGTAATAATAATTAAAACAAAACAAAACAAAAAAAAAAAAACAAAAAAAAAAAACAAAAAACCTGTGTCTCAGCAGCCTCACTTGCTCCAGGCCCCAAACCCGGTAGGGGTCTCTTGTTCCTGTCCTGAGCGCGGGCTGCTCTATGCCTGTGCTACTCAGCACATGTTTTCTGGGCCTCCACTCACACCCTAGGAAGCGCGGTGCGGGCTGCAGTGCGCAGAGCACGATGGCCGTGGGGCATAAACCCATACTGCCTGAGCACCGAGCACTCCTCGTGACCACCTAGCGTTGAAAATGGGTGCCCGGCAACAGGTGAGCAGCAGAGGTCTCAAGGATCCCAATAGGGTCTGAGCCTAAAGCGTACGGGCCCGCACCGTGGGTAGCCAACCGCGCTGGTCTGGGAGGGTGGGACTAGGACAGAGCTGTTAAGAGCAGGTGCTAGTGTTCTAGGGCCGCAAGTCTAGGGAAAGGGGCGGGTCCGTGTGGGGGCGTGTCCTCAAGTCAGGGACCGGCCCTGGGGAAGGCGGGTCTTGGGAAAGGGGCGTGTCCTTGGGTAGAGGGTGGGTCTTGGGGCACCGGCTAGTTCTCCGGCCCAAGCGGGTCCTGCAGCCTGGGCGTGTCCTTTGTCGGGGGAGGGGGACGGGGCGGGCCTCCAAGCCTCAGCCCTAGCAGGCGTCTGACCGCGGCGCGGGACACCGCGGTATGGGGAAGGTGCAGCTCTTCGAGATTCGCCTGAGGCAGGGCCGCGTCGTCTACAGTCCTGGAGAGCCGCTGGCCGGGGCCGTGCGCGTGCGCCTGGGAGCGCCACTGCCCTTCCGAGGTGGGCGCGGGGTCGCCTCGGGGGAGCGGGTAGAAGCGTTCTCACCTGCGGTGGGGCGGGGCTCTCCAAAACCATGTGGTTGGTGGGCTCCGAGACTGGGTTCTCAGCCTCCAGGGAGCCCTGGGTTACGACGGAACTGCGGACTCCAGGGTCCGGCTGTGCTGGGAGGCCAGGGCGGGGCAGATAGCTCGGTGGCCCAGTCCTTCCGCATCTGTCCCATCCTGTGCTGTCTGCCTAGGGGAGGCCAGAGTCTGTGTGAGGGCCTAAGCGCTTGTTCACTATGCCCAGGCGACCCTGGAGGTAGAAGTTGCAGGCCTCCAGTCTTCCCTTGTTCAGGTGTCCAAGGTCCGCTGCACTCTGCACCTACTGGTCCCCCACCTGGAACCTAGTGTGCTCTGGGTCCTCTCTTTTCCTCGCCTCCAGGCTACTATGCAGGACCTTCCTCTTCAAAGACAGTCCTGGTCCAAGTGTGCATGTTCCCAGCAGGATCCACAGAGAACCTTTTTTGCTTTCAATTTAAGGCTTAAGACTTTCTTAAAGCTTGTGGATGCTGGCAAGGGGTCTTGTTAGTCCTAGCAATCTCCTCCCTCCTGTCCTAAGGCCTTGGAGCTGAGCTGAGCTGAGCTGAGCTGAGCTGAGCCCTCTGCTGATGCATATGTCTGAGACTCTGGGGCTAGGGATTAGATTACTCTTTTGCCATTGACTGGGCTCTCAAGTGCAGTCTCCTCTGTGCTGGATCCACGAATAGGGAGGGACCTGTGTGGGATTTGATGACTGAGCTCTTAGGGTCAGGTGGGCACTGTTGTGGCCTCTGTCTTGCCACTGGCACTGAGTGCAAAAACTGTATGGGTGTCCCTGCTTGATACTCTTTTATTTTTGCCTTCTGTGAGAACTACCTGGCTGCTTGGCCAAAACCACAGCCGGTGTCTGCTGAGGATGGATAGCTATCCTCCTCAGCCATCCTAGGCCCAGTTGAAACCCTGGACCTGGTGTTATCTAGGTCTAGAAGGAAACTGGGTTGTAGGTGCCTGTCAGGCCCTGATCTTGTTGAGGCTCCTGGTCAGGATCACATTGCCTTCCTTTGCTTATCCCTATTTAGAGTTTGTGGTCTGGGTGAGAGCAGATGTTGCTTTTGTAGAGGCTACAGCAGTGATAGGCCAGCTCCTTCTGGACTCAAGAAGGTATGAGAAATGTAAAGAAAACTTCACATTGGCTGAGGGGATATGGTGCACGCCACAGGATTGTGGGCTTGGGGAATACAGTACAGAGAAGAGAGATCTATTTAGAACTAGCCACTCAGTTTTTCTTTTCTGTCATTTCCTGGCTGAGCTTGGGGTAAACAGGCTATTGCCAACTACAGTATAAGGATGAGCTATCTCATGACCTCCTTGTATTGGATAAGGAGTGAGTAAAGGGACAGCTGTCCTTACAGAGGCTAAGAGAGCTCTAGCTGATGGTCCCAATTGTAAAAGTGCCCAGGATCATGGGCTGAAAGGTGGATTATTTAGATTGCTGGCGTGTGTGTGTGTGTGTGTGTGTGTGTGTGTGTGTGTGTGTGTAGAGGCCACTCCGGAACTTCCTGAAGTCCTGCTTGGGATGGAAATAACGATGGCTCTTTTATTTTCCTTCATTCAAAGGACACTTGTTAAGTTTCTGCTAGGGCCAGTAGAGGAAGCTACTATATTCTCAAAGAATTCTACCTCCTTAGGGTTCTCAGTCTTGTTCACTGAATACTTGTCTAATGATTGACAGTGGTTGGCACCCATCCATGAGGACACTAGCTGTCTCACAGGTGAGGAATGAATAGTGTTCTAGACCCTGGAGAATGACAGGACCCACTGTGTTTTTCTCTTATGACTCACTATACCCCAGTTCTGGATCAGATGGTGATCTTCCTACTTGCTTTTCTTTTTCTTTTTTGTTTCGTTTTTGCTTTTCGAGACAGGGTTTCTCTGTGTAGCTTTGCACCTTTCCTGGAACTTGCTTTTTAGACCAGGCTGGCCTTGAACTCACAGAGATCCGCCTGCCTCTGCCTCCTGAGTGCTGGGATTAAAGGCGAGCACCACCACCGCCCGGTGCTTTTCTTTTTCTGAATCTTTTCAGGTGCTGGGATTTAATTTAGAGCCTATTGCATGCCCGATAAGTGCTCATCACAGAGCTGATTCCAAGCCCTCTTCTTTTCTGTTTTTTTTTTAAATTGTTTTATTATTATTATTATTTAGACACAACATCTTTCTGCCTGCCCAGACTGACCTCAAATTTGTAATCCTCCTGATGTAGGTGTCTGAGTGTTGGAGTTGCATGTGTGCACCACCACACCTAGGTCTCCCTATTTTTTCTTTCCTTTTCTAAATTAGATTTATTCATTTTATTTTACATGTGTGCATGTTTTGTCTGCAGGTATGTCTGTGCACTACTTGCTTGTGTGCCCCTGGAGTTCAGAAGAGGGCATCGAATGCCCTTGAACCGGAGTTAAAGATGGTTATGAGCTATCATGTGGGTTCTGGGAAAGGAACCAGGGTCCTCTGCAAGAGCAACAAGTGCCCTTCACCCCTAAGTTCTCTCCAGCCCTCTCTCTATTTTTCATAGACCAGCTATGTCTTCACAGGACCCCAAGAGGTAGCTATTCTTGTGATACAATTGGAAGCAGGCCAAGCACCAATTTAATGGTAGAATGTGGTAGCTGACTGGGGCAGTCAGGTTCAAGATCCATGGGACCAGGAGAGGAATGGAGAGGTCTTAGTTATCATGGACCGTGAAAGGAAGCTACTGGGCAGGTAGAAGCACCCCTGAGGGAAGAAAGTTCCAGAAGTCTCTGTGGAACACAACACACACCATGATTTTCTTTAGAAAACCAAAGCAGCCTTTGGGCAATGGTGGTACACACCTTTAATCCCAGCACTCAAGAGGCAGAAGTAGGTGGATCTCTGTGAGTTCGAGGCCAGCCTGAACTACAGAGCTGGTCCCAGGACAACCAAGGTTACACAAAGAAACTTTGTCTTGTAGGGGGTGGGGAAAGAAAGAAAGAAAGAAAGAAAGAAAGAAAGAAAGAAAGAAAGAAAGAAGAGAAAACCAAAACAAATCAGCATCCTGTTTCCAATGGTGAACACCTGCCAGTTTGGTGGTCCCTGGTCAGTTTGGTGCCTGCCTTTTATTGTAGTTGTGAACACTGTTCAGAAGTGCTTTTTATACTTGGATGACACCTTTTTATACTTGTTCTGCAGGCTGCCACTTAATGTTCGGTAGTAGAGGACTTGCTAGAACACACTTCCCTGGTTGTCTGGCTATGCTGCAGGGTGTGAGCTGGTGAGAGGACCATGGTGACCTCCCAGAGAAGATCCCTTGGCATGAGAGTGGAGGGGTAGGACTGTGATATTACTGAAAAGCAGCAGGAACACTGAGAGCCAGGAAATAAAGGAAATCAGGATCTTTTATCATGGGATTGCCTCCAACCTGCCTAGTCTTGCCATCACAGGCATGTGCAGACTGTAAAAAAAAAAGTGGTGTATATTGGGTGTGGGTGTTCATGCGGGTCCGTGTAATCAAGAGACAGAGGCAGCTCAAAGATGAGCTTAGCCTTTCCCAGCTGCAGGGGGGATTCTGTCTCTGGACTGGTCCACTGTACCTTAACAAAGGGCCCTTTATTTTTTTGTTTTTATTTTATTTATTTGTTTGTTTATTTTTGGTTTTTTGAGACAGGGTTTCTCTGTGTAGTTTTGGTGCCTGTCCTGGATCTCACTCTGTAGACCAGGCTGGCCTCAAACTCACAGAGATCCGCCTGGCTCTGCCTACCAAGTGCTGGGATGAAAATCATGCACCACCACCACCCATCTCCAAAGGGCCCTTTTATTGTTCTCCAATTTACACCCTTTACCAAGTTAATCTTCATGCCCCAAAACCTCTTGTCTAAGCTTCCCAAAGGGACAATGCCAAATGCAAATTCTCCGCACATTCGGTATTCTGGGTTCTTCCTCAATCAAATTTGCATAGGCTTTGTACCTTCAGAAAATTCTCAAACAAGATGCACATAGAGGGTACTGGGAGACAAAAGGTAGGTAGCAGTCACAAAAGACAGATTAAAGCTAGGTGCTAACACTACACTCCGGAATGGAACCAGCCATAGCTCTGTGGGAATTCTCCCAACACAAAGAGAGCAGGGTCCAGCGCCTTGCAGCAGCAGCAGCAGCAGCAGCAGCAGAGACCACCTAGTATGCTCAGAACTCCTCATTTCTCAAGCAGAAGTGGCACTGTTCTTGGCCAGTGGAACTGGGATCTTTGAGGAATTGTCTTGGGGGAATTTTTACACCTTGCTTGTGACCCTACTGAGACAAAGGAACAACCTCAGGTGTTTTGGTGGGGCAGCAGCAGGCATACTGTTTCCAAGCCCTTTTCCTCAGTCATTTGTAGTGGGAGAGTGAATGGCACAGGATGTGTTCACCTTGGTGGCTAGAGGCTGGTCACATGGTCAGGGTCCTCCCAGGAGGAAAATGCCTGGCATTGGGAAGATCAGAGTCTGACCTACCCCCGCCCCCACTTGCAGTTTGGATGCTGCTTGTTTTCTGGAATCTGGTCCCGTGCTCCTTTGCCCGAACTGTAGGGAGTCCAGACTGGGTGCTTGGCTGCTGTTATAAGCAGTGCAATCAGACTCCTGATGAAATAGTATAGGGCTGGAGAGCTGATGGGTGTCCTGGCGTGCATCGATCGATGCGAGCACAAGAAGTTTGTCAGTTTATAGTTGGTGGTGTAAGGAGTCTACTTCCCCATCCCCACCCCAACATGGGTCAAAGTGCTCAATAGTTGTCATCCTGATGAGTAAACATGTCAGTTACCTGGGTTTTCCCTGGTTTCTAGTATGGCTGGGTATCGGTTCCAATTATCTACTGCTACAAAATGGTCAGATAACAAACCACCCTTACACTGAACAGCTAAAGCAACCAGTTATTGCTCATACATTGAGGATGAAGAATTTGAATAGCTCTGTGCCATTCACTGTAGGGGTCCTGATAGCATTATGGCAGCATCTGGATTAAGCTGAGACCTCCATACTTCTTTTTGTATCTAATGTATCTAAGGGGCCAATCATCCTTAGGGAGATGTACCCTTGGTGAAGTATCTTGTGTCCCCCAGCAGATTTTTGAGCCTCCTCTTACCCCAATCATCTCAACTATTTGCTGGCCTATAGATGCCCCTGGTGTTCAGATTCCAGGGTGGGCATCGTTGGTGGTTTGACTTCAGAGTCCATGTCAGAAGTGTGGATTTCAGGCCAGGTGGGAGGTTAGAGTGATAAGGTTGGGCTGACATGGAGGGTGAGGCACGGTCAGTCATTGGCACTTCCAAGGGGCAGAGTGGTACAGAAGGAATTCAGGACCGCCTCAAGAGTGGGAACAGGTGATTCGGAAGTGCACGTGTGGATAGCTGGATGAGTTGAGGGTGAGCCAAAGGTTTATAGGAGGAAGCTAAGCGTTCTGGTGGTAACCAGCAGGATGCCTGGACCATGATGGAGGGAGACTGAGGCAGATGTAGTCAACTCCTAGGTACTTGGATATCTTTGTTCCTCCTGCTTGGTGGCTTTGTCACGACGATGAAAGAGTCTGAATAGTCTTCCCGTGACCCTGTCAAGTAAGTCTGGAAACAGTGCTGAAACTGTGACCCAACCCTACAGGGAGAAGGGTGTCACTTCAGGGGCCCTCTCATTGGCTCCCACCTACCACCTTGCCTGAACCTTCTCCCTTGGGATCAGTTTCAGCTGTACCTCCTCATTCCCCTATGGCGCCCTGATCACAGTGGGCCCAGGATGTGTCTGTTAGAGGAATTTGAACTCTGTCTCTAGTGGTTCCGGGCTGGGTACTCCCACTGGTGGAGGAGGGTCAGCTACCTCAAGGTGTAGAAAGTTAGCCTCCTGGGCACTGTTGCCCAGGAAGTAAGTCTGGGCTCGCCTTCCAGTACTAGATGGCTGACTGGCTCAGACAGGTTTGACTGCATTCCTGCAGGGAGAGGGCTGGCATTAGCTTTCTTGAGACTGAAGGGGCATCTCCTGGCCTAACTGATTTGCATCATGAAAAACAGAGTACCTTGGGTTTTTATAGGTCTGGCTAGAGGCTGAAGGAACCAATTTGGGGGTAGCCCAGGGGTTATCTAGGAGATTATTGGCCTCCCACTGTGTCCGTGGGACAGATGGAACACTGCCTATCAGTTTCTTTGCCAGCCTGGCTCCCTGGGAGAACACCACTACTGGGGATGGCCAGGAGGTATTCTTGGGAAGATGACAGGTTGCTTGCATTTGGCCTTCCCAGGTCCTTCTGCTGGTGCAGCTGCTTGGCCCATGGGTCCTTCCAGCCCTACATGAATTCCTGTGCTGGGGACAGGGAGGAGCCTAGGCTATCAGCTGGCTTAGGCTTATGCCACCCTTCCCCTTACAGCTATCCGGGTGACCTGCATGGGTTCCTGTGGGGTCTCCAACAAGGCCAACGATGGGGCATGGGTGGTGGAGGAGAGCTACTTCAACAGCTCCCTGTCACTGGCTGACAAGGGTGAGTGTGGGAGCCAGCAGTGATCACAGGGGCTGCCTTGCCTGGAGTGGGGTCAGTCTATCCCTTCCCCTCCCAACGACTGTCTCTTGGATGCTCACTCTATCCTACTCTCTGGTACTGGGTCTGGGTGGGCTCTGACCCTTGGTATGGCTGTTTCACCCCGTCCTCTATCCTCAACTACCCTCCTGTTTTGTTTTTAATTTTATTTTTAAATTTTGTATTTATTCATTTTTGAGACAGGGCTTCATGTAGCCCAAGGTGGACTTGAACTTGCTATGTTATCTGAGGATGTCCTTAAACTTCCGATTCTCCTGCTTCTGTCTCCCAGGAGTGTGCTATCATATCTGGTTTATGTAGCAGTCCTTGGACTTGAACCAGAGCTTTGTGTATGCTAGGCAAACACTCTTACCAACTACATTTCCAGCCACACACTCTCCTTTAAACCAAACCCTTGGATGTAGCCTGTAGTTTCTGCTCTGGTCATGCTGCTATAGTGCTGGAGACAGGTGGTGTGGACTGGTGGGCTGCAGTGCCTACTTCTGGTCTGGCACTGTGGCCACTGTGGATCTCCTCTGGTTTGCTCCCACCTCCTCCTTGTCTCTGTAGGAAGTCTGCCGGCTGGAGAGCACAACTTCCCCTTTCAGTTCCTGCTTCCTGGTGAGTGGAAAGCTTGTGGGGACAGCAGCCTTGAAATGGTGGGACCTACAGGTGGGAGGTGCTGGGTGCCAGCCATTCCCTGTTCTCTCCGTAGCCACAGCACCCACATCTTTTGAGGGACCCTTTGGGAAGATTGTGCACCAGGTGAGGGCCTCCATCGATACTCCACGTTTTTCCAAGGATCACAAATGTAGCCTCGTGTTCTACATCCTGAGCCCCTTGAACCTGAACAGCATCCCAGATATTGAGGTGAGGATGGGGCAGAGGCTTCCTTGGTTACCTTCAACCTTCTCGGGCCAGGCAGCCAGACTCTGCAGCCTGAGGGCCTGTCCCCAGGCCACAGGAATGCACTCTGTGCTCACTTGATAAGTTCCGCCCCGTTTTCCCTTCAAGCAACCCAACGTGGCCTCTACTACCAAGAAGTTCTCCTACAAGCTGGTGAAGACGGGCAATGTGGTTCTCACAGCTAGCACTGACCTTCGTGGCTATGTGGTGGGACAGGTGCTTCGGCTGCAGGCTGACATTGAGAACCAGTCAGGCAAGGACACCAGCCCTGTGGTGGCCAGCTTGCTGCAGGTCAGAGCCCTCTGGCTCCCTGAGCCTGTCCCTTTCCCATGGGACAGGAAGGGTGGGTTGCTGGCCTGCCCGAGCTCACAGTCCGGTCTTTCCTTAGAAGGTGTCCTATAAGGCCAAGCGCTGGATCTACGACGTCCGAACCATTGCAGAGGTGGAGGGTACGGGTGTCAAGGCCTGGAGGCGTGCTCAGTGGCAAGAACAGATCCTGGTGCCTGCCCTGCCCCAGTCAGCCCTGCCTGGCTGCAGCCTTATCCACATCGACTATTACCTGCAGGTTTGGTGTTGTCCGGGGCTGGGTGGCCTGAGGCTAGGCGACCTTGACCTGACTCCTCAATACCTGCATTCTTTCCAGGTCTCCATGAAGGCACCTGAAGCCACCGTGACTCTCCCGCTCTTTGTTGGCAATATTGCTGTGAACCAAACCCCACTGAGCCCCTGCCCAGGCCCAGGGTCTTCTCCTGGGGCCCTGTCCCCAGTGGTGCCCTCTGCACCGCCCCAGGAAGAGGCTGAGGCGGTGGCTAGCGGCCCCCACTCCTCAGACCCGGTTTCCCTCTCTACCAAGAGCCATTCTCAGCAGCAGCAGCCACTGTCCACCACCACGTCGGGTTCTGTGTCTGTCGCCACCGTCGATCCCTGTGTTCAGGTTGGAAGTCCTGCTGGCCATTCTCTGCACCCTCCCTTGTGCATCTCTATAGGTGCCACCGTCCCCTACTTTGCAGAAGGCTCGGGGGGCCCAGTACCCACCACCAGCGCCTTGATCCTCCCCCCAGAGTACAGTTCATGGGGCTACCCCTATGGTGAGTGGAAATGACGGGGACTGGGGTGAGAAAATGAGGGTGCCTTGGACCACTTGCTGATCCTGCTTTCTCCCCCACAGAGGCTCCACCGTCCTATGAACAGAGCTGTGGTGCCAGTACAGACCCTGGCCTGATCCCAGGGAGCTGACCCTGGTGAGCTAACCCTATGCCGCCTTCTTCGGTGGGCCTGGCCTTTGCCCTGGGATGAGGTGCCCAGGGCCTCGTGCCTTTGCTCTCTTCCTGGCCCAGCTACTCAGGACCTGCAGCCATCGGGATGACCTCTGGTGGACCAGCCTCTCCGGGCTCCTCTGGAACTAATCAGTCCTCTTCTCGAGAGGTTGGGATAGGGCAGCAGGGGATCTGGGACCTGGAGGGACTATAAATAAACAAAGCATTTTATTTGTAGAGCTGGGCAAGTGGCTGGCCTTCGCGTCCTAAGCCTAGCCTCAGAGTGGCCCCACTATAAGGGCTCTCCCATGAATAAAACCTCGTAAACTCCTCCTTTGACCCCACCTCTGAAAGGCATGCCCTCCCCAGAGCTCCTCCCTTTACTACACCCTGTAGGAGGCAACCTGAGAATTTCACCCTCGGGCCCCCCAATCCTACCTCACATTCTACTTCAAGCCTGTTATTCACCTCATTGACACCCCTACTCTGGGCTCCTCTACAGTCCCCGAGAATGTGACTTGGATAGTGCTGTGCTAGCCACTCCTTTCCTGTTTAAAATTTTTGATTTTCTCACTGTCTGCTTAAGGATGTTCCTGGTATTCTTTGGGACACACTCTGGCTTGCATCTCAAACCGTTGTTCTAGGTAGTATGCTTTGATGCCTGGCCGCTAAAACTATTCACGGGGGGAAGGACTTGCTAGGAGGAACCTGCTTGCAGTAGAACCTTCTACTCTTGGGCATGAGGTCACTGTCAGCTCTGAGCATTGGTGCACACACAAGACCTTGGAAACTATGAACTAGGTCCCTAGAGCAAGAATGAAAGACGAGGGTTCCTTGGAGCAGCATTTCAGAGGCACCCTACAGTCGCCTTAACCATGACAGCTCTGGTAACAAGCCTGGCCTGTTGTCCTTTACATGAAATGTTTGCACCGGAAGTAGTTGCTGTGGAGTTAGTTAAGTTGTAATTCTGACTGGGGAGAGCCACTTTGCTAGGCGCGGTGGCCACCTTGCCTGTGTAACCAACAACTTCACAGACTTCAGGAAACAGATCTACAGAGCAGGATACTGGCAGTGCACAGCCAGTGTCTCTAGGTTGTACTCTCCACCCTGAGCCCTAGAAGGCTGTCTAATTTTCACATCACCTAACCAACCAGGTCTGCACCCAATGTCAGAAGGCTAGAACTGGGTGGTATCTTTTGGAATCCTTCATTGTTTACTCCTTGCAACATGGTCTTTCACCTGGCAGCCATCTACCTGGCTACCATTTGGTACTGTAGGATAGATAGGTGGATCTTGGAGAAAGGCAAAAAGTAGGCCACAGGTCTTAACGCTGGCTGGAAGCAGCACAGCTTACAGTTGAAAGAAAAGTCCTGAATTTGAATCCCACCCTACTCCAGGCTGGCTGCATACATTCAGCTCCCTTACTTTGCTTCACTCACTTCGAAACTGGGAATGGGAAACAGGCTTGTCTCTCAGAACTGATGTGAGCGTGAACACACCTCACCTGCCTAGAGCAGGAGCAGCTAGGTAGTCAGTGCTTCCTAAGCTGTAGTATGACTGTGACTGCAAATTGGGTGTGGAAGGGCCTGTAGTCTTCGAACAGGTCAGTCACATCTTATTTGGTTGGTAAAGGGTTTACTCCCTGTGTTTCAACCTCTTCACTTAATTTTTTTTTTTTTTTTTGTATTCTGTGTATGCCAGAGAGTATTGTCGTGGGCACTATGACACACAAACCAGTGATCATACAGGATATATTATTATGTAAGAGTATAGGGAGCCTGGCATGGTGGTACACACCTTTAATTACAGCACCTTTAATTGAGGCCAACTTGGTCTACATGATGAAACTGTCTTAAAAAAAAAGGCAACACCTAAAATAAATAAGAGAGATCATGGGGGAGCGGGTTGTAGAGAAAAATGCATTCAGAATAACAGATGAGAAGTGAGGAGAAAAGGGAAGCCTTTTCCGAGGCAGTGATATTTAAGGCACAAAGCCTAGGAAAGAAGCAAGCTATGCAGATATCTGAAACAAAAGGTGGGGGGGTGGGGGAGGTGAGATGGAGAGGTGGATTTGGGGAAGATGGCTCTGGGCCATGGTGACAGAGGACTGTGACTTTCCCATGATCTCCAGAAAGGCTCAGTTTGCCAGTCCATCATAAAATAGCTATCCTAAAGCATCCTTGGTACTCAGTGGGTACTGTCCATTTCCTCCTCTGTGTGGGTACGAACCCAGTGCCAACTTGGCAGAGCCATTTTTCCAGAGTCTGTCTGCTTGTGATACTGAGTCTGGACTGCTTGTCAAAACTCCGACTTAATTTTTGTCAACAAGACTTCTCTTTTCCTCCTTTTTTGATGTCTCAGAGATGGAAAAGACATAATTGTTTATAGAGATCAGGTGGTTCTCTAGTTCATGTGGCACTAGGTTTTCAGTCTAGTGAAGGTTACTTGGGCTGAAGGAGAGGCCTTGCCTTGTCCACAGGAAGCTTCTACCTGGCAGAGCTTCAGGTAATCAGGGTGAGCACACCTCTTAACTGGAGCACTCCATGCTAACTGGGGTGAGCATCTCTCCATATGGGAACACCCACAATCAATGTGACTTTTCTTATTGGTGCACAGGTCCCAGCCAGACATACCCTCCTAACCAGAGCATCCATCCATTTGTATCCTCATTGATGGGGGAGGATATTGCCAGCTGAGACATTCCTCCATGTTGGAATAGCCCCCTCTTGTGGGGGCAGATGTCCTAGTCAGGAAATTACTTTAGTTGGATGATCTTCCCAACATGGCAATCTCCTCTGGGTACCCTCTCAAACCTGTAGACACATCTTTCCGATGCAGGATATTCCCTACAAAGTTGGGACATGCCCCTAACTAGAATTCCTTCTCCCAGCTGGGACATTCCTCCTAAGTTAGAGCTCCATCCTTTATCAGATGCACCTCAGAAGCAGAGCAACCCCTCCCTAGGCCCCTTACTGAGGCATCTCCCAGCATACAACTCGGGGTGTCTGCTTTCTGGGGAAATCAAGGAAATAAAAATGTGTCTGTGATTGGAGGTTAAGACTCAGCTTTTGCCGGTGATGGTGGCACACACCTTTAATGCCAGCACTTGGGAGGCAGAGCTCTGTGAGTTGGAGAGGCCAGCCTGGTCTACAGAGGGAGATCCAGGACAGCCTAAGGCTACACAGAAAAACTCTGTCTCAAAAAACAAAAGAACAAAAAGATTGAAAACCTGTGTTCTTCACACAAGGCCAGCAGGCTCCTCTGACCAGCCGGCTCCTCTGACCAGCCTACCAGAAACTAATTTAGAACAAGAAGATACAGTAGCATCTCCTTATCTGCAAAGAGTGTGTTCTAAGACTCCCTGTGGATGCTCAAAACTGCACACAGCATGGTATTCTGCATATATCTTGTTTTTATTTATACATATAATAAAGTTTATAAACCGGGCATAAAAAGTTTAGTAACACTAAAAACACAGTAGATCAATTATGAGACTATTGTAACAAAATTACATGAAAATGGTTTCACTTTCAAACAATCGCACTGTTTTGTGCTCACCCGTTTTTTATGGTGATTTGAGATGAAACCATGGCTATGTGAAGAGATGAAGTAAGATGAATGAGGTAGGCATTACAACACAGGTGTGCACCACCCCCAGCTCAGGTGAACTTTTTAATTTTATAAAAAATGTATCCAGGCTGGGTGTGGTGGGGCACACCTGTAATTCTACTCTTCAGGAAGCAGAGGCACCAGGAACACTGAAAGTCTGAGGCCATCCAAGCTATGTAGTGAGATCTTGCTTGCCGGGCGGTGGTGGTGCACACCTTTAATCCCTGCACTCAGACCGAGACAGATCTCTGTGAATTCAAGGCCACCTTGTTCTCCAGAGTGAGTTCCAGGACAGCCAGGGCTACACAGAGAAACCCTGTCTCAAGAAATCAAAAAATCGAGGCCAGCCTGGACTACCAAGTGAGTTCCAGGAAAGGCGCAAAGCTACGCAGAGAAACCCTGTCTCGAAAAAACCAAAAAAAAAAAAAAAAAAAAAAAAAAAAAAGAAATCAAAAAAAGAAAAGAGGGGGGGCTGGAGAGATGACTCAGAGGTTAAGAGCACTGACTGCTCTTCCAGAGGTCCTGAGTTCAATTCTCAGCAACCATCTGTAATGAGATCTGGTGCCCTCTTCTGGCCTGCAGTCATACATGCTGTATACATAATAAACAAATAAATCTTTTTTTAAAAAAAAAAGAAGAGGGCTGGAGAGATGGCTCAGCGGTTAAGAGCACTGACTGCTCTTCCAGAGGTCCTGAGTTCAATTCCCAGCAACCACATGGTGGCTCACAACCATCTGTAATGAGATCTGGTGCCCTCTGCTGTCATATATGCTGTGTACATAATAATAAAAAAAAAAAAAAAAAAAAAAGAAAGAAAGAAAAGAAAAGGGGAATAAAACAAGCGCGTTCTGTGGTGCTTGCCAGTAGGATTTGCTGAAGGAGGCAGAAACAGGAGTTTGAGGCCAGCTTGGGCTACACATTGGGGGCTGGAGAGATGGCTTACTGGTTAAGAGCATTGGCTGCTCTTCCAGAGGATGCGGGTTCAATTCCCAGCACTCATACGGCAGCTCTCAATTGGAACTCCAGTTCCAGGGGACCTGGCACCTTCACCCAAACATAAATGTAGGTAAAACACCAATGCACATGAAAATGAATCTTAAAAAAGAATAAAACAGGCTGGTGAGATAGCTCAGTGGTTAAGAACATTGACTGCTATTCCAGAGGACCCTGGTTCAATTCCCAGCACCCACATGGCAGCTCACACCTGTCTGTAACTCCAGGTCCAGGGGATTTGACAACTCTCAGACACACATGCAGGCAAAACACCAATGCATATAAAAATAAAAATAAACCATTAAAAAAGCTGTATTATCAAAAAAATAAATAAATAAAACAAGCCTTTAGGGCTGGAGAGATGGCTCAGAGGTTAAGAGCATTGACTACTCTTCCAGAGTTCCTGAGTTCAATTCCCAGCAACCACATGGTGGCTCACAACCATCTGTAATGAGATCTGGTGCCCTCTTCTGGCCTGCAGACATACATGCAGGCAGAACACTGTATACACAATAAATAAATCTTAAACAAACAAACAAACAAACAAAAAACCCACCAAGACTTTAATCCCAGCACTCTGGAGGCAGAGGCACGTGAATCTCTAAGTTTGAGGCCAGCCTGGTCTACAAATGAGTTCCAGGACAGCCAGGACTGTTACACAGAGAAACCCTGTCTCGAAAAACCAATTAAATAGATAAGTATACAACAAAACAAACAACTAAAAAAAACCCCAAATAAATACAAATTTAAAATCAACCTCTAATGGTGAGGTCTGTAATCCCAGGTACAAGGGAGGCTGACAGAGGAGAGCAGGTTCAAGGGCTGATTAGACTGAAGGCCAGCCTGAGCAACTCACTCAGATCCTGTCTCACAGAAAGAAAAGAAAAAAAAGATTGGGGTTGTAGTTCAATGATCGAGTGCTTACCTAGCACGTTAAGTCTTGGGCTTACCCCCAGTACCATTTGTCTTTCTTTTAGGAAATAGGATATTTCTATGTAGCTCAGGGTTCTAGTTCTAGGTTCTAGCTGGGATTAGAGGTGTGCGTCACCGTGTTTGGCTGTGCTGGTGACTTTACTACTGTGTTTCATCTTAGGAATTCATATTCCATAATTTGACCCTCCATATCTTTGAAGTTTGAAACATTTCAGCATTTTTTACTCATGTATCAATTTCTGCCTCTGCTTCAGTTTCTTCTTCATTTTCCTCACATGACCTAAGTTCTCCAGCACTTTCACTTTAATCCCTGTTTTACAAGTCTGCTTGAGATGTGGAAGCAGCTTCAAATGTAGAAGCAACCTCTCCACTATATATAAATTCTCTATTCTTTCTCTGTATATATTATTAATATAATACATTAACAACAATACACATGTTTGTTTATTCATTTATTTATTTCCTCCCCTAGTCCAGACCCATCTCCGAATCTGTATAGCCATCTCCCATTTGCAATAAAATGGCTTGGTGCCTCCCTTTTTTTTAAGTACCCCCTTTCAGAAGTCTTCATGTAGCCTCCGTGCTTTTTCTGGCATAATGTGTGCTCACCACTGGAATACATTTCTCATATACATATTTCCATATATACATATACACATACATACATATATGTAAAACCAAAATCAAAACCAAAAACCAAAAACAAAAAACCAAAAAACCACCCAAACCAAACCAAAAAAACAGTGGAAACCCAGCTGGCTAGTGACAGTCAACAAGCCAGTCGCGTGCAGTGAAGACACGCGGGACAAAAGGGTGATAAGACACCCTTGCAGAACCAAACAGAAACACAGATTTCTTCTGCTAACTCAAGAATGGCGCCTAACTTGAAACCTAGGACTAGCCTATTTCTGGGACTTTCAGACCGCAGGGATAAGAAAGGGAGTGAAACCAAAGAAACGGGAAACGGAAACCTCTTGGTGAAGAAGTCTCAGCTCTAGGTGCCCAGGTTGAATTTCAGCGCGCAGGCGTCACCTGGCCTCGCCTCCAGACGCAGGCGCCGCACGATCGGGTCCCGGTGCGCAGCCGCGGGTATTCACGCAGGCGCAAGAGTGGTCGGCCAGCCCCGCCCCGGCTCTAGGCCGCGAGGCGCGGGCGGGGCGATGGCGCGCGGGAGGGGCGGGGCCACGCTGCGGGCCCGGGCCATGGCCGCCGCGGATGCTGAGGTGAGGCGCGGGGCCGGCGTTCGGCGCTGGGGCGCGGGCCGTGATCGTGATGGCAACAGCCGCGGCGAGAGGGCAGGAACCCAAGCGTGCTGCGAGCTGGGTGGGGCCGCGCGCCCCCGCCGCCTCGGGCCAGGCGGCGGCGAGGCCCCAGCGTCCGGCCCGCGCTCCGCCGGCGCGCTTTGTGCGCGGCGGGCCGGAGCAGCGGTGGCGGCGGCAGCAGCAGCGCGGCGGGCGGTAGGAGGCCGCGGCCCCGCATCCCGCAGCCGCGAGCCTGACTGCGGGCGGGTCGGAGCGGGGGTGGCGGAGACAAAAGGCAAAGTCGAGCGGGCCAACTTGTGCGCGGCGGAGATGAGGCCGGCCTGCGCCTGCTGCCCCGCGCCGTGACCTTTCACTCGCCGCGAGAGCGTGGCACCATCTTTAAGGAAAAGTTGGCCGGTCCCGCTCGTCTCCCGCGCACAAAGCCGCTGCAGCAGGGTGACCACGGGCAGCACGCTCGACAGAGGATTGTCTGCGGACCCAAGTTTATTTCTTCACCGATGGCATTAAAGCGGCGGGGGACGGCGAGTTAGCGTTCTTTTGTTCGCGTGGTGGCCTTCCCTCTGCTCTTTCTGC
This sequence comes from Peromyscus eremicus, assembly GCF_949786415.1. Classification (NCBI taxonomy): domain Eukaryota; kingdom Metazoa; phylum Chordata; class Mammalia; order Rodentia; family Cricetidae; genus Peromyscus; species Peromyscus eremicus. The sequence continues at coordinate 14,268,647 of NC_081419.1, read as the reverse complement.
GGGATAGTTTGCTTCCTGGTTTTTTTGCGGCGTAAACGTTATGCCCCGGCGAGAGGGACCGCTGTCTTCCCCAAGCTGAGAAAGGCCGACAAGGAGTCGGGGTCCGCAGAATGCACTAGTGTTGTGTTCGTAGGGCCGAAGTACGGGGCCGGTTTGGAAGAAAGTATAACATAACAGTTTTCTTCCGAAATTAGCTGCGGGAACAGTTAGCTTTTGGGACTTCCAGACCTCAGAAAGTGAAGGTGTAGTGAGAAGCTGGCACATGTGTGATGCTTAGGTTCAGCAGTACATTTTACCCCAGATAATGTGTGGTCATTGAATTTCTTTTCTCTTGCCTTTTTGACGGGTATTCATATAAGTGAACGGCGTGTTTTCAGATCTAATGCAAGGAGGATTTGTTGAGTACTTAACAACGTTCAAGAACTGACTTAGGCACCAGGAACACAAGTGTATAAGAGATAATTCTAAGTCATTTCCAGGATTGTAAGGAAGGAGATAAATAGTCATTCTCATCATTTATTGAGCACTTGATGTGTTCCAGGCATTGTTTAAGCCCTTCAGAGAAGTTATCTCATTCAGTTTTTTAATGACCTGTGCAGCGGGTACTGTATTTCCTATTTAGCAGATGAGGAAAATAAGACTTGGCAGAGGTAAGTAACTTTGCCTGGTCAGTTGTAGGCCTGGCCACTTTTCTTCCTTTCTTTCTTTTTAAAGATTTATTTATTTATGTATATGAGTGCTCTTTTTGCATGTATGCCTGCATGACAGAAGAAGGAATCAGATCCCATTGCAGATGGTTGTGAGCCAGTATGTGGTTGCTAGGAGTTGAACTCAGGACCTCTGGAAGAGCAGCCAGTGCTTCTAACTGCCGAGCCATCTCTCCAGCCCCTGGCCTGGCCATTCTTCAATGTCAGGCACATAATTGGTGTTACTAATTGATGGAGGAAGCTGAGTGTGGTAGTGCATGCTTGTTAATCCTAGCACTTGGGAGGCTGAGACAGGAGGATTGCATGTTCAAAGCTAGCCTGGACTACAGAGACCCTGCTCCCCTCACCCCTCAAAGATGGAATTGTCAGTGGCCTCCGTATCTTTGATTTCCCAGGCAGCATACATAGTGTGTGTGTTTGTTGAGCCTGTGCCTGGTCCCAGCCCTACTGTGTAGGTCTTTTTTTTTTTTTTTTTTTTTTGGTTTTTCGAGACAGGGTTTCTCTGTGTAGCTTTGCGCCTTTCCTGGAACTCACTTGGTAGCCCAGGCTGGCCTTGAACTCACAGAGATCCGCCTGGCTCTGCCTCCCGAGTGCTGGGATTAAAGGCGTGCGCCACCACTGCCCGGCCTGTGTAGGTCTTTTGTGCATAATGTAGCATATAAACATGACAGCAGTTTTACCAAGTAGGTTCTGTGGTATCCCCTTTTGCAGGTGAGGCAACAGGCACGTAGCCCCAGGATTTCAGAGGGTGCGCTGTAGTTGAAGATGCAGATGTGTGACTAGAGAGCCCAGACTGGATAAACACGTGTTACACCTGCCTTTGGATTTATGACTTTACGTGTTTATCGTGGAGGTACATGACAGGGTGAGAGGTCCTCATCTGTGGTCCTGTGGAATTGGGTAGGCATGGGCTCATCCTCACTGAATCTTGAAATATTTACTGGTTAGGGTTCATTAATTGTGGGATGATTAACCCATTAGAGCTGACACTGAAGCTTATATAAGTGTGCGTTTGTGTATTACTGAGGCAGTGGAGAGGTTTATTAATGTGTTCCCTATTCTCCATTTTGTAGATTGATGTGGGCTCATCTACTTCTTGGGTTGAAATGTATGTCCTGATCACAGGATCATAGTGTGATACATAGGGCTTTTGTCTTAGCAAAAATGTTATCTTGCAGCAGGAGTGCCTTCCAAAACAAAATGTGTATTTGGCTAATATGTATCTTATTAAGATTAAAAAATTATTTAATTTTATATGTATTAATGTTTTGCCTTTATATGTAATTTTATGTGTATGGATGTTTTACTTGCATTTATGTTTGCATGTCTGGTGCCAGTGGAGGCAGTGGTGCCCCTGGAACTGGAGTTAGGGTGATTGTGAACCATCAAGTAGATGCTGGGAGTTGAACCCTGGTCTTCTGAAACAGCAACAAGTGTTCTGTGAACCGTGGAGTCATCTCTCCAGTCCCAGTGTTTGCTTTCTTTCTTTTCTTTTTCTTTTTTTCTTTTTTTTGAGCCAGAGCCTTGATGTGACTAGATTGGAACTCATTGGAACTCATGACAAATTTCTTGCCTGAGTGTTGGTATATAAGCCACCATGCCCACTTGTATCTCTGTCTTCTTCGTTTGTTTTGAGAGAGGCACTTGCTGTGCTCCTAATGTTGGCCTTGAACTTCTGATCCTTCTTGGGTTACAGGTGTGTATTACCATGCCTGGTTTTGTTTCTTTTCCTTTAATCTTACATTTTAATTGGATATGGACATGCACACCTGTGGTTTAGCACATGGAGGCTGAGGCAGAAAGATCATAAATTAGGTTAGCCTGGGGTACAGCCAGGTGTGGAGCACGACTTTAGTCCTGGCACTGGACAGGTATTCGGATTTCTGCGTTCAAGGCCATCCTGGTCTATAGAGGGAGTTCCAGGACTGCCAGCACTACACAGAAAAACCCTGTCCTGAAAAACAAAACAAACAACCCCCAAAACAATTTTTTTTTTTTAGAATAGTGTATACATACATAGTTTAAAAAGTCAGGGCTGAGAGATATTATTGGAAACTTTAGAGTTTTAGTTCTTGAATGTTTACTTCATGTTTCTGAGTATATGCTGCTGTTACCATGTCTCTACTCACCAACTTTAGGGATTACCTGTGTGCCTCCAGTAATAAAAGATGAGTTTAATTCTTTTGAATTCTGTGGTCACCTGCTAGTTAGAATGGGCATTTTCTTGGACTGGTGTGCAGCAGCATTGTCTTTGGAGTTTGGTCTACCTTCCTTGATCTCAGAGAGCTCTTTCTCTCCCCCTGTCCCCTGGGGTAGAATGTATTTTCTAGTAGCTGCTGAAGTAGATAACGATGGGGCTGAGGATGTAGAATTGATAGAGTGCTGGGCTAGGTTAAACTGGGTGTGGTAGTGCATGCCTGTGATCTCAGCTAGGTAGGTAAAGGCAGGAGTATCAGAAGTTTTAGGTCATCCTCAGCAATGTAGCAAGTTCAAAGCAAACTTGGGTTCCAGGGGACTGTGTCTCAAGAAAAAAAAGGGGGGGGTTGTTAATGGCAGTGAACCTTTTTTATGTCTAAAAATACAGATGTACTTTACTACTGTCATACTTGAAGAAAAAGTTTGGGTAAGCATGGAATTCCTGCTTGGAAGTCAGTTATGAAGGTTTTTTTTGGGGGTGGGTGGGTGGGGTGGGGGTGGGGAGGGGGGGGAGGGCATGGTATGCTCCAGGGATTGAGTGAGGACCAGTATGGTTCACAAGGATTTTGTCTCAACAAAATGTCATGAATTGCTAAGCAAGAACTCTACCACTGAGCTGTAAGAAAGAAGTCCAGTTTGAACCCCCTCTCCCCCCCCCCCCCCCCCCAATCCCCAGTGCTCTGGAGAGCAAACCTAGGGTTACAGGCTCTCCTGATGCCAGGCAGTTTCTCTACCACTCAGCTGTAGACCCAGACTCCATTTGACTTTCAATTTTCTTTTTCCCCTTGAGACAGGGTTTCTCTGGGTAGCCCTGTCTGTCTTGGAACTTGCTCTGTAGACTAGGTTAGCCTCAAACTTAGTGATCCACCTGCCTCTGTCTCCCGAGTGCTGGGGTTAAAGGCGTGTTCCACCATGCCTAGCTTGATTTTTTTTTTTCTTTAAATTTTTAATTTTATTTATTATTTTTTTTAGAGACAGCATAGCCCTGACTGGCCTTAAATTCAAGGTGTTTGTCATCATTCTTGGCTCGAGTTTTTATTTACTGAAAACATTGTTTTGTTTTTGTTTTTTGAGACAGGGTTTTTCTACATAGACTTGGTCTGTGTATTCTAGGTTGTCCTTCAACTCAGAGATCCACCTGTCTCTTGCCTCCTGAGTGCTGGGATTCAAGGCATGAGCTACCACACCTGGTTTGTTCTGTAACTTAAAAGATTGAGAGACAGAGAGACAGAGAGAGACAGAGACATACACACAGAGAGGGAGTGTGTGTGAACTCAATATTCTCATATTCTCTGGTCTGTGCATTCATGTGCCAGTCCCTTGACGATCCGAAGAGGGCATCAGATCTGGAGCTTGAGTTACAGGCAATTGTGAGCTGTCAAGTGTGGGTGCTGGGACCCAAACTCAGGTCCTCTGCAGGAGCAGCAAGTGCTCTTAACCTTTGAGCCATCTCTCCAGCACCTGAAACTGTTTTTTCATACAGTAATATTTCTTTCCTTCCTTGTTTTGTTTTTTTTTTTATTTTTTATTTTTTTAGTTAGTTTTTTGTTTTTGAAGACAGGATTTCTCTGTGTAGCCTTGGTTTTCGTGGAACTGGCCTGCCCTACCTCCTGAGTGCTGGGATTAAAGGTGTGTGCCACTACCACCTTTAATATTTCTTTTTGCTTTAACACAGATGTGCTTCTCTCTTCAGTTACTCTGTAACAGTCTAAATGCAGGGCTTTAAACTGACTATAATTTATTTTTTATCTTTACCAATAATGCTATAATGAATGTCCTTAAATTTTTTTTTTTACATTTATTTGTGCATGTCTATATTCAGGTGTGCATGTATGAGTGTGTGTGTGTGTGTGAGAGAGAGAGAGATCAGAGGGCATTTTACTAAACTCGGTTCTTCTACCTTGTGAGTTCTGGATATCAAACTCAGGTTATCAGTCTTGGTGGTAAGCATCTTTACCTGCTGAACTCCCTCGTTAGCCCTGTAGTGAACATTCTTATACATGTACATTTGTGTGTTTTTTTTCCAGAGTAGATAAAGTTGAATGTATTTTAAGTGAAGCAAATTCCAGCTGCTTGGGAGGATGATGGTTGTAAGTTGTTGGGTTTTTTTTTTTTTTTTTTTTTTTTTTTTTTTGGTTTTTTGAGACAAGGTGTAGCCCTGGCTGTCCTGGAACTCACTATGTATACCAGGCTGGCCTCAGAATCAAGAGATCCACCTGCCTGCCTCTGCCCTCCAAGTGCTGGGATAAAAGGCATGCACCACCACCACACAGCTGGAGGATTGTAAGTTCAAGGCTGCTCTGGCTTCAGAGTGAGCTCAAGCCAGTCATTGAGAATCCGTGAGATCCTGTCTCAAAATAAAAAGTGAAAAGAGAGACCTGGAGGGATGATGTAGGCAGAGTTTTCCTGTTCTAGCAGCAGTTTTCCGAGTAACCAACACTGAGACTTAATATTACTTATAAATGCTTGGCCAATAGCTAAAGCTTTTTACTAGGTAACTCTTACATTTAAATTAAATTTCTTATCTATGCTCTGCTATGTGGCTTGGTACCTTTTCTTAGTACAGTGTGTTCATCCCTGCCTCTGCTGGCGATTCCTCTGACTCCGCCCCTCTTCATCCCAGCATTCTCTCTGTCTCAGGCTGTCTCACCCAATCTCTTCTTGCCCAGCTATTGGTCAGTCAGCTTTTTATTAACAATGGGTATAATACATATTTACAGTGTACAGAGGAATTATTCCCCAGCAGGAGAGCTCAGTGGTTAAGAGCACTAGCTGTTCCTCCAGAGGTACTGGTTTAATTCCCAGCACTTACATGGTGGTTCACAACTATCTGTAACTCCAGTTCTGGGGATCTGACACCATCTTCTTGCCTCCATGGGCAGCAGGCATACACATGGTGAACAGACACAACATGCAGGCAAAACACCCATACATATAAAATAAATAAAAGAAGACAAGAGGCTTGGGATATAGTTTAGTGAGAGTGCTTGCTTAGTGTTTTACTTCTCATTGTGGTGGCAGAGTAACACAGGAGGACTGATTTGTCTTATTAAATTATGCATGTGTGCATGGGGTGGGGTGGTGGTGGTTCAAGTCATGCCGGCAGGAGTGGAGGTCAGTTCTCTCCTTCTAGCGTGGGTAGTAATCAGGCTTATTTTGGCTCACTTTTTTTTTTTTGAAAGCAGGGTTTCTTTTCTTTATTTCTTTTTTTCTTTCTGGAGCTGAGGACTGAACCCAGGGCCTTGCGCTTGCTAGGCAAGCACTCTACCACTGAGCTAAATCCCAAACCCCGAAAGCAGGGTTTCAGTGTGTCGTGCTGCTTGGCTTGGACCTCACAGAAATCTGCCTGCCTCTGTCTCCCGAGTGTTGGTGCTGGGACTAAAGCTATGTGCTACCACATCCAGTTTGGGCTTGCTTCTGGCATAGTGTTCAGAGGATACATACAGTGCTTCATTCTGGGGAAGGCATGGTGGCCGGAGGGTATGAAGCCACTTGTTCCTTAGATCAGGAAATAGCAACTTTAAAGATTCTATTTTCTTATTTTATTACCCGTTTCTGTGTTTGTGCCACATGGTGGTTGGTGTCTGCTGAGACTAGAGGGCATCTGATTCTCTGGAGTTGGAATTACAGATGATCGTGAGCTGCCATGTGGATGCTCGGAGCTGAATTCTGGTCCTCTTCAGGAACAGCCAATGTGGGCCTAGAGAGATGAACTTACTGATCCCAGGAGCTGGGATTAAAGGCTGTATACCACCAACCTGGCTGCTTTTATCTTTCTTGTTTTTTTTTTTTTTTTTAATTTGTTATGTATGCATAGGGCACCAGATTTCATTACAGATAGTTGTGAGGTACCATGTGTTTGCTGGGAATTGAACTCAGGACCTCTGGAAGAGCAGCCAGTGCTCTTAACCTCTGAGCCATCTCTCCAGCCCTTGTGTTTGTTTTTTTGTTTTTGTTTTTGAGACAGAGTTTCTCTGTGTAGCCTTGGCTGTCCTGAAACTCATTCTGTAGACCAGGCTGGCCTTGAATTCACAGAGATCTGCCTGCCTTTTCCTCCTGTATGCTGGAATTAAAGGCGTGCGCCACCACCGCCCGGCCCTATTTTAAGTTGAAAACATTGTAAATTGAAAATGCATTTTAACACACCTACCTCTTAGTGAAATCCCATTGTAGCATATGGGTCCTGGCCTTGCTTTGATTAAGCAGTATTACAAGAAGATTGACCTGTCTGTTACTAGTAAGGAAAAAATAAAAATTTGAAGTATGATTCTTATTAAATGAGCATTTTTCATAGTTGTAAAGTTGAAAAATTATTTTTTGTGAGACAGGATATCATTTTGTAGTCTAGACTGACCTTGTACTTTTGTTATTCATGCCTCTAAAGTACTGGAAGTTACCTGCCATGCCTAGGTCAAAGTTGACAAATTTTAAGTTGAACCATTGTAAGCTGGGGACCATCTGTATAAACTGGGTTAAAAGGTAGTATAAAGACCCATTACTGAATGCATGTAGTCTCTTCCTGCTGTCCTTGTTTCCCATGGAATAGCTTACTCTACCCTTTTTTGTGCTTTCCTGTCCTCAAGTGTGGTGTGTTTTTAGAAGTTGCTAAGAAATGTATTAGTTTTTAATTGTGCTATGGTATACATGTGTAGAGGGCAGAGAAAAACTTGTGAGAGTCTATAGGTATTTAACTCAGGTTGTCAGTCTTGGCAGCAAGTGTCTTTACATACAGAACCATCTTGCCAGCTTGTTCTGGAGCTTTCTTCTGTAGGGTTCACCTTCCAGTCTCCTGTGACTCTAGAATGTGATCTGCTGGTCTGTGGTGTTATGTGGGTTTCTACCAATTCCTCTTTGAGGTTTTGAGGGTTGCTGGCTTTTTTCTTTTCCTTTCTATGTCTCTCAGGATCAGTCAGCTTGCTTACTATTTATTTATTTATTTATTTATTTATTTATTTATTTATTTTGGTTTTTCGAGACAGGGTTTCTCTGTGTAGCTTTGCGCCTTTCCTGGGTCTCGCTCTGTAGACCAGGCTGGCCTCGAACTCACAAAGATCTGCCTGGCTCTGCCTCCCAAGTTTGCTTATTATTTATCATCCCCTTATTTAATTTCCTCCTTCCTCTGTGCCATGTAGTGAGTTAGCTTTACTTTTAACTACCTGTTCATGTTTTTGTCAGGCTTTTACGTGTCTCCTAGATGGCTAGATGGAGTTTTTGTTTTTTTTTCCTTCTTTATTTATTTATTTATTTTTTTCGGTTTTTCGAGACAAGGTTTCTCTGTGTAGCTTTGCGCCTTTCCTGGAACTCACTTGGTAGTCCAGGCTGGCCTTGAACTCACAGAGATCCGCCTGGCTCTGCCTCCCGAGTGCTGGGATTAAAGGCGTGCGCCACCACCGCCCGGCTTTTTTTTTCCTTTTTGACCATATCTTTGGTTGATTTTTTTTTTTTTTTTTTTTTTTTTTTTGATAAGAGAAGTGGGAGGGTCAGAAGCATTTGTTTTAACTGTGAACTGTGAATTTTTTTTTTTTTTTTTTGAGATCGTGGTCTCTCCATGTAGCCCTGACTCTCCTGGAACTTGTATAGATCAAGAGACTATAAGAGACACACCTGCTTCTGACCCTCCAAGTGCTTTGATTAAAGTAATTATGACTGGCTGGTTATAGCTACAAATCTTTTTTTTTTTTTTTAAGATTTATTTATTTATTATGTATACAGTGTTTTACCTGCATGCCAGATCTCATTACAGATGATTGTGAGCCACCATGTGGTTGCTGGGAATTGAAATCAGGACCTCTGGAAGAGCAGCCAGTGCTCTTTACTGCTGAGCCATCTCTCCAGCCCAGCTACAAATCTTGGTAGTGGTTCTCATCTGAATAGTCATTGTGCACAGGGCTGCTTGTCTGGTTCAGGGAGGGAGGGAGAGACAGAGACAGACAGACTGACTGACTGACTGATGGATTGATGGTGTGGTTTGTGATAGGAATGCCTTAGCGGCCTAACAGACCAGCAGAGATGATGCTGATGCTTGTCCTTCATTCAGCCCTAACATCATAGGACATCTGTGGGTAGTTTAGTCTGATGCCAGGAGGTTCATTGTCAGCATATTTAAAACACAGTACAATTTGGGGAGAAGTTTCCGGGCAACAATCATTCCAATTCCAGGTGCACAATAAAGCTTAAGGTGTCACTACTTAGAAACTCCTTTAGAAAGTGTATATGACCATGAGAGGGTGGGTTCTACAGCTAAAGGGACTAGAATCTAGTGGTCTCTGACCAAGAAAGCATAGAGGTCAGCAGGCTATAAAGTACATGTGACATCTCCCCTAAGGATGGATCCTGTTGACTAAGAAACAAAGTTAAAAATAAAGGTCTATGGAGGGAGAAACTGGGAGGGTTTGGGTGAGGTCTGCCTCCATAGATAGCAAAAGGACACCAAGTTGTTAACAATATCCATTCCCGCCGGGCGGTGGTGGCGCACGCCTTTAATCCCAGCACTTGGGAGGCAGAGCCAGGCGGATCTCTGTGAGTTCGAGGCCAGCCTGGGCTACCAAGTGAGTTCCAGGAGAGGCGCAAAGCTACACAGAGAAACCCTGTCTCGAAAAACCAAAAAAAAAAAAAAAAAAAAAACCAAAAAAAAAACCAAAAAAAAAAAACAATATCCATTCCCAGCCTTTTGGGTGGAAAACAGGTAATTCCACCTTTGAGGAGAGTTCTCTGTGTGTTTAGCATTCCTGGTTCCCTAGTGCTCTGGGGGCAAGGACCTTTGTGTCCTCAACAAAGGAAGAGACATGAACAACATTCATCACTTTTCCTAAGGTCCCAACAACAAACTGAGACATGATTTTGCCATTGTTCACTCTGTGGAACCAATGAGTTTATTGGGTTTCATTACAGATCATAGGTGAGGGACTACTTACAGAGCTGTGGGTGCTCTCTGCCCTGACAGGCCATAACAGGAGAGCCCTTACCCAGCAGGGATGAAGGCTTTTGAACAGTTGCTTAGGTGGAGACCTCTGCTTTAGACTTCTCCCACATGTATATATACTCCCCAGACCACATACAATTAAAACAGAGTTGTGTGAGAATATGGTATGCCTCTCTACCCCCCCTTCAGGGTTGTAAAACATTTACAAACCCAGTTGTGATGATCTTTTGCAAGGGGGCACACAGCTGAATGCCCCAAAATGGTGATTGCTTCGCTCAGAGGACACAAGCTAGTCCGGAATCCCATGTAAATCTTAAGTATGACCTTGAACTCCTGGTCCTTATGCTTCCACCTCTTGAGTACTTGGATCATAGATGTACTCCACCAGGACAGATTTTATGTGGTGCTGGGGATCAAACCCAGGGGCTGATAGATGGTATGCAGGCATTCTACCTAACTGAGCTCCATTCCTAGCCTAAGCATTCATTATTATTTTTTAAAGATTGATTTATTGCTGGATGGTGGTGGTACATGCCTTTAATCCCAGCACTTGGGAGGCAGAGGCAGGTGGATCTCTGAGTTCAAGACTAGCCTAAGCTATAGAGTTCCAGGACAGCCAAGGCCACACAGAGAAACTCTCAAAAGACAAATAAAAAAAGGAAAGCAAAAAAAAAAAAAAAGAACAACAACAACAAAAAAACACCGGAGATTTTTTTCAGTGTGGCCATATTGGGAAGAGGAACAAAGAGATTCTGGGAACCCCCCAGTTCTGTCTTTGGGGGTCCTGAAATGAGATCAAAGTTCATTGATTTATTTTTATTTATTTATTTTTGAGCAAGTTCTTTCTATGTAGTCCAGGTTATTCTGGAACTCACAGGGATCCACCTGCCTTTGCCTCCCAAGTGCTAGGATTAAAGGTGTGTGCCATATGCATAGCAAGATCAAAGTTTAAATATAGGGTTGAGGATATGTACATCTAAGCAGTCCTTGTTTTTTGTCTTTTGAGACAGGGTTTCTCTCTGTAGCCAGGCTGTCCTTGAACTCAGAGATCCACCTGCCACTGCCTCCTGCTTCCCGAGAGGTGGATGTAAAGGTGTTCACCCCAGCTTCCTGGCTAAAAGCAGTCCTTGTCCTTGTTAAGGTGTGGTCCCATCATCTGGGTTTTAGTCTTGTCCTGTGGACTAATTAAAACTGTTTGAAATAACTTTCAAGAAACATTTCAAGAGAGAAGTCCCCCCTCTGGCTATAGCCCTTTGCTTTTCCCAGTGAGATTCCTGGCGAAATTAAAGAAACTTTTGGAGCAGAGTGGTGGTGGCGCACACCTTTAATCCCAGCACTCGGAGGCAGAGCCAGGCGGATCTCTGTGAGTTCAAGGCCAGCCTGGTCTACAAAGTGAGATCCAGGACAGGCACCAAAACTACACAGAGAAACCCTGTCTCGAAAAACCGAAAGGTTTTTTTTTTTTTTTTTTTTTTTGGTCCGTTAATTTAATAGTTTAATAGGTAGTCCTAGAGACTAAAGTGCTTGTTTAGAATGTCTTCATCTCTGCCAGGCCAGTTCCAAACCTGTGCATAAGGGACCAGCTATCACATCCCTTTCCGCTTGATGCTCACTCCATTATCTCTCCTTTTACGCTGCAATGTGTTTTTGCTGAGTCATTAAAAAAAAGTTAAAAAAAGAAAGTGAGTTTAGCTGCACAGACACTTCACCTGTAAAATTTTCTGGGTTAAGTTCTTTGAAAATTGCAGCAAGGATCTATTCTGGAAGTTTAATATTGACCCAGTACTGCTGCTAGTTAATATTCAAATTCACATTTCCAGGGGTTGTAAATGTAGCTTAAGCAGTAAAGCATTTGTCTAGTTCAGTTTCTAACACTTGAAAACACTAAACTAAACAAAATGGCCTTTATAGACAAATTTTTCTTTTTTGAAAAATTTTTTGTGTATGAATATTTTGTCTGCATGTATGTGTGTATTCCACAAATGTGGCTGGTGCTTGCAAAGGTCAGAAGAGGACTGGAGTTGGTTGTGAGCTGCCTTATAGGTGCTGGGAATCAAATCTGGGTCTTCGACAAGAACAGTAAGTTCTCTTAACCACTGAGCCAGCTCTCCAGTCCTTCCCTTTCTTTCTTATTTAGCACTTTTGTTAATGCTGGAAATAAAGGTATGTACCACCATGCCTGATGTTAATCTGTCTTTTTTTTCTCCTCAAGACAAGATTTTTCTATGTAGTTCTGGCTGTCCTGGAACTCCCTCTGTAGGCTAGGCTGGCCTCATTCAAAGATCTGCCTACCTCTGCCTCCTGAGTGCTGGGAATTAAATGTGTGTGTCACTACCTCCTGGCTTTAGCTTGTCATTTTTATGAAAGTGTTAGTTAGGTCATGGTAGGCTAGGTCAGATAGAGGTTGTACAAAGTTGCTCAGACCAAGAGACCTGAGTACACACCGAGACCTCAAGTTCAGATTGGGGTTGTATACTGTGATTGGGAAATGATGTGGAGAGCTGGGGATGTAGCTGAGTGTAGAGCACTTGCTTAGCATAACATTAAAAAAAGTGAAGTGCTAGTGCACAGGAACTGGGCACACAGGGTGGTTGGACTCTGCTAGGTAGGAGGGTGCATCTAAGCTGGGTTCATGTGGTTCTTATGGTTCATACATGCCACCATGGGGAACAGAGGTGGGTGTTAGTAGAGGGGATACAGCAGAAGGAATGTAGTGACTTTCCCAAGTACTGGATTGGTACAGGCTGGTAAAAAATCCTTACTGACACATCTATAATTCTGGTGCTCTGGTGGCAGGAGTATCACAAGTGGGAGGCTAGGGAGGCATTGAAACTTTTGGGCCAGATGCAACTACTGGGTGAGATCTTGTCTCAAAACAAACAAGGGCTGGAGAGATGGCCTGGCATTTAAGAGGGATTTCCATATGGGGATTAGATTCCTAGCACCCATATGGAGCTGTTCACAACAGTCTGTAATTACAGTTCCAAGGGATCTAATACCCTCTCTGGCCTCCCTGGCACCAGGTACCTGTGTAGTGTACATACATGCAGGCACATAAATATAAAATAAAAACAAATATTATAAAAACAATAATAAAAAGAAAACAGCCGAACTCCTAGAGATAGCAAAAGATTTCCTCATTGTTCAGACGACCAGATACAGTCACCTTTGCTCAGGAATCATACAGAGCATTTTACTTGACAGAAGAAAATCAAATGCATGACATGCATTAATGTTTACTTCACAGTTATTACTTACATAGATATACTAATAGTAGTTTTCAAAGTTTGCTTTAAAATATTTTACTTTCTATGATCTCTGTCCTTTTCTTTCCTTCCCTGGTTCCCTGCTTTTGCAGTTTGGGGAATTCAACCCAGGACCCTGGGCATGCTAGGCAAGTGCTGTACCGTTGAAACTACTCCCAGTACCCTTTTCACTTTAAGACAGTGTCTCACTGCTTTGTCCAGGTTATCCTTGAACTCATTCTGTAGCCCAGACAGACCTTGAACTTCTAGGTCTTCCTCTCTTAGCTTCCTGAGTTACTAGGATTACAGGCTTGTGTCGCTAGGCCCAGTGGATAAAATGTTTTAATGATCTATGAACCTAATGAAATATTCTACTTGTCCTAGTGTGATAATCGGGAGAATGTGTGAATAAGATGGAGTGTGTATATACCTTGCAACCATGCAAACCATGCACATAAGCAGAAAAATTATAAGGAAATGAAAAAAGTTGAGTTAGGATGATGATGATACTTATTTTGAAATTTGCCATTTATATTCATTTTTTGTTTTGCTTTTTTATTTTTATTTTTTTAAAATGATTTATTTATTTTTATGTGTATTGGTGTGCCTGCATGTGTGTCTGTGTGAAGGTGTCAGATCCCCTGGAACTGGAGTTACAGACAGTTGGGAACTGCCATGTGGGTGCTGGGAATTGAACCTGAGTCCTCTGGAAGAGCAGCCAGTTCTCCCAACTTCTGAGCCATCTCTCCAGCCCCCGTTGTTTTGCTTTTTGAGACAAGGTCTTAATAGCCCTGGCTGCCCTTGGCCTTACTATGTAGGTTAGTTTAGCCTTGAATTCTTGGTCCTTCTGCCTCCACTTCCCAAGTATTGCTTGCTCCATCACAGCAGACTTTGCTTTTGATATTTTAATTGGTTAATTAATTATTCTAAAAGGGAGAGATGGAAGTTATTCACATGATGAAATAGTTCAGAACCTGAATGGAATGGGCAGCTTCATGTGACTTCATTTCAACAGTAATTTCAGTCCATTTATTTTCCAAGAATGTCAGCATCTCTAAATAAGAAATAATCCTAGCCAGGCATGGTAGCACATGCCTTTAAACCCAGTACTTGGGGGGCAGAGGCAGGAGGATCTCTGAGTTTCAGGCCAGCTTGGCCTACAGAGTGAGTTCCAGGACAGCCAGGGATACACAGAGAAAAACAAAACAAAACAAAAACAACAACAACAAAAAAATGGAAGAAAAAATAAGAAATAATCCTTGTTACTTAGAAATACTATGGTGCCTGACAATTACTATTGTTGCTTGTAATACTTTTCATTGGAATTTTTTTGGAAGCATAATGTCACCTTTGGTTACAGTTGCAGTTGCACTCCTCTTAATTAATACTATGTCAAACAGCAAAAGAAATTTGACGAGCCTTCACTATGGACCTAATGTGGTAGGAGATAGCTTGGCACACATCTAGGTGAAAATGTGTAGATCGGTGTAGATCCTCGCTTGGTGTTTGTAAGGAAAAAATGGAGACTACATGTGACTCTCAGGGTAGCATTTAGAGTAGGGCTTCGTGGCCATGATTGTACTCTGGGCTGTAGGGTTGATTCTGAACATTGTAGTATGTCTGGTAGTTTCCCTGGCTTCTGCTCACTCAGGCCTGTCATGACAGTGAACTGAGATTCAATGTAGCAGGAATCCAACCATTTCTTTTGCTTCCTCCAGATCCACATCCTCTTTCTGGGACCAGTGTAGATTGCCCTTAACTGGCCTTTCCAATTCCTTCTCTATTTTTATTTTTATTTTATTTTATTTTTTCTGTTATCGGCTTGATACAGTACAAATTCTTATCCTAATAGTGAAATGTTTCACTGAAGCTTGCACAGTGATTGAGTAAAACTAAAATTTATTATAAGCCACAGTCATCCTAGGGTCCTCCCTGCTATGTAGCCTCCCTGGTTCTGTGGGTTGCAGTCTGATTGTCCTTTGCTTTATATCTAGTATCCACTTATGAGTGAGTACATACCATGTTTGTCCTTCTGGGTTTGGGTTACCTCACTCAGGATGGTATTTTCTAGTTCCATCCATTTGTCTGCAAATTTCATGCTGTCATTGTTTTTCTCTGCTGAGTAGTACCCCATTGTGTATATGTACCACATTTTCTTAATCCATTCTTCAGTTGACGGGCATCTAGGTTGTTTCCAGGTTCTGGCTATTATGAATAATGCTGCTATGAACATAGTTGAGCATGTATCTTTGTGGTATGATTGAGCATTCCTTGGGTATATGCCCAAGAGTGGTATGGCTGGGTCTTGAGGTAGATCGATTCCCAATTTTCTGAGAAACAGCTGTACTGATTTCCACAGTGGTTGTAGAAGTTTGCACTCCCACCAACAGTGGAGGAGTGTTCCCTTTGTTCCACATCCTCTCCAACATAGACTGTCATTATTAGTGTTTTTGAGCATAGCCATTCTGACAGTTATGGTGGTATCTCAGAGTCGTTTTGATTTGCATTTCTCTGATGACTAAGGATGTTGAGCATTTCCTTAAATGTCTTTCAGCCATTTGAAATTCTTCTTTTGAGAATTCTCTGTTTAGCTCTTTAGCCCATTTTTTAATTGGATTGTTCAGTATTTTGATGTCTAGTTTCTTGAGTTCTTTATATATTTTTTGGAGATCAGTCCTCTGTCAGAAGTGGGGTTGGTGAAGGTCTTTTCCCATTCTGTAGGCTGTCTTTTTGTCTTATTGACCGTGTCTTTTGCCCTACAAAAGCTTCTCAGTTTCAAGAGGTCCCATTTATTAATTGTTGTTCTCAGTGTCTGTGCTACTGGTGTTATATTTAGGAAGTGATCTCCTGTGCCAATGCGTTCAAGAGTACTTCCTACTTTCTCTTCTATCAAGTTCAGTGTAATTGGGTTTATGTTGAGGTCTTTGATCCACTTGGAATTGAGTTTTGTGCATGGTGACAGATATGGATCTATTTGTAATCTTTTACATGTTGACATCCAGTTATGCCAGCACCATTTGTTGAAGATACTTTCTTTTTTCCATTGTATAGTTTTAGCTTCTTTGTCAAAAATCAGGTGTTCATATGTGTGTGGATTAATGTTAGGGTCTTCAGTTCGATTGCATTGGTCTCTCTGATGAATTTTATGCCAGTACCAAGCTGTTTTTATTACTATAGCTCCATAGTAGAGCTTGAGGTCAGGGATGGTGATGCCTGCAGAGGTTGCTTTATTATATAGGATTCTTTTAGCTATCCTGGGTCTTTTGTTTTTCCATATGAAGTTGAGTATTGTTCTTTCCAAGTCTGTGAAGAATTGTGTTGGGATTTTGATGGGGATTGCATTGAATCTGTAGATTGCTTTTGGTAAGATTGCCATTTTTACTATGTCATGGGAGATCCTTCCATTTTCTGATGTCTTCTTTAATTTCTTTCTTTAGAGACTTAAAGTTCTTATCAAACAGGTCCTTCACTTGTTTAGTTAATGTTAATCCCAAGGTATTTTATATTATTAGTGGCTATTGTAAAGGGTGATTTTTCTCATCCCTTTTATCATTTGTGTATAGGAGGGCTACTGGTTTTTTTGAGTTGATCTTGTATCCTGCCACTTTACTGAAGGAGTTTATCAGCTGTAGGAGTTACCTGGTAGAATTTTTGGGGTCACTTATGTATACTATCATACCATCTGCAAATAGTGAAAGTTTGACTTCTTCCTTTCCAATTTGTATCCCCTTGATCTCCTTTTGTTGTCTTATTGCTTTAGCTAAAACTTCAAGTACTATATTGAATAAATATGGAGAGAGTGAACAGCCTTGTCTTGTTCCTGATTTTAGTGGAATAATTTTGAGTTCTCTCCGTTTAATTTGATTGTTTTAATTTGATGGTGGCTGTTGGCTTGCTGTAAATTGCCTTTATTATGTTTAGGAATGTTCCTTGTATTCCTGATCTCTCTAAGACCTTTATCATGAAGGGGTGTTGGATTTTGTCAAAGGCTTTTTCAGCATCTAATGAGATGATCATGTGATTTTTTTTTCTTTCAGTTTGTGTATTATATTGACAGATTTTCGTATGTTGAACCATCCTTGCATCCTTGGGATGAAACCTACTTGGTCATGGTGGATAATTTTTTTTTTTTTTTGGATGTGTTCTTGGATTCAGTTTGCCAATAATTTTGTTGAGTATTTTTGCGTCAATGTTCATGAGGGAGATTGGTCTGTAATTCTCTTTCTTTGTTGCATCTTTGTGTGGTTTGGGTATCAGGGTAACTATAGCCTCATTAAAAGAATTTGGTAATGTTCCTTCTGTTTCTATTTGTGTGGAACAATTTGAAGAGTATTGGAATTAGTTATTCTTTGAAAATCTGGTGGGATTCTGCACTGAAACTATCTGGTCCTGGGCTTTTTTTGGTTGGGAGACTTTTAATAACTGTTTCTATTTTTTTAGGGGTTATTGGTCTGTTTAAATAGTTTATCTGGTCTTGATTTAACTTTGGTATGTAGTATCTATCCGGAAAATTGTCCATTTCTTCCAGATTTTCCAATTTTGTGGAGTACAGGTTTTTGAAATTGACCTGATGATTCTCTGGATTTCCTTGTTGTCTGTTGTTAAGTCTCCCTTTTCATTTCTGATTTTGTTAATTTGGGTGTTCTCTCTTTGCCTTTTGATTAATTTGGCTAGGGTTTGTCTATCTTGTAGATTTTTTTCAAAGAACCAACTCTTCATTTCATTGATTCTTTGTGTTGTTCTCTTTGTTTCTATTTCATTGATTTCAGCCCTCAATTTGATTCCTCCTGGGTGAGTTTGTTTCTTTTTGTTCTAGAGCTTTCAGTTGTGCTGTTAAGTCATTGGTATGAGATTTCTCCATCTTTTTTTTTAATTTAACTTTATTTTATGTGCATTGGTGTGAGGGTGTTGGATCCCCTGGAACTGGAGTTACAGACAGTTATGAGCTGCCATGTGGGTGCTGGGAATTGAACCATGGTCCTCTATAAGAGCAGCCAGTGCTCTAAACCACTGAGCTATCTCTCCATCTGCTCTCCATCTTCTTTGCTCCTCTCCATCTTCTTTATGTGTGCATTTAGTGCTATGAATTTTCCTCTTAGCACTGCTTTCATAGTGCCCCATAAGTTTGGGTATGTTGTACTTTCATTTTCATTGAATTCTAGGAAATCTTTAATTTCTTTCTTTATTTCTTCCTTGACCCATTGGTGCTTCAGGTGGGCATTATTCAGTTTCCATGAGATTGTAGGCTTTCTATAGTTTTTGTTGCTGTTGAAATCTAACTTTAAGGCATGGTGCTCTGATAAGATACAGGAGGTTATTCCAATATTTTTGTATCTGTTGAGATTTGCTTTGTGACCAAGCATGTGGTCAATTTTTGAGAAGGTCCCATGGGGTGCTGAGAAGAAGGTATATTCTTTTGTGTTAGGGTGGAATGTTCTGTAGATATCTATTAAGTTCATTTGAGTCATAACATCTGTTAGGTCCTTTATTTCTTTGTTAAGTTTCAGTCTGGTAGATCTGTCTTTTGGTGAGAGTGGTGTGTTGAAATCTTCTACTACTAATGTGTGGGGTTTGATGTGAGATTTAAGCTTTAGTAATGTTTCTTTTATAAATGTGGGTGCCTTTGTATTTGGGGCATAAATGTTCAGAATTGAGACTGTGATAAACATGTAATGTCCATCCCGATCTCTTTCGATTGATTTTAGTTTGAAGTCTTATTTTATTAGATATTAGGATACTACACCAGCTTGCTTCTTAAATCCATTTGATTGGAAAGCCTTTTCCAAGCCCTTTACTCTGAGGTAGTGTTTGTCTTTGAAGTTTAGGTATGTTTCTTGTATGCAGCAGAAGGATGGATCCTGTTTTCTTATCCATTCTGTAAGCCTGTGTCTTTTTATAGGTGAGTTGAGACCATTGATATTGATAGATATTAATGACCAGTGATTGTTAATTCCTGTTATTTTTTTTTGTGTGTGTGTGTGGTAGTGTTGTATTTCCCTTCTTTGGTATTTGTTGGTGTGGGATTATCTGTTGCCTGAGTTTTCATGGGTGTGTTTAAACTTCCTTAGGTTGGATTTTTTTCCTTCTAGTGCTTTCTGTAGGGATGGATTTATGGATAGGTATTGTTTAAATCTGGTTTTATCATGGAATATTTTGTTTATTCCGTCTGTGTTGATTGAGAGTTTTGCTGGGTATAATAGTCTGGGTTGGCATCCGTGGTCTCTTAGTGTCTGCATAACATTTGTCCAGGACCTTCTCACTATCATAGTCTCTATTGAGAAGTCTGGTGTTATTCTGATGGGTCTGCCTTTATATGTTACTTTGTCTTTTTCCTTTGCAGCTCTTAATATTTTTTCTTTGTTCTGTATGTTTACTGTTTTGATTATTATGTGGCGAGGGGACTTTTTTTTTTTTTTTGGATTCAGCCTATTCAGTGTTCTGTAAGCTTCTTGTATCTTCATAGGTATTTCTTTAAGTTAGGAAAGTTTTCTTCTATGATTTTGTTGAATATATTTTCTGTGCCTTTGAGTTGGTATTCTTCTTCTATCCCTATTATTCTTAGGTTTGGTTTTTTCACGGTGTCCCAAATTTCTTGGATGTTTTGTGTTACGACTTTTTTGTCTTTAGTGTTTTCTTTGACTTTCTCTATTGTGTCTTCAATGTCAGAGATTCTCTGTTCCATCTCTTGTATTCGGTTGGTTATGCTTGCATCTTTAGTTCCTGTACGTTCAGTCAGAATTTCTATTTCCAGCATTCCCTCAGTTTGTGTTTTCTTTATTGTCTCAGTTTCAATTTTCAAATCTTGAACTGTTTCCTTCATCTGTTTAATTACTTTTTCTTGGTTTTCTTTGATTTCTTCCAATTTTCTGTTTGTTTTTTCTTTCATTTTTCTTTATTAAGAAATTTTCTACTCACTCCACATACTGTCCACAGATTCCCCCCTCCTCCCACCCCCCTCTTCCATTTCTTTAAGGGAATTTTTTATTTCCTCTTTAAGGGAGTTTTTCATTTCCTCTTTAAGGGCTTCTATCATCATCTTAAAGTCATTTTAGGATTGATTTCTTCTGCTTCTTCTCCTTGGTATGTTCAGGTCTTGCAGGTGTAGAACCACTAGGTTCTGATGTCATATAGGTCTTTATGTTGTTGCCTGTACTTTTGCACTGGCGTCAACTCATCTCTTCCTCCACTCTGTGCAGGCAGTGTTTCTTGTTCTAATTGATAGTCTTGGTCCACTAGGAGTTCTTGGTTGAATCGGTGCTGTTGGACTCTGTTTCTCCAGGAGCAGCTTAGACCAATCAGTGTTAATGGGTTCTGTCTCAGGGAGCAGTTGTTCCCAATTGGTGCAGGGTGGGCTTATGGCTCCAGTGTTCGTTGGGTTTGTAGTTTTTTTTTTTTTTTTTGGTGGGGGAGCAGGGAAAGGTGGTCCCTGGGACTCCGATGGCTGGGGCTTAGGGGCTAGAGACCTGGTCTGCCGGTCTGGAGATGGGGGCTTACCTATTCCCAGTTGGTGTAGGGTGGACTTATGATTCTGGTGATCTGGTTCGGTGGCTGGGCGGCGCCTTCTTTTGTGTTTTCAGGTCGCATTTTGCTCATTCGTCAACTCCTCAGCTGATCTTGTTTCCTCAGACTGCAGACTATAGTATTCTGAAACCTCTCCCAAATGGATCTCAGTTGATAAGGTTGTTCAGTAGGGCAATCTCACCAACACCTCCAAGTTGTTGGGTTTCGCAGGATTGGCAGCTGGGGCCTGGGTTGGCCTCAGGCAGAATGTTCGGTCCATTCTGGTTGCGTCCCACGGAGACAACTCCTTCCCTGAGTGCTGGGATTAAAGGCTCCAATTTGTTCTTTATCAGGAATCCAATGTGGTCTTTAAAAAGGCAAACCAGCCAGAATTTAGGAGGCTGAGGCTGAGCTATGTCACCAGCCTGTCTTTTATTATTTTCCATTGCTTTGCACTTTTCTGTTTAGTTGTTTTTGGTACAATCTTAGTACTAATCTTGTGTGTATATTGTGAATACATTTTCCTGAAATTGTTTTGTTTATTTGTTTTTCCGAGACAGGGTTTCCCTGTGTATCCCTGGCTGTCGTGGATCTCGCTCTGTAGACCAGGCTGGCCTAAAAATCAATGATACCCTTGGAAACAAAATATTTTACTGAATCTGGAGTTTATTATAGAGTATGATAAATTGGCTGGTCAGCGAGCTGCAAGGGGTTCCTCCTGTTTCTACTTCTCCAGGGCTCAGATTACAAGTGTGCACCACCGCACCCAGTTTTTATTTTTTTACCTGGGCTCTAGGAATCCAATGGGGGTCTTGTCCTCATGCTTCCATACCAAGCACCTCATTGACCATGCCATCTCTCTAGCCTGTATTCCCATACACCAAAAAATTTTATTTATTTATTTGCTTTTTTGAGACAGAGTCTCTCTGTGTAGCCTTGGCTATTCTGGAGCTTGATATATAGACCAGGCTGGCTTTGAACTCACTGAGATTCTCTGCCTCTTTGTTGCTGGAATTAAAGGTGGGTACTACCATGCCTGCCTCCTAATTCCCATTTTAAAGATTAATTCTATTTGTATTGTGAATCATAGGCTGAAAGACATTTACCTACTTAGGAAGTTTCTGTTCAAGTTTTTGTTTTAAAAAATTTCAGCTCCTGCTGGGCGGTGGTGGCGCACGTCCTTAATCCCAGCACTCAGGAGGCAGAGCCAGGCAGGTCTTTGTGAGTTTGAGGCCAACCTGGTGTACAGAGTGAGTTCCAGGACAGCCAGGACTATTTCACAGAGAAACCTTGTCTTGGAAAAAAAATAAATTTATGTCCCCTTTCTATGCAATCTCACTGTGTAGCTCAGGTTAGACTTGAGCTCATGAATCTCTTGCCACTGCTTCCTGAGTGCTTTTTGCTTAAGGTTTTTTTTTGTTTTTTGTTTTTGTTTTTTTTTTTAATATTTATTCATTCATTATGTATACAGTGTTCTGCCTGCATGTATGCCTGCATGCCAGAAGAGGGCACCAGATCTCATAGATGGTTGTGAGCCACCATGTGTTTGCTGGGGATTGAATTCAGAACCTCTGGAAGAGCAGCCAATGCTCTTAACCTCTGAGTCATCTCTCCAGACACTCAAATTTTGTTCCTAATGTTTCATTCTTCAAAGTTGACTTGTCTAGTGTGATGGTGCACACCTTTAATCCCAACACTAAGGAGGCAGAGGCAGGCAGATCTTTGAGTTCTGAGGCTAGCTTGGTCTATACAGAATGCGTTCCAGGATAGCCAGAGCTACACAGAGAAACCCGTCTTGAAAACAGACAAACAAACAAACAAAAAACAAAAACCACCCTTCAAAAAACCCCAAAGTTGACTTAAAAAAAAAAAAAAGGTCATGGAAGCCAGCCAGTGGTGGTGGTGCACACCTTTAATCCCACTAATGCACATAACAGTACAAATAAATAAATTTAAAAAGTAACATGAAGTAAGGACCCAGTTTCATTTTCATGAGTTTCTTGGTTTTAGGTAACAAATCTTCTAAAAAGTTGTGAACTTCACGTGGGTGCTGGGAATAGAACCTGGGTCTTCAGGGAAAGCAGCTAGTGCTCTTCATTGCTGAGTCACATACTTCATTTGCTGGGTGTCTCTGTGCCTCTGCCTGTGTTTGCATGTGGGTGTGTGCTCTCAGAGGCCAGAGCTTTGGAGTCCCTGGAGCTGGAGTTGTGAGCTACCTGACAGCTGTGCTGGGAACTGAACTTGAGTCATTTGCAAGAGCAGGGTGTGTTCTTTCCTGTTGAGCCAAAATCATACCCTAGTTTTTGTTGACTTATGGTAGTCTTCCACCTGGAGTGAGGTAGAGTCTCTGCATAGGTTTTGTTTTGTTGTTCAGAGACAAGTTTTGCTATGTAGCTCAGGTTGGATTGGAACTCACTATATAGACCTGGGTGGCTGTGAATTCACAGCATTTCTCCTGCCTCTGTTTCCTAAATGCTGAGATTACAGATTTATGCCACCACGCCAACTCTCAGTATAGTTCTTTTCTTTTTTCTTTTTATTTTATGTGTATAGCTGTTGTCTTAGTGTTTTTATTTTTATTATTGTGAAGAGACACCATGGCCACAACAACTCTTATAAATTAAAACATGTAATTTGGGTGGCTCATTTACAATTTCAGAGGTTCAGTCCATTATTATCATGACAGGGAGCATGTTGTGCAGGCAGATGTGGTGCTGGAGAAATAGCTTTGAGTCCTACATCTTGCAGGCAACAGGAAGGCGACTGAGACACTGGGCAGTATCCTGAGCATAGAAATCCTCAAAGCCTGCCTCCGCAGTGACATACTTCCTCCAACAAGGCCATATCCACTCCAACAAAGCCACACCTCCTAATAGGTGCCACTCCCTATGAGATTATGGGGGCCAATTTCTTTCAGACTGCCACAGGTGTTTTGCCTACTTGTATGTGTGTGCCTCACTTGTGTACTTGGTGCCCATCAGGCCAGAAGAAGGCATCAGAACACCTGGAACTGGAATTACAGATGGATGTGAGCTGCCACGTGGGTGCTGGAAATTGAACCCAGTCCTCTTGAAGAGCAGCCAGTGTTCTTAACCCCTGAGCCATCTCTCCTGCCCCTTTTAAAATTTAATTTTAATTTTTTGACTGTTGTATGTGTGTTTTTGTATGATGTTGTGTTTGCATGCCACGTAGCAGATGTGGACATCTTGCAGAGGACAACTTGCAGGATTTGGTTCTTGATACCTTGTGGGTTTCAGGAATTGAACTCAGGTCATCAGGCTTGGTGGCAATTGACTTTATCTGCTAGCCATATGGTCAGCCCTCAGTAGTTTTGCTTGCATTTCCCTGATGACTGTCGATGTTGAACATTTTTCATGAATTTATTGGCCATTTTTATTTCTTCATTTGAGAAGTGTCCAATTCGTTTGCCCACTTATTGATTATATTATTTGTTCTTTTTGAGGTTGACCCAGAGCCTTGTGTTTACTGGACAAGCACTGTACCACTGGGCTACATCCTCAGCCTCTTTCAGTTTTAATTTGAAATAAGTTCTCACTAAATTGTTCATGTTGGCCTGAATTCCCCCTTGTAGCCCAGATAACCTCAATCTTGTAGTCTCCCTGCCTTACCTTCCTAAGATTACAGGTATGAGCTACCATGCCTGTTTCTTTGATTCTTTATGTATCCTGGGTACTAATCCTTTATTAAATTAATAAATAAATTAAAATAGACCTACTATATGATGTAGCTATAGTATGTGTGTACTAAGGTAAGTAAATAAATATATAAATACTAAGGAATCCAGTTTAGCATACTGTAGCAAAACTTGTCTATCCATGTTTATTTTAGTACTATTCATGGTAGCTAAGCCATAGAATTAGGTTAGGTGTTTATTAGCAATTGAGTAAAGGTAATGTGTGTATACATACATACACAAAAGTGTCATTCAGTATTAAGAATAAAATCTGCTGGGTTTGGTGCACACCTTCAATCCCGGAACTCGGGGAGGCAGAGGCAGGCCGATCTCTGTAAGTTTTAGGCCAACTGGTTTATAGAGTAAGTTCCAGGGCAGCGAGAGCTACACAGAGAAACCCTGTCTCAAAACCAGAATAAACAAACAAGTAAGTAAGTAAATAAATAAAATTAAAAAAAAAATCAGGGGCTAGAAAGCTGGCTCAGTGGTTAAGAGCAATTGTCTCTAACTCTAGTGGGGGAGTGGATGCTTTTATTTTGGACTCTGTGGCCACTGTATACACACATGCAGGCCAAATAATCCATGCACTTAAAATTATTAAAAAAAAAAAAAGAGAAAGATAAAATTATCTCAGGAAGCAGAGATACATGCTTGAGCCCAGACTGGTTTATATAGTGAGTTTCAGGCTAGCCAGGACTATATAGAGAGACCCTGCTTTAAAAAATTAAAAATTAGGGATTGGGAATTTAGCTCAGTGGTAGAGCACTTGCCTAGCAAGCGCAAGGCCCTGGATTCGGTCCTTAACTCCATTAAAAATAAATACATACATACATACATACATACATACATACATACATACCCTGGATTCGGTCCTTAACTCCATTAAAAATAAATAAATACATACATACATACATACATACATACATACATACATACATACATAAATAAATAAAACCTGAAGTTTCGTTAAGAAAATAAGTGATGGCACCATGGGAATGATGTGATGGGGAGGGTCAGAGGAACATCTTCAGGATGAATGTCCAGAGCAATTCCAGGAACTGAGGAAATAATCAGGCCTTCATTTTAATTTTAATTTTATTTATTTATTTTTACTTTTTTTTTTTTTTTTTTTTTTTTTTTTTTTTTTTTTGAGGCAGGGTTTCTCTGTATATCTCTGGCTGTCCTGGAACTTGCTCTGTAGACCAGGCTGGTCTCAAACTCACAGAGATCTGCCTACCTCTGCCTCCCAAGTGCTGGGATAAAGGCATGTGCCAACACCGCCTTACAGTATCAGAACTTTATAAATTTTTGGGGTGCTGGAGAGATGTTTGAGCACTTAAGAGTTCCTGCTGTTGTTGAAGAGGATCTGGGTTCGATTTCCAGCACCTACATCAGGCAGCTCACAGCTACCCGTAACTCTAGTTCTAGGTGCCTCCCCAGGCACCTTTACACACATGGTGCACCTATAAAACACTCAGACATAGACATACACACATCAATAAAAACAAATAGTAGAATCTTAAACTTCATGAAAAAGATTTTGGGGGGTGCTCGTGGGAAGTTCCATATCTCATGATTTAGTTCAACATAGAGTATGTGACAAAGCTGAAGGGACCAAGTATCATGAATGAAGAACTGAGGTGTTCCAGCACAGACTGCTTCTTAGTTCTTTGCCCCAGAGATAGCTGTAGGAAGGCTTGGCTCCATCTTTTCAGACTGGGAATCAGTCTTTTAGAATGACTACTGTTTTGGTGGCAGGCCCTGTTCTAACCCATGTTCTGTGGTAGTTTGTCTAACATACACAAGGTTTTAGGTTCAATCCCAGCACTACACGAAAGACAAAATATACACATCCAACAAATATTGCATGGTTCTCTCAGGATGGGGGAAAAGTCATAACAGTAGAAAAGGAAGCTATTAAGGAGTAGGAATGAAGGGGTCGAATAAGTACGGGTAGGATAATGAGGGGGTGGGGTTATTACCATATTGTGGTTTTATGCAATTAACATAGATAGTATTGATATATAAAGATACGGAAAGGTCATGGGATTGTGTTTTTTGGGCTTCAGTAGATAGTACACCTGTCCTGGTACTCTATGTAGACCAGGCTGGCTTTAAGTTCACAGAGATCCTCCTGCCTCTGCCTCTCAGGTGCTGGGTTTAAAAACTTGCACCAGTGCCAAGCAGACATGCTAATTTTTACACTATTTTGTACTTTCACAATTAAAATATTTTATTATGTAAAAAAAGTGGTGTCTTTGTTTTTTCAGTTGCTCATTTATTTATTATTTTATTAGATTTACTTTTTTTTTATATGTGTGAGTATTTTGCTTGTATGTATGTGTGCATACTATGTGCAAGCCTGTTCCCTGAAGAGGCCGGAAGAGTGGCAGATAACCTGGAACTAGAGATAAAGATGGTTGTGAGCTGCCCTATGGGTGCTGGGAATGAACCGAGGTCCTCTGTAAGAGCAGGTGCACTTAACTTCTGAGCATCTGTCTGACCCCCTGCTCATTCATTTTTATTGGCCACATGAATCTATTTTCCTTTAGTTTGCTTACTTTTTTATTCTTTGTCTATTTTACTAGAGGGAGCTACAATAAGGCAGTTGATAGGGTATTCTCAGTGGGTAGCAGGTAGGTGTGTATATATGATCTTGTTTTGTTAATTTAAAGTGAATCAGTCACATTATGATTTTTGCAGTTGAACATGTGTTCTTGTATTAAAATATGAGTCCCTCAAGGTGTTTTTTTAAACCCTTTCATTCTGACTCAGTTCATTGGGCTAGATTAAGTTGGGGTAGGCACAGTCGGCAGCTCTGCTTTATTAGACCAGTCATGTAGCTGCTCTGGGATAGGCTGTAACTGCATGTGTATAGGCTGTAAAACGGTATTTACATAGACAGGTTGGTGACATTTATTTTCATGTAATCCTTAAAAATTGGAAATAGCCGGGCGGTGGTGGCGCACGCCTTTAGTCCCAGCACTCGGGAGACAGAGCCAGGCGGATCTCTGTGAGTTCGAGGCCAGCCTGGGCTACCAAGTGAGTTCCAGGAAAGGCGCAAAGCTACACAGAGAAACCCTGTCTCGAAAAACCAAAAAAAAAAAAAAGGAAATAAAATATTTCAGTATATTTCTTACTTTAAAACAAAGAGCTGGGCTGCACAGTTTGATGCTTTCTCCATTTGTGAGGAGACTAGGGTGTGAGACACCTTCTACTAAGTCTGTGTGTGTTCCCTCCACTGAGTATGGAAGCTAGAGCCTCACATGTGCCAGGCAAGCGCTCTACCTGTGAGCTACAGTCCCAGCTCTAGCATCTCTTGCTCCATGAAAGTGTTGAAGAGAATAAGTCGGTTGTAACATTGGATATGTCTAGTTGGTGGATAGATGGGCTTCAGCATTGTCTGCACCTTCAGACGTTTGCTAATGAGACTCCCTGTCATCCTCTGCCTCTTCCCCTAATAAATGCTGTTTGGTCCCTTAAAAAAATTCAGAATTAAAAAAAAACAAACAAAAAACAAAGAGCTTAGGATAGTATTAAGAGCTGCTTGATCCCTGTGACAGGGTTTCCCTCTGTGGTGAAGTATGGAGTTGGGCTAATGCGGACAGGGGAGAAACTTGAGTATAGGGAGGCTGCAGCGCCCCCTGGAGCTTTGCCTGGTGGAGGGGAACCAGGCCATTTTGTCCTGGATGTTCTGTCTGCTGTTCTCTTGGCTTTGACTTGGTGCTGCCTCTCTGGAGGTGAGTTCCTGTATCAGAATGGGAGTTATTTTTTTATTTTTTATTTTTTTTGAGACAGGGCTTCTCTGTGTAGCCTTGGCTGTTGTGGAACTCGCTTTGTAGACCAGGCTGGTCTCGAACTCACAGAGATCCGCCTGCCTCTGCCTCCTGAGTGCTGGGATTAAAGGCGTGCGCCACCATTGCCTGGCTTACCTTTTGTTTTATTAGACTTGTCTTCAGTCTCCTGGTCTGTTTTTATTTTTATAACAATACTATCTGAAGTGACCCCGAGATATGATTGTTTTGTGAGCTGAGCTGAATTCATTGGTGGATTCTGTGGTGAGATCCTTCTCTCTCTGTTTTTATGGTGAAAATAATACATAGATAGACTTTTTGAGGAACTTAAATTCTTTAAACCGTGGTTAACCTGAGGAGGTCTAAGGTTCCCTGGAGTGGCTTCTTGGGCAGTCTCCATTTCAGGAAAGAACAGGAGGACAGTTTGAGCATGCCTAAGGAGAGTGGAGCTTTGCAGGAAGGCATAGTTGAACTACTGTAGTTTCTCTTCATTTAGCTACAGTGAACAGCTGTACTGAGAAGAGAGATTGGTAGAGGTGCACATAGCTGATAGAGGTTGATAGTTGGCATATGACACCAACCTTTCTCCTTTTTTTGGTCCTTGGCTGTGGTTAGAGCCAGTAAACCAGGGATGTTAGCTGTAGTTGTGAGGGTCACTTTTCGTTCCTCTTGTCCTTTGCCTACCCACAGAGCTCCGTTTTGGTGTCTGGCCACTTGATGTGTGCACTTTCTTAAAAGTGGAATGAAAGGTTCCCTAGCTGAGGATTTTGAAGAACCCTGGAAACCAATTGCTTATGTTTTCTATGACAGGAGGAAGCTCGTGATCTTTCTTTCTTTCTTTCTTTTTGTTTGTTTGTTTGTTTTTCAAGACAAGGTTTCTCTATGTAGCCCTGGATGTCCTGGAACTTTGCTCTGTAGACCAGGCTGGCCTCAAACTGAGAGATCCATCCACCTGCTTCTGCCTCCAGAGTACTGTGATTAAAGGCATGTGTCAACAATGCCTGGCTATGATTTTTCACCCATGCTGATGATGAATCAGTAGTTAAGAACATCTGTAGAGAGTACTCAAATCCTGTTGCTAACTCTGACTCATGTTTTCTTCCCTGTTCCAAGGATAATCTCCATGCTAGTGACTGAGGCAGACCCTGCCAGGTGAGCCACTGTCAGGGATCTGGGCTCCAGGACTAGAGATCTGGGCTGAGTGGGTAGATGAGGAAATCTCTGCTTTTCTCACAGGAGCTATAAGAATGACAGCCAGAGAGTCCATTTAGTCATGTTTACATTTTATTCATGGCCTGCCTGGCTGGTTGATTAGGATATTCCATTTTCCTTGGAATGACAGAACTATTAAAAAAAATGCAGATTCTAAGGCAGCTGAGCACACTTGGCTTTTTAAAGTGATTTCATAGAAAAATTAGATGATGTACAGGCAAGTTCTGGACACTTTGGAAGGAGACCCAATAGGAGCCATGTTTTCATCTACTTATTGATTTATTGCAAGCGACAGATTAGACAAATTGGTTGGTAATCTGTTTCTGAGCATGTTCTTGGAACAAAAGGGTGGGGGAGGGTCGGAGGGTTATTCTCCCAGATCTGAGGAAATGCAGCTCACAGCACAGTAATGAGGAAGCAGGAACAATAGGGATGATTCCTTTGTGCCTGCCCTTGAAAAGAAATGGGGTGGAGGCACTAGTAAGCATATTCATTGCCATCACTCACATGTCCCCAGCAGTGGTGATGATTTGGGGATGCTGTGCACTCAAAAATGACTATTTTGGGTGGTGGTGGTTATCAGAGAATAGTTCAATTGTGCATGATTAAAAAAAAATCTGTTATAAATTTTAATGGTGCTTAATGTTAGTCATACAACCAGTAAGGAATTATACATTCTACTTTTTTTTTGTACTGAGTCAAGAACATGTATTTCTTGGGAAAACCATTTCCTTGTGCATGCTGAAGCTGTACCCTATGCATCTAGTTGGTTCTGCTCTCCATCTCCAAGGAAGCTCTTCAGGGTGGAGGTGGTTTGAAAGGGTACTGTTGGCAGGTACAAAGGTGTAGCTTGGAGGTCTTGTCTGGGTATGTGGGGAAGTAGGATAGGTGGGCTATAGCACGGCAGACAGAGAGAGAGAGAGAGAGAGAGAGTGTGTGTGTGTGTGTGTGTGTGTGTGTATGTGTGTTTCCTGAGACAGGGTTTCTCTGTGTAGCCTTGGCTGTCCTGGAACTCGTTTTGTAGACCAGGCTGGCCTTGAACTCACAGGAGATCCGCCTGCCTCTGTCTCCTGAGCTCCTGAGTGCTAGGATTAATGGTGTATGCCACCACCACCCAGCTATAGATCACTTTTTTTTTTTTTTTTTTTTTTGTTTGTTTTTCGAGATAGGGTTTCTCCTTGTAGTTTTGGTTCCTGTCCTGGATCTCTCTCTCTGTAGACCAGGTTGCCCTGGAACTCACAGAGACCTGCCTGACTCTGCCTCCTGAGTGCTGGGATTAAAAGTGTGTGCCACCGACGCCCAGCTAAATCAGTTTTTAAAAGAAAAGATTGATGTGTATGAGTGTTTTGCTTCATGTTTATCTGTAGATCACTTGCAGTGTGTGGATCTTCTGGCACTAGAGTGATGGGGGATTGTAAGCCATCCTGTGAGTGTTGGGAGCTGAACCTGGGTCCTCTGGGAGAACACATGCTCTCAACCACTGAGCCATCTTTCTAGCCCCATAGATTATCTTTAAAAATGGCAATGTTGGATATCTTAGAGAACTTGCAATTTTTTTTTTCATTTATGAAAAGAGAAATGAGAAAGCTTATTTCTACTTTTATAGACCTTTGTGGTATGTATCTTTTTCTTTTCTGCTTTGGAGAAGAAGCAGAATTAGTCGGGGAGACAAATAGGTAACTACATAAAGGGGGACCAAAGAAAGAGGGGAATGCTGTTGGGGAAAACAGTGTAAATGCTGTTGACTCTGGGTTTTTCATGTCTAGGAGACTGCCTGGATCTTGTAGACCTCTAGAAGAGAATCTCCCTCCCACCTCTCTCTTTTTTTTTCCCTTCTCTTTCTTACTCGAACTCTTCTTCTTTTCCTCCTCACTTTTCTTACTTCTCCACTCACCATTCACCCATTGCTTGTATTTTAATTGCTTACTACATACTGGACTACTGGTCCAGAAACTTGGCTGTTTTAGTAATAAACACATCACAAACCCTAGAATATTTTCATCCCTCAAATGAACTTCATTCCATTAGTAGTTTCTTTTTTTTTCTTTTTTTTTTTTTTTTTTGGTTTTTTGAGACAGGGTTTCTCTGTGTAGCGCCTTTTCCTGGATCTCGCTCTGTAGACCAGGCTGGCCTCGAACTCACAAAGATCCACCTGCCTCTGCCTCCCGAGTGCTGGGATTAAAGGTGTGCGCCACCACCGCCCGGCAGTAGTTTCTTTCTAAGTTCATTTAAATGATTTCCTATAACTATAGTCCTCTGTGAGTGGCATATTTTATTGAACTCTTGTTTTTGTTTTTGTATTTGCTTTGTAGACCAGGCTGGCCCTGAACTCAAAGAGATCTGCCTGCCTCTGCCTCCAAGACATGTGCTACCACATCCAGTGAGCTCTGTTTTTAAAGTTCATTTTTGCTACTGTATTATTTATCACAATCTTGTTTCTTTTATGGCTGAGCAATAATTCGTTGTTGAATCAATCATATCCGTTGGTTTATTGATGTGATTTTTTTGGTTGTTCACACTTTATTGGGTATTATGAATGATGCTGCTGAAAACGTTGATGTCAGTTCGGAGCACCTACACGGTGGCTCACAGCATTTGTAACTCCAGATCCAGGAGATCCAGTGTTATTTTTAAAAGAAGTGGCAGCCTTTTGTTTGTTTGTTTTTCTTTTTTTCTTTTATTGGTTTTTTGAGACAGGGTTCCTCTTTGTAGCCTTGGTTGTCCTGGAGCTTGCTCTGTAGACCAGGTGGCCTCAAACTCACAGATACCTGCCTGCCCCTAGCTAGGAGTAAGGTGTGTACCACCACATTTTTCACATGATAAAACTTAAGTGGTATCTAGCATGGTTCATCTTTCTTTTTAAAAGTCAATATTAGAATATGAATGAGATTCATCTAGAGATGTATGTTTTCATACCATATTAATCCCGATACAGAGCACTACTCTCTAAAGATTAAAACCCTTCCAGTACAAGCAAGAGTAAGAACCTTTGGATGGTCAAGGAATTTATTAACATTTTGGTTAAACGTAGACATTTTTGTTGTCTTCTTTGTGTAGCCTGCACTTACTCTTTTAACCACAAGATGGTGACTTTCTTCCAGGCAGGCTGATTGAAGTTGGAGCTTTTCTAGGAAAGCAGGGACTGAATTTCATGTTTGTGTATATGTACTGCTTTTTTTTCCCCCCTTTTTTTTGGTGAGACACGGTCTCACTATATTGGCTGACACTTGATATGTAGACCAGGCTGGCTTTGAATTTACAGAGATCCACCTGCCTCTGCCTCCTGAGTGCTGGGATTAAACAAAGGCCTGTACCAGGACACCCTGCCCAGTATTATTATTAATTTTTTTTTTTTTTCCAAGATAGGGTTTCTCTGTAGCTTTGGTGCCTGTCCTGGATCTTGCTCTCTAGATTAGGCTGGCCTCGAACTCACAGAGATCCGCCTTCCTCTGCCTCTCGAGTGCTGGGATTAAAGGCCTGCGCCACCACTGCCGGGCCAGCATTATTTCTTTAATGTTTTGCAGCTTCAGCAGGAGGATCTGTGGAGGCAGGAGGGAGAAAGTGTTTGTAATCTGGAGTGGGGGATCTGATAGCATTCTACCTCTTCACAAGGAAATATTCATTCGGCTGGATCTTGTGAGGGTCTCATAGGTAATCATGGCTGCTTTGATTTCAAGACAACAATGGGCAGGTCATGCCCAGAGGAAAGTGTTCTATAAGCTCAGTCCCCTCTAGCTCTTACATTCTTTTTGTTTTCTCTTCTATGATGTTTTCTGAGCTTTGGAGAGGGTGATATGTATGATTATTTTCTCCCTTTTACGGCCGAGCAATGGTTCACTCTGTTCCATCAACACTCACTCACTCTTGAGCAGTTTGATCAGTTAGGAATCTCCACAGTAATGCCACCCACTGCAAAAGCAAACTTTCTTGACTGAGGCCCGACAGCAGCTGTAATCTGTGCATATGTAAACCTAAATGTTTAGAAGGCAAATTGAAAGATCTGTTATGTATGTTTAACACAACAGCAGTAGCTCTCTTCTAGGGTCTATGACCTCCCCATCCACAGGTTATTGTGTTCGATTATGGTACCAAACATTGGTTCTCATACGTATTTTTGAATCCCCGGTACAAGGTTTCTCCACCACTGCAGTAAGCCAAATCAAGCCAAATTAAAAGGTAAAGGACTAAGTTTAATCTGAGCAAAGCACTCCTGGGTGACTCTCGGGGGAGGGTAGGAGGGAGGAAGAGAAACCACATGGCAGGTCTGTGGACCAGAGCTTAAATACCCTGTAGGCCAGGTCTTGAGCAGCTCTGGGATGAGGAGCTGTTGCTTGGTGGCTTTCTGAGAAGGGGCAGGCTTTGGAATGGGGGAGAGTGAGGCCAAAGTGGAGCTTCTAACTAAACAGGTTCCAGTGGAGTGGGTCTTAAATTCAACGGGAAAACAGTTGTTTGTACCCATAGTAGTTGTGTCTTCATTACATCCTTGGGAACATCATGCTTAGTATGCTGATGGCGAATCCATCCCTGGCACTAGAATTTTCATTCAGTAGCCTTATGGCTTCTAGGGGTGTCTTCAACCTTTTAATCAATTTTAACACTTACAGGAGAGACTTTTGGAGGATTTTTCTCAGTCACTTTATTGGCTATCTTTTGTGCCTTATTCCATAAAACTTAGAGTTTAACAACTGCCTGGCTCCTGATCCCCGTGTGGACTGATTTCCCATCCTTGCTCCTTTAGGTGTGTTTGCACAGATTTCAGATGCAGTTCTCAGTCTGTAATACCTTCAGAGGTTAATATTATACAGTGAAGCTTTTTTTTTTTTAAACAAAGATTGGGAACAAATCTGTGAAGCCCTTTGCTGTTGATTTTAAGCAAATATCAATTAGTCTTGGGATTCAGTAGCTAAAGGATAATAAAAAATAGTGAACTAGTATTTCTCTGTCCTGCCAGGGCAAAAGTGGAATTGGGGTTAGGAGTGTGCACCTCTTCTTCTTGTGACTGATCTTGTTCCTAGAGTCTCATAGGCTTTGTGTCAGGCTGTGGCCTGCCACAACCTCTCCATTGACCACATCTGGCTGTTGACAGGGCTCAGAGCTAGGTACCCTGACCCTTCCCCAGAAGAAATGTACATAGCCTACTCTTGGGGAGAATATTTACCAAGACAAGCTCAGCTCAGTCTTTTTCCCATGAGCCATTCTTTCTCCATATTTGTCCACTGTTGCCCATTACCCATGCCATAAGTTCTGCCAGAAACCAAGGCATGCCTGGCTCCATCATCCACTCAGCCACAATATTGTTCACTAGTAGAAGACCAGTAAATCTGTAGTTGGACACAGAGCCTCAAGTCACCGTGATTGGTTCTCACCTGCAGATGACCCTTTCCTGCCCTGTGAGAAGCACTTGGCTGAGCCCATTCACAAAATTTACTTCCTCTATAAGAGCTAAAATAATGGATATTACTTACTTGTACTTCTTCTACCTTTTTGGTGAACTGTTTGTATTTAAAATTTTCTAGATGCTCTTAAACACAGTAGTTAGCTTTCTGTCAAAAATTTCCCTTGCTACTTCAGCTTTTCACAAATGCTGTGTGTGTTAGTGTGTGTGGTTATATGTATATGTATGTATGCATGCATGCATGCACCTTATGTGTAGTGCCAGAAGAGGATGTTGCATCTTCTGGAGCTTGAGTTCCAGGCAGTTGTGAGCTGCTGATGTGGATTTTGGGTCCCCTGGAAAAGTAGGCAGTGCTATTAAAGGCTGAGCCATCTCTCTCCATCCCCACAACTCTTGTATGAATGTGTCTGTACCCATGCATATATGAGTGTGGGGACAAGAGATCAACACTGCTGTCTTCCTTTTATTTTTGTGGCAGGGTCTCTAAGTGAACCTAGAGCTCACCAGTTGGCTAGACTGTCTGCCTCCCAGCACTAGGATTACAGGCCCATGCAGCTGCTCTAAGGTTTTTACGTGGGTACTAGGGATCCAAATTCAAGTCCTCATTGTTTGCAAAGCCAGCACTGAGCTAACACATCTTGCCAAATTTGATTTTCAGTGACTTCAGGTCTTTCTGTCTACTTTTTCTCATTGCCTCTTGATTGCCTTACAACTTTAGGAACCATAATTCCATACTGGTCTAAATCACTCATTCACTAGAACCTCCTCTACTGGTAAAGATTATTTCCTACCATAAGGCTCACTCAGTAAAGCTACAGAAGCCCCATATCAGGTGTGAGGTCCCTACTGAACTAAGTAACTTACCTTTTCAGTGACTTAATGAATCATCAATTTTACAATGACAGGTTTTTAAATTTTTTTTGCTTTTTATTTTTGGGACAGGTCTCTGTATATCCCTGACTGTGCCCTAGAACTCTGTTAGATCAGGCTGGGCTTGAACTCTCAGAGATCCGCCTACCTCTGCTTCTTGAGTGCTGGGATTAGAGGCTTGTACTACCATACCCAGCTTGAGTTTCTTCATTATCATTTCTACCTTGTTTTTTTCTTTTTATTGTTCAGTTTTAGGATTTCAAGAGGGAATGTTCAGCATAGATATTACTTGCTTATTTGTATTTTCTCTGCCTTACCACCAACCTAGCTGTAAGAAATGGCAAGCCAGTACTTGTGTCTCATTTACCCCTCACTCTCTTTCTGCCTATTTTGAGACTAACATGAAGGATGTTATTTTATTGTAAGTCATCCCTTACATGGGCATGATGGACAGCCTAGCTTCAGTTGCATGCCTTATTCACCATACCAGGGGCAGTGCAAATGTTGCTGTGATTTCTTTACAATCTCGTTTTTTAAAAAATATTTTTATTTTTATTGGTGTTTTGCCTGTATGTATGTTTGTGTGAGAATGTTGTATCTTGGAGTTACAGACAGTTGTGAACTGCCATGTGGGTGCTGGGAATTGAACCCAGGTCCTCTGGAAGAGCAGTCAGTGCTTTTAACCTCTGAGCCATCTCTCCAGCTCCTACACTCTCATTTAAAAAAAATTATTTATTTTATGTGCTTTGGTGTTTTGCCTACATGTATGTGTATATAAGGGTGCTGGATCCCCTGGAACTGGAGTTGCAGAGTTGTGAGCTGCCATGTGGGTGCTGGAAATTCAACCCGGGTCCTCTGGGAGAGCAGCCAGTGCTCTTAACCTCTGAGCCATCTCTCCAGTCCCCTATAATCTCATTTTTTTAATGTGCTACTTTCAGGAATTGCAGTGGTGGGCCACATTCATCAAGAAGGTGGTCCACATCATAAGACAGAGAGGAAGACAGCCCTACTTACATTTCTCCTGCAGACTTGACCAAGACTTTAACTTCTGTGCAGACAGCTCAGCCTCAGTCATGTTTTATCACCCATAGCAGGAGCAGAGCAGCTGCCCTTTTCTACCGTAGGAGGGAAAGCCACGGCAGGATGGCCTCTGGGACATTCTGCTTTGAGTTGCTTAGCCTCAGTTGACTGTCTCATCACCAGTAGCAGAGACAGTGCGACTGCTTCTCTGAAACTCACCTTTGGTGCTGTCATGTTTCTCTTTGGGCACCATAGTGTTATGTGACTTCTGTTGGGGTTGTGTATCCCTCCTCTGTGTGTGTCTCTCTCTGTCAGCTCCCCTCCCCCAATGTGTGTGTATCTCCAGTCAGGGGTATTGTGAGTTGGAGGCTAGAGTGAAGCCTTGTCTCAAAATTATGTCCTATTCTCAGAATTATAGTATAGTATAGTATAATATAATATATAAACTAATTTGATACTTAAATGCTGAAGAATAATAATGGGAAGATACTGTGCTTTTGTTTGGCATAATTAACTACTGTTTCTGTAAGAGGAGAAAACTGTGTGTGTACAGTAAAAGCATTGAAGTTCATAACATTCTGTAGTCTCAAATATGAGCTGGCTGTTGTATTTCAGTCAGCGTTTGTTGGTGTTATGTGTCATGACCGCATGTACAGTGTGAAGTTTGCATGTTGTATACTGAGAACCAAGGCTACAGTGAAGTCGTGATACAGAATGGGCCAGCATTATTTATTAAGCATTTGATTTTGAATTGTTTTGGTTGTGGTAGAAACCTTTAACTGTTGCCAAACTTTTGCAACTCCTACATTTTGATCATGATCAGCAGTTGGAGAAGCAAGGCTCTTAGGCTTGGAAGATGGCTCAGTTGGACACAAGAACCAGAGTTCAGATCCCCAGCACCCACGTAAAGGCTAAACATGACAGTGATGTATGTAACCTCAGTGCTGGGTGTAGAAGAAACGAGAATCACAGAGTCTTGTAAGCTAGCCCAGTCTATTCTAAATGCCGCTATCCAGTTTCACTGAGGGGCCCTGTCTCAAAAAGTAAGGTAGAGGTGTTGGAGAGATGGCTCAGCAGTTAAGAGCACTTGTTGCTCTGGCAGACGACTCAGAATTTGGTTGTCAACACCTATCTGGTGGTTTACAACCATTTGTATCTCTAGTCCCATGGGATTTGATGACCTCTTCTGGCCTGTTGGGGTACCAGGCAAACAGATAAGCAGGCAAAACACCCATACACGTAAAATAAATAAATTTTAAAAAATTAAAAAAGATTGAGAGTAACAGAGGAAGACATTCTTGGCCTCTAACATACACAGTCATGGGTGTGTGCACTCATACAAAGATGTGTGAGTGCATACACACTCTACACGTATTAAGACAGAAAAAAAAGCCAGTCTGTATACCTAAGATCACACGTTGTGGCAAGATTCCATCCAGTTGAGCAGTAGGTATTAGAGCAGTGGTTCTCAACTTTCCTAACGCTGCAACCCTTTAATATAGTTCTTCATTTGTGGTGCTGCCCAACCATAAAATTAATTTGTTGCTACTTCATCAGTGTACATTTGCTACTGTTATGAATCATAAATATCTGATATGCAGGATATCTGATATTCGACCCCCAAAGGGTTGCGACCCACAGTTTGAAAGCTGCTGTATCAAAGAGTGATTATACTTTCAGGTGTTTGACTTCACATCACTTTTTGGAGGGTATGCTCATTGACTCTATTTTGTGCTGGTCTTGTGGGAATAATCATAGCTGTTCTGATTCCAAAACAGTAATAGCCATGCCATGCCTGAGAACAGTATTATACAGCATTTACCTAACCTACCATCACTGCTAGGAGCACCTTCAAACTTGAGGATTTCTTTTCAGACCACACTGCTTAGAATGAAGCCATATCCTGACCAGCCCAGGAGGAACTGAGCTGAGCTTCCTGTTTACTCTTAAAACTGACTGTAAGAAACGTGCTGTTAGCACCAAGTACCTACATCAAAATAATGTGGAGAATTTGATGCATGCCATCCTGGTCTACATAACAAGTTTCAGGATTACTCAAAGAGAGACTGTCTCAATGAGATAGATAGAAGGACTGACCAACCGGCCTCGTATTAGTAATTTAGTAATACACCTGAAAGCCTTAGAAAAAAAAGAACTACTGGTGGTAGCCCACGCCTTTAATCCCAGCACTATGGAGGAAGAGGCAGGCGGATTTCTGGGTTCAAGGCCAGCCTGGCCTATAGGCGAGTTCTAGGACAGCCAGGGCTACTCGGAGAAGCTGTCTCTCGGAAGTGGGGGTTGGGGATTTAGCTCAGTGGTAGAGCGCTTGCCTAGCAAGTGCAAGGCCCTGGGTTCGGTCCTCAGCTCCGACAAAAAAAAAAAAAAAATAAATAAATAAAGAAACTCTGTCCAGCCCAACTTAGCGAGGGCTGCGCCAAATTCCGCCGGGCATGGTGGTGCACGCCTGTAATTCCAGCACTCGGGAGGCAGAGGCAGGTGGATCTCTGTGAGTTCAAGGCCAGCCTGGGCTACAGCGTGAGTTCCAGGACAGGCTCCAAAGCTACAGAGAACCTTGTCTCGAAAAACAAAAAAAAAGTACAAAATTCTCAAAAAATTAACAAAAATAAATCTTGTAAAATAAAAAAAAGAAACATGTTGTGAGAGAGGGGCAGGTAGCATTTCTAGAACTTTAGCATTTCTCAGGAGGCTTTGGAGTGCAGGCTTCTGAGAGGATCAGCAACATCAAGGCAAACTGCCTCTGTTTGGTAGTGGTGGGGCCTGACATTAGTCCTTGTAAATCCCAGGCTTCCTTATAAGTCTTTCCATGGGGCCAGCAGTGTTCTATTTAATTTTTGCATTTATTTGTAATATGCGTGCATTTTTGCCATGCATGCATGTGGATATCAGAGGACAGCTCTCTAGAGTCAGTTCTTTCCATCCACTCTGTAGGTTCCAGCGATCAAATTCATGTTGTCAGACTTGACAGTAAGTCCTTTATCCACTGAGCCATCTCAGTGGCCTTTGGAGCAGTATTTAAAACAACAAATTCTAGGAGCCAAAAGAAATTAGTCAGTACTAAGGTCTTTACTGGCACCTATCAAAGAACATTAAAATGCTATAAGTTAAAGCCCATAGAAAAATCTCAGTATTCCTTCTCCTTTCTGGTTCTTTTTTTTTTTTTTTTTTGGTTTTTTTGAGACAGGGTTTCTCTGTGTAGCTTTGCGCCTTTCCTGGAACTTTCTTTGGAGACCAGGCTGGCCTCGAACTCACAGAGATCCGCCTGGCTCTGCCTCCCGAGTGCTGGGATTAAAGGCGTGCGCCACCACCGCCCGGCTTTTGGTTCATTTTTACTCTGTAGTCTAACTCAGTTTTAGAGTTAGCAGATATCACCAACTGCTCCCATTGCCTGTTCCATGGTCTCTGGCTCTTATTACACACATTGATCAGGGATTCCAGAACTCTGAAAATGGTAAGCTGGCATATATATAGAAAGTCCACCGGGTAATGCTGCCCACACTGAGGCAGATGTTATTCACTCAGTCTAAAACTTTATGGAGAGACCCAAAGATCAAACAGAAGTAATGATTCACCACCTTTATGGGCATTTGTTTTTGAATTGACACTAAAATTCATGTGTCATTTTTTTTGTCTCTTCTTTCTGTGATTGACTTACCTTTATGTAGAAGCTTGCTCCCCCCCTCCTCCCTCAGGTTTTCAAGACAGGATTTCTCTGACTGTCCTGGAACTCTGCCTCCAAGTGTTGAGATTAAAGGCATGTGCCACCACAGCCTAGCTGTTGCTGCCTATTCTTAATCACAGTAAAGTGTATTGGGTGGCTGTGCATGTATAATCCCAGCTCTCAGAAAACAAAATCAAAACAAAAAAATGTATTCTTTAAGTAGCTAGGGGAATATCTATTATGTGTCAGGTTTTATATGTAGATACTGGAGTTGCAGAGATGCAGTAGGCTAAAGTCTTTTTTTTTCTTTTTGAATGTGAAGTAGGCTAGGCTAGCCTTGAGCTCATGGATGATCTTATACCTTGCTTTTTTGAATGCTAGGATTATAGGTATTATTCAGCATGCCTG
The DNA here is from genome assembly GCF_949786415.1 of Peromyscus eremicus. Classification (NCBI taxonomy): domain Eukaryota; kingdom Metazoa; phylum Chordata; class Mammalia; order Rodentia; family Cricetidae; genus Peromyscus; species Peromyscus eremicus. Next base: position 14,228,005 of record NC_081419.1, on the reverse strand, counting down.
GCTTGGCTGGAGGGTTTATCAAGACATTGCAGGTTATCAAGCAGCATATGGTAAGCTGGAAGAGTCTCATGAGTCCTGAAAAGATCAGGGTCCAACTTGGATCACCAAGAGAAAGCCAGGAAGAAGTCACACACAAAGCTTCAGGCCTGTAAGGCCTAAGTCTTTGAAAATAAGTAGCTCGAATGGTTGGCATAAGAATGTTTTGACAGGTTATTTTTCAAATGGAAATTGTTGGACTAAAGTTAGGGTGTACAACTTCTCTGTAAAGGACTAAGTGTGAAGGATGTACAGTCACTGGTGAATATACTTTTGTATTTTTAACAACTTAGAAAAAGTAAAACCATTCTTTACATAAGGAATTGGGCCACAGCTGGCCTAGATTGTCAGAATCCCATTATGAAGTGTAAACTTGGTCTTGTTGGTACTGAGAAGCCACTGGGAAAAAAAATCTTTTAAACATTTGGGACAGTATTGCTCAGACTTGATTGGAGTTTACTAGGTAGTCCAGGCAAGCCTGTCCTTTAACTCTTGCCTGAGATCCTGGTTGATAGGATTGTAGGCATGTACTACCTTGTTCAGCAAAGCCATGTAGCAGGAATCTTAGAGAGTCTTATTAATAAAATCAAACCTGAGCCAGGTAATGGGGTGAACACTGGAAAGTCAGAGAGACAGAACAAGCCACAGCTAACCTCACCTGGCCAACTTCCCGGCTGGTCTTGTTTCCTCACACTGGAAGCCTCTGTGTCCTCATATCCGAATGGCTCTCAGCTGAACTGTGCTGCTCAAGACCTAAAAGCTTAACCAGCCAATTGCTTAAACAGCCAAATGCTTCTTGTTTCTGGTCTTCACGCCTTTTATATCTTTCCTTTCTACCATCACTCCCTGGGATTTAAGGGTCGCTTTCTGGGATTAAAGGCGTGTGTCACCATGCCTGGCCATTTCCAATGTGGCCTTGAACTCACAGAGATCCAGAGGGATTTCTACCTCTGGAGTGCTAGGATTAAAGGTGTGAGTGCCACCATTTTCTAGCCTTTGTATCTAGTGGCTGTCTGTTCACTGACCCCAGATCAATTTATTAGAGTACACAATATTTTGGGGAACACAATACCACCACAAAGCCACTGCATTGTTTTCTGTTTGTTTCTTTTCAAGACAGTGTTTCTCTGTGTAGCCTTGTAACTCACTCTTGTAGACCAGGCTAGCCTTGAACTCAAAGAAATTTGCCTCTGCCTCTGAGTGCTGGGATTAAAGGTGTGTATCACCACGCCTGGCTGGCCACTGTTTATAAGGACGATAGTGATAGGGGTTGGAGAGATGACCCAGTGTTGAGAGCACTGGTTGTTTTCCCGGAGGACCCGTGTTTGCTTCCTCTCACCCATATGGCAGCTCACAACCATCTGTAACTCCAGTACTAGTCACACAAATGGTGCATAGACATAGATTCAGGTAAAACATCCATATACATAAAATTTACCAAAAAAAATGATTAGGATAAAGTCACAAATTTATATTTAAAAATTTTTAAAATTTGTTTTATGGTTTCTTGTGTCTGTCTTTCTGTCGCACATGCACGAATGTGCTAGATGGCCAGAGGACAACTTCAAAAGCTGTCCACCTTGTATTTTGAGACAGATTCTCTGATTGGTATGGGGGTCACCAGTTTTGCTAAGCCAGCTTTCTAGTAATCCCCAGAGAAGCACATGTGCCTTCACAGTGCTGCGATCACCAGCCTGTGCTGTTGTGCCAGATGTTGTATGTGGGTTCTGGGGATCACGCTTGCATAACAAGCTCTTTACTGACTGAGCTAACCCCCAGACTCATTTTATGATTTCTAGTCTTAGGAGTATGCTTTAGAATCAGTACTTCCTCTTTTCAGGTCATGAAGTGTTTTCCTTATTGCTTTTATAAAGCCCCCTGCCCTCCCCTATTTTTTGTAGTTTTGGGAGTTCAGCCCAGGGCTGATGTATATGTGTTACGTAATTGCTCTACCACGGAACAAGCTCTTTTGTTTTTATTTACTTATTTTTTTCTTAGAACAATGCATGTTTATTTTATTTATTTTTTTAAAATTTTTAATTTTGTGGTTTTTTTTTTTTTTCTTTTTCTTTTTTTTTCTTTATCAAGACAAGGTTTCTCTGTGAATTTTTGGAGCCTGTCCCTGGAACTCACTCTGTAGACCAGGCTTGGCTTCGAACTCACAGAGATCTGCCTGCCTCTGCATGTTTATTTTTTTCAGAATTTCTGTGCCTCAAGAATCTTGGCAAGACTGTGACCATGGTTTCTCGTGTGGTTGCAGTTAAAGTGTCTTTCAGAGTTGGGGTTTCATAGGGATGGATCTGCTTCCAGGTTCACTACTTGGGGCATTTCAGTTCTTCCAGGGGTATTGGATTGAGGACCCACAAAAAAGAGCCTGTGCATGAAAGGACCTCAAGTGATGGTATCAGTTATTAGATTCTTGACTCAAAAGTCATTTCTTTTTTTTCTTTTCTTTTTTTTTTTTTAATTGTTGGAGATAGGGGATTTACCGTGTAGCCGAGACTGATCTCAAACTCATAATCCTGCTTTAATGTCTTGTACTGGGACTATAGGTATACTACCATGGCTTGTTCCTGTACTGTATTTTAATTTTAATTATTGTAATTGTTTCTTGTAACACGTATTTCAAAAGGTCTTATTAATAAAAACAAACCCGGAGCCAGGTATGGGGTGAATGCTGAAAGATCAGAGAAACAACAAGCCACAGCTAACTTTACCTCGCCAATTCCTCAACTGATCTTGTTTCCTCAAACTGAAATCCTCTGTGTCCTCATCCAAATGGATCTCAGCTGAACTGCTGCTAAAAGCCTAAAATCTTAACAAACTTAGTTCCTGGTCCTCACGGCTTCATGCTTCCTGCCATCACTTCCTGAGATTAAAGGTGTATGTCGCCAGGCGGTGGTGGCTCATGCCTTTAATCCCAGCACTCGGGAGGCAGAGGCAGGCGGATCTTTGTGAGTTCGAGGCCAGCTCTGTTGGTCTACAGAGCGAGATCCAAGAAAGGCACAAAGCTACACAGAGAAACCCTGTCTCGAAAAACCAAAAAAAAAAAAAAAAAAAAAAAAAAAAGGAAAAAAAAAGGGTATGTCACCATGCCTTGTGTTGTGGCCTTGAACTCACAGAGATCCAAATAGATCTCTGTCTCCCAAGTGATAGAATTAAAGGTGTGTGTGTCATTATTTTCTGGCCTCTATGTCTGTCTAGTGGCTGTTTTGTTCTCTGACCCCAGATAAGTTTATTAGCGTGCAATTTCTCATATCTCACATTTCATGAGAAATTTTAGAATTTTCATAAATAATTTTTTCCCTCTAATTGTAACTGATGAACATTATTGTCTGTGATCCTACAAGATGTTTGAAGTCTTAGACTTGTTAATTTTTTTGCAAAAAAAGAAGTTCCCTTGTGTGACCAGTTGAGGTTTTCAGAAACAGTGATCTGTATGCATAAATGAAACATTTAGAAGGTAGTTTGACAGGATTATCATGTCCCTTTAACAAAGCAATATTAGTGGCCTCTCTTCTGTGGCCAATACCTCTCTAGCCACTGGCTTTTGACCTGACTTACTGTACCAAGTATGAGTCTCCCTCTGTGGAGTAAGCCTTAAGTCTGTTTGGAAATCAGTTGGTTGCACCACTAACAGTCATGCCTTGTTGCAATAGTGGACACATTTTGCCTGCCATGTTGGTACTATAGCATGCACCATCCATAACCAAACAGAACTATTAGTAACAATTCTCCCCCAGTAACCTGGGTGGCTCTTTCCACCACTGAGAAAGCCAGCCGGAAGGGAGGGAGCTTCTAATTTAGTATCAGCTTGATTTCTTATAACCAGCAACAGTCTTTATGGTATGTGGGGACTTGGGCCTCTCTGGCCAACAGCTCCTAAGGAAATAGCCCATCACTCTCGCAGGTTTTCATCTAGCATTCTTATGGCTCCTAGACGTGCCCTTTCTCACTCTGTAGTATCCTTCGTTTAAATAACATAGCTGTTTACTTTATTACTCTCCAGATGTTTTTAGAAATCTGCAAGATACTTGAAGTTTAGCATTATGTAACAAAACCTTTTACAGCAGGTGGGAAAGATGACTGAAGGCCCATTGTCATCCATTCCAAGTAAGTGCCAGTTGGCTTTGGGCAATTACAGGGACACTGAAAAAGAAGTATTGGGCTGTCAAGATATCTCAGTGGTTAAAGACATCCACCACTGAGCCTGATAACCTGAGTTGGATTCCCAAGACTTGACTGACGTGGTGGAAAGAGAGAACCAACTCCTGCAAGTTGTATTCCAACCTCTGCATGGGTGCCATGGCAAGCATACTCTCTCCACAAAATAAACTTTAAAAATGTAATTAAACGGGCGCTGACCCCCCCCCCTTGTGCGGCGCCCGCGGAGGGGGGGGGAGGCGTGCATTTATCAGATCAAAACCAACTCGTTCAGCTTCCTCCCAGCGCGGCGCCAGCCAAAAAAAAAAAAAAAAAATTAAAAAAAAAATTAAAAAAAAGCAAACATCAGTAGATTTCAGTACAGTATGAAAGATCTGTTCACTCTGTCAGTTGTTTTATCAAAAGAGTAATGTTGTTGGATACAGTGGCATGGACATGGGACACTATTCCATTTAGTCCTCTGTAATCCATAGACTTTTCTCATGAGCCATTTAGCCTCCTCAGCTTGGCATGCTGCTGTTACTATGATGTTTGTTTCGCATCTTCCTGTCTCTGATGGTCTCAGCTGGGGTTGCTTGTACTGATTGATTTGGCTAAGGTTTGAGTGCTCTGCTTTAGTCTGCTGTGCTTGCTGCTGAAGCTGCAATTCCCTCAGCCCCCTCCGTGTCTGTGTGTGTGTGTGTGTGTGTGTGTGTGTGTGTGTGTGTGTGTGTATACGTACATGTGTACCCATGGAGGCCAGAAGTAGGTGACAGATCTCTTGGATCTGGAGTTACGGGTGGGTTCTAGACTGCCTGACATGGGTGCTGGGAACCAAACAGTCCTTTGTAAGTGTAGCAAGTGCACTTAACTGATGAACCATCTGTTTAGCTTCTGGAAACCCAATTTTGACAGGCTCTGGGCCCTTACCTTTCTATTGGCCAACCTCTGGCTGTTGAAAGGGCTCCAGGCTTGGCAGACAATGTCCACTCCTATTATAATTAATAATAGCATACAGCTTGTGTAATAATTCCCAACTTCTAGGACAGGGGTAATTTTTTCTTTTATTGAACTGTTGCTCAGGGTTTCAAGCCTTCTGGGTCAGAAGGTGGCTCAGCTGGTTAAGACCCTTGCCTCTAAGCCTAGTGACCTAAATTTTGATTGGACCTAGGTGGTAGAAGGAGAGAACTAACTCCCATGGGTTATCCTTTGCCCTCCATATGTGTGCTGTAGTCTGTGCATGGACATAAACACATACACATACCCATACTTCATCAAATAAATGTAAAACTTTAAAAAAAGGCTTTCCAGGAGTTAAGTGTGGTGGTGCATGCCTTTAATCAAAGCACTTGGGGCAGAGAGGAGCAGAGGAAAGGAAATCTTTCTGAGTTCAAGGCCAGCCTGGTCTACATAGTGAGTTCCAGGTCAGCCAGAGCCATATATTGAGACTCTGTCTCAAAACCAAAACCAAACCAAACCAAAACACAAAACAGAAATTGCCTTCCAGAGTGGGTGAGATGGTTCAGTGGATAAGGTCGTTTGGTTGTCAAGCCTGAAGACTTGAGCCTATCTTTAAAACCCACATGGTGGAAGAAGAGAACTCACTCTCACAAATTGTTTACTGACCTTCACATGTTGCCATATTTGCCTTTGAGTGTCTCTGACAGATCCCTTTGTCTGCTTTGTAATTTTTATTTCATTCAGTTTTGATTCCTTTTGTACTTTAAAAATCCTTCTTATATATTGGTCTAAATCATTTATATCTGCTGGAGCCTCTCCTACCTTGTAAAGATCATATTTCTCCATGAGGCTCAGCAGAGCCACTAAAGTACCATACCATTCCCTAGGTTCCTGCTCAGTCAACATCGTTAACTCGGTTGTGATCAAAAGTTTTTGGTTGGAACCTCCAGCTCACTCCTGCAAGGTCTGAGAAGCCCCATTTCAGTCTCTCCAAACCCTGCCCACTCAGAATCTTCAAACAAAGGAAGGCATCAAATAGCCCAGTTCCACATTCTTGGTGGCTACAGCAGCTTCCCCTTCTGAAACTGCCAGCCACACCTAAAGTGGTCAGCTTTTGACCATACTTGAGCACAAACCCAGCTTGCGGCAGACACATCGTCACCCCTCGCCTACAACCTATAAAATCTCCCTGTTTTAGTTCAGGTGGGTGGCTTCTTTGGCCTCGATCTCTGGGACTGGAGAACCTGTCCAGGAATTGCTTTGCTCAAATAAACCTGTTGTTACACTTTTTCAGTTTGACTTGATCTGGCTTATTGGGCTGGCAGAGAAACCTATTATGAGACAGAGAAAGGGGGCAGAAGACCTATTAAAAGGTCCTATAAAACCCAGTAAACTGGGTATCAAATACTGCCCCTATCATGCAATTCATTCAATAATGTCTCTTTCCTCGGTTGTTTTCTAGACTTTTATATTGATTGGGGCTTCAGAATATGGTGATAATCAAGTATCTGTAATGGCTCCTATATGCCAGTCCATCAAGGACTAATTTCTCTTACATTGCCTCAGATCGTGCTGCCATCTCTCCATGAGAGTAGTGGGTTAGATTGCCTAGTTTCTGTTTCCACAGCACAAAAACCAATCTCTTTGTCTTCTTGTCCCATGGCTTCACAACTTAGGCCTTGAGAGGTTTGTGGTGTTTTGAATAAGAATGGTCCACATAGGTTCATATATTTGAATCAGGGAGTAGTAGTGTTTGAAAAGGTTTGGGAGGTGTGGCCTTGTTGGAGGAAATGTGTCACTGGGGGTAGGCTTTGCAATTTTAAAAACCCAAGCCAGGGGCTGGAGAGATGGCTCAGTGGTTAAGAGCACCGACTGCTCTTCCAGAGGTCCTGAGTTCAATTCCCAGCACCCACATGGTGGCTCACAACCACTTGTAATGAGATCTGGTGCCCCCTTCTGTCCTGCAGGTGTACATGCAGGCAGAATACTGTATATATAATAAATAAATAAATCTTAAAAAAAAAAAAAAACAAAAACCAAAAACCCAAGCCAGGCCCTGTTTTGTTCTCTCTTCCTGCTATCTGTGGCTCAAGATGGTAGAACCCTCAGCTACTTTGCCAGAACTGTGTCTGTCTGTGTACTGCCATGCTCCTTGCTATGATGGTAATGGACTGAAACTAAGCAAGCTCCAATTAAATGCCTTCTTTCAGAAGAGTTGCCGAGGTCATGGTGTCTTTTCACAGCAATAGAACAGTGACTAAGACAAGGTTATTTCATTTATTGCTTGAAAGTCCTTCCTAACTCAGTTCAGAAACAGATTACCTGACTATCATGGTCTCATGCACCAGACAATTATTAAGAATCCCCGCCATCTCCATGTTGAGTCATGGATTGTCCCTTCTTTATTAAAGGTCAGATATGAGGGTTATGTCGTTTGTTACTTTCACCTTGATCTCTTCTTCCTCACTATCCAATACTTTCTTTAGGAAGCAGAGGAAGCCCAAAAGTGAGTGAAGTCCTGAGTGAATTTGTATTGTTGACATGCGCACAGCTATGAGGATTCTAGTGCCTCCTCCTCACATGAGTGGCAAAGCCTTACCCAGGTGAAGCTCAAGAGAGATGGCAGAGCTTTCCTTGGGAGTCCAAGTGTGAGTGACAGTGTGTACAGAGACTAGCAGCTACTGCTACTTCCTTTTCCAGGATGTTTACAGCCTGAAACTGCTCATCTACAGACTAGCTCACCCTCCCCTCCGCTGTATCTAATAAACATGCTGAGTTTCCCTCATCAGTGCAAGCATTCCTTCATCTGATCCCAATTTTCTTTTATGTATATCTGTCCTTTCTTCATTCCCTCATCCGTCTCTGTCCCTAGTCAGCATTCCATGACTCAAGCCAGGCAGACTGGGGTAACTTTCCACAGATTCTTTTCCTTGTATTCTGCCAGCTATAGGAATGACAAGTCAACATTTTCCATCTTATTCTCTCTTTTTCAGTTTACTACCAAATCAAAGGATAACATGAAAGATGCTACCAACATACTCTGGACAGCATAGCATGTTACATATATGTTACATAGTATGTTATACATAGCAATTAACTGCTGACGGTTTGCTGATAATCTCATTCTATGCATGCTACTCTAAGGGGCTCAATATATTATCTTGTCATTTAACTAATTTTTTAAGGGTGTCCTCATATTTATGTGGGCGGATCCCATTGATTAAGGAAGCACCCTGCTCCAGTTCCTATAGAGAAAGACAGCCACTGTGGGATTGCTCCTAAGGACTTCTCATTCTCAGCTCAGTCTTGGTTGCCTGTCCTATCTCAGTGAGCATGCAATCACAACTATAGCAAAGAAGTATATGTTTTCCCCCCAAACTTACGCTGCATTTTTTCCCACTGTGCTACCTGGTCCAAGTACTAGCATTCTGTTGGGCACAAAGGCCAGGCAGAGGCACAGGGCCACAGTTTGCTTTGATAGAGGGCCCTAAGATGGATCCAGGTGGCTAGCTGTTAATTCTGTTTTTATTGTTTTTAGGAACTGCTGTACTGTTTTGTGCAGCGATGGCACCAATTTCTTTTCTTGCCAACAGTGAACGTGAGTTTTAGTTTCCCCACATCCTCATCACCACCTGCCATTGTACATCTTTGTGATTATAGCTGTCCTGATGGGTGTTGTATTATGATGATGAGAACTGGCTTACTCTTGGCCTTGGCTACTGTGGTGTATTGTGTTCCCCAAAATATTGTGCATCCTAATAAACTTATCTGGGGTCAGAGAACAGGACAGCCACAATATTAAACAGAGGATAGGCAGTGGTAGCACACGCCTTTAATCCTAGCGTTCCAGAGGCAGAAATCCCTCTGGATCTCTGTGAGTTCAAGGCCACATTGTCACCAGCCAGGCATGGTGACACACGCCTTTAATCCCAGAAAGCAAGCCTTTAATCCCAGGGAGTGACGGTAGAAAGGAAAGATATATAAGGCGTGAAGACCAGAAACTAGAAGCATTTGGCTGGTTAAGCTTTTAGGCTTTGGAGCAACACAGTTCAGCTGAGATTCATTCTGAATGAGGACTCAGAGGCATCCAGTCTAAGGAAACAAGATCACCTGAGGAATTGGCCAGGTGAGGAAGCTGTGGCTTGTTCTGTCTCTCTGATCTTCCAGTGTACACCCCAATGCCTGGCACAGGTTTGATTTTATTAATAAGAACTTTTTAAGATTCCTGTTACAGGGGGTTGGGGATTTAGCTCAGTGGTAGAGCGCTTGCCTAGCAAGCGCAAGGCCCTGGGTTCGGTGCTCAGCTCTGGAAAAAAAAAAAAAAAAAAAAGGATTCCTGCTACAGGCTACCCTGTTCCCTTTATTTGGACCATGGTACTGAGATTCTTAGTTCTCATTATTTTATTCCCTTTCTTCTTGAATTCAGAAACTTTCCATAAAATACAAGTGAAATATAGTTGAATAAATATTGACAGGAAATTTCTGATTCTATTTACATGCAAAAATAATCAGGAGTAACTGATGAGAAGGTTGATTGGTCTCTGGAAAAGTTAGACATAAATGAAAATCATGCAGAGTATCAGTGATTCTGCTATATTCAGTAATAGTAATTCCAGGTGCCAGGGTACTGTCAGGGCAGGGCCAATCTTAGCATTCCACTTGCATGGACCTTTGACTATTTCTTGGGATCTTTGGGCATTATGTTTGATTCTAACCCACATTTCTTTCTATATTAGAAAGGAGTTCTTACAGTTGTAAAAGAACAAACATTTCAGGTAAAAGTGTCTTTTGTGTGAGTCACTAGGACAGAGTCATTGGGAGGATCCAGGGACAACTCAGATGCTCGTGTATGTTGTTGGGGTTACGTGATGTGCTTGTGTGTTAGAGAGTAGTGCATGTCCTCAGGCATGTTCTCTGTTCTGATCAAGTAGCCAAGACCCAGTGCTCTGTGTCTACTGCCACTATGGTCATACCAACCCAGACTGCTTTGGGGTTATAGGAAGTGGAGCCAGTATCATAGTTGGCTGATGGGGAGGGGAATGGATGCAGGCAGGTGAGGGCATTTTTCAGGGGAAAAAAGAAACGTAGAGGGAGGTAATGATGTGTATAGACACATGGAAAGGCATAAAAAAAAGTCAGAATTTCAGGGTCCTGGATGAAATATCCAGGGAAGATTGCCCTTTTGTACTGGAATTGGATGAATCATGCCTTTCTGTCTGCTTGCCTGGGTTTATACTGTTTATATGCTGCAGGAAGTAAGGATACAACGAGTTTAGTTTTTATTTTATGTGTATGTCGTGTGCATGTATGTCTGTGTGCCTTGTGTGTGCCTGGTTTCTGCAGAGGCCAGAGGAGGGTGCCAGAATTCCTGGCGTTTGAGACAATTGTAAGCCTTCACATGGGTACTGGGAATCGAATTTAGGTTCTCTGGAAAAGCAGACAGTGCTCTTAATTGCTGAGCCATCTGTCTAGTCTTCCTCCAACAGCTTTTATCTATCTATCTATCTATCTATCTATCTATCTATCTATCTATCTATCATCTATCTATCTATCTGTCATTTATCATCTATCTATCTATCTATCTATCTATCTATCTATCTATCTATCTATCTATCTATCTATCTATTATATACAATATTCTGCCTGCATGTGTCCCTGCAGGCCAGAAGAGGGCACCAGATCTCATTACAAGTGGTTGTGAGCCACCATGTGGTTGCTGGGAATTGAACTCAGGACCTCTGGAAGAGCAGTCGGTGCTCTTAACCTCTGAGCCATCTCTCTCTAGCCCCTAAAATTAATCTTTTTTTTCTTTTCTTTTCTTTTCTTTTTTTTTTTTTTTAAGAGCTGAGGACCGAACTCAGGGCCTTGCGCTTGCTAGACAAGCGCTCTACCACTGAGCTAAATCCCCAAACCCCTCCAACAGCTTTTTAACATAGCAGTTTCAGCATTGTTTTTGTTTGTCTGTCTTTGTTGTCTTCTTCTCTCTTATTTTAGGGAAGATGGTAGATGGGCATGTGGGATGCACCTGTTGTTTTAGCACTTGGGAAGCTGAAGCAGTAGGATCACTTGAGCCCAAGAGTTTGAGACCAGCCTGAGAATATAGTGAGATCCGTCTCACAATAAGGAAAAACCAAAAAGGAAGGTAGTGAAGAAGGTTCATCACAAGAAGAGGTTATGGCAGAGACTCTAGGTACTGTTTTCACTTGGGGGAGGTTTGCTAAGTGAGGCCAGAGACCAGAGACTGGAGTTGATGTTGAGCAATTTGGTTTGGATAACAAGATGGGGCTTCTGTTTAGCACGTGGCAGATGTTAAAGAATTTTATTTTATTTTGTTATTTTGAGGCAGGGTTTCTGTGTGTAGTCCTGATTGTTCTGGACTTGCTCTGTAGACCAGACTGGCCTCGAACTCAGAGATATCTTTCTGCCTCTGTCTCCCAAGTGCTGGGATTAAAGGATGCGCCACTACTTCTCAGCTTTAAATTTTGTATTAAGTAAATATATTGATTTATAATAATGGCAGATGCCTATTGAATGCTTGTGTATTATCAACAGTTCTAAGCATCATTTTGCCTCATAGACCTCTATGCTGGGTTTTTTATAGTTACTCCATTTTACTAAGGTTATAATTCTACTAAATGGTAGAGCTGAGATTACAAGCTAGCCAGTCTGATTGTAAGCCTAGGTTTTGTTTTGTTGGTGACATCTTTCTAGTATGGAGCCATGCTGATCTCATGGTTATTATTTTCCATTTTGGTTCTAAGAAGGCACTTACATATCTTGTGTTTTAGATCCAGTTTTTAATTATACGTTTATGAATATTCAATCTGAATACTGTATGAAGTAGAAAACAGAGAATTTGTGTGATGATTGCAGTATTTTACCATAGCATCTGTCTTCTTTCCTTCTGGACCTTTTGCTGTTGTTGCTCAGGGGTCTAATATTAGAGATGTCATAAAATTTTCACCTTTAAGTTCTTAGTGCATGTGATGTTTTGAATAAGAATGGCCCCCATAGGCTCATATATTTGAATGCTTGGTCTTCGGGGAGTAGCACTATTTAAAAAGGATTAGGAGGTTTGACCTTGTTGGAGGAAGTGTGTCACTTGGGGTGGGCTTCGAAGGCCTATTTTGTCCCCCCCCCCCCCTACACACAAGGTTTCTCTGTGTGATCCTGGCTGTCCTGGATCTCAGAGATCCACCTCCCTCTGCCTCCCCAGTGCTGGGATATAAGGTGTGTGCTACCATGCCTAGCCAAAGTGTAGCCTAGTCTGCCTCTGCTTCCTTCAGCAAATTCTACCAGTGGGCTTTGAAGTTTTAAAAGCCCATACTAGGTTCAGTATCTCTCTGCCTATGGATCAGGACGTAGCTCTCAGCTACTGCTCCAGTGCCTGCCTGCGTACTGCCATGCTCCCTGCCATGATGATAATGAACTAAATCTCTGAAACTGTAAGCAAGCCCCTAAGTAAATGACAATTTCCCTTATAATAGCTACCTTGGTCATGGAGCTACTTCAGAGAAGAACAGTGACTAATACACTACATATTCTTAAAAATGTAAACTTTAAGAAAAGTCAGGCTGATGAGATGTCTCAGTGGATAAAGGCACCCATTGCCAAGCCTGACTGTATAAGTTCTCAGTTCAATCCCTGGAACCCACGTGTTGGAAGGAGGGAACTGACTCCTCCCCCAAGTTGTCTTCTGACACACACACACACACACACACATTAAATAAAATAAATGTATTTTTTAAAAAAGTCAAAGCACAATGCTGTTTTTACAGCTGGCAAAATGTAAAATGACCAGTAATTTTTGATAGCATCTACTGCTTGTAGATCTCTTCTGCTTATCTCAGAATGCCCTTTTGTTGTTGTTATTAATGTATTCTCAGCAGGCTCCTAACATTTTTGCATCTTTGTGTGTATGACTGATACTTACAACAACTTACAACAGTCTCTTTTTCCCACTGTGGTCTCTCATACCACTAACTTGGCCAGGAGCCTGTCAGTGTCCTGTAGAGTGGAACTGTTGGGTTTCTGATACCAATTTTCATAAAACAGATGCATTTGTGAGGCACATGGCATTCTTCCCTCCTTATAATAGGTTTTTATTATGAAAACTTTGGCTAAACCACAAGTGCTAATAAGTAGATCTCTGGAGTAGAACTGAAGTTATCTAGGTTTTGTAGTCGGTCTTTCTCTGTTCCACTAGCCAGCTCCCAAATCATGACAAGGGGACTTAATTATGAAAGCTCCACCTATAGCTTAGGCTTGTTTCTGACTGGCTCTTATAACTTAACGCATTTCTATTCATTTACTTTCTGCCTCGTGCCTTATTACCTTTACTCTGTACTGCCCACATTGCTTCCTCTGAGTCCTGGCACCTTCTTTTTCCCAGCGTCCTGTGTGCTTGAAAATCCTGCCTAGGTATTGGCCATTCAACCAGTCTGAGTGACAAATCCTCACAGTGTACAAAAAGATTATTCCACAACAAGGTTTCATGATATAGGTATCAAAATGCTCAAACTTCTTTTTCTGAGACTTTTTGTGTTTGTAGTGATGGGATCAAACCCAGGGCTTGCTCATGTTAGGCAGTCACTATTACTGCCATATCTCTTTGGAGTCTCAGTCAGTCTCCCCTCCTGAGGTGGTATTGTGTTCCCCGAAATATTGTGCACCCTAATAAACTTACCTGGGGTTAGAGACAGAACAGCCACAATATTAAACATAGAGGATACACCCTTCCTGCCCCCCATCTGACCTGGGGTTCACACTTGTGTGTAGAGGCCAGAGGTAAGCCTTGGATGGTGTTGCTCATGCACTATCCACTTTGTTTTTTGATACGGGGTCTCTCATGGGGACCTGGGTCTTGCTTGTTAGACTAAACTGGCTGGCTAGAAAGGCCCCAGATATCTGCCTGTCTCTGCCTCCCTAGTGCTGAGATTATAAGTACCCACTACCACTCAAAACATTTTACAAGAGTGCTGAGGATTGAACTCAGGCTCTTAGCCTGTAAGTACTTTACTGAATGAACTATTTCCTCAGCCTTCCTTGATGCATTCTTGGTGGTCAGCAGCCTTGTGGCTTCCATTGGATTCTATGAGTTTTCATCTTATTTGTTCTATATTAAATTAAGGAAAAGGGAGAGGGAATATGGACTTGCCCGTTCACAGCTGTGTAGGCCAAGTCGGTACAAGTGCCTGGCAGCAGCTTGTTGATAAGCATGAACACACATCACATACTGTGTGGTCAGGAACTGTTTTCATGGGAAACTGGCTGATGTGGTGACCAGGCAGATGCTCTATGCTGTTGTGATAATATAGGGACTGTCTGGGAAGAAAGCTGTTAGCTTGGAAAGCCCGGAAACTTACATTTGTCCATAAATCAAAGTGTCACCATTGTACTAATCAAATTCAAAAGGACTATACCTAGTGGCACAGGCCTATAATCCTAGCTATTCACTAAGCTGAAGCATGAGGATCACAAAATCAAAGGCTAAATCAGGACAGTTTAGTGAAGTTGTGTTGTAGTCAGGTTTTCTATTGCTAGGAAGTATGACCACTGCAACTCTTACAAAGGAAAACATTTTAATTGGGGTGGCTTACAGTTCACAGGTTTAGTCCATTATCATGGCAGGACATGGCAGTGGGCAGGCAGATGTGGTGCTAAAGAAGGAGCTGAGAGCGCTACATCTTGACTCACAGGCAACAGAAGTTTTCTGCCTCACTGGGTGTGGCTTGAGCATACATGAGACCTCAAAGCCTGCCTCCACAGTGACACACTCTTCTTCCAACAAGACCACATCTACTCCAACAAAGGCCATACCTCCCATTAGTGCCACTCCCTTTGGGGGACCATGTTCTTTCAAACTACTGTAGGTTGTATATTTTTTTCTTTTAATGTAGAAAGATAGCTATGGATGTAGCTCAGTAGTAGAGCACTTGTCTAACATGGCAAGGCCAAAAGTTCAATCTTTCAGTTCTAAAATAAAATACAATACAGAATAAAATAAAAATAAAAGATAGAGGGAAACAAAACAACAGCAAACAAACCAAAAGAGTAGATTCTATGGGTTTTCATCTTATTTGTTCTATATTAAATTAAGGGAAAATCACATACTTGTTGGTGGCTGGAAATATGTCTTCCCTTGTGAGTCTAAGGGAAAGTCAAACTAACATGTACATGTTTCATTTAACTCTCTGCTGTCAGAGCTCATTCTAGTCATAGCTGAGTTGTACAGATTTTTGTTTGAGGCAGCATCTTATTCTGTGGCCTAGGTTGGCCTCAAACTACTGATCCTTCTATCTTAGCCTTTCTGTTGCTAGGAATTACATAACTGTGCTCCCATAACTATGTAGCTTTTGTTTTTCTTTCCTCGCCTTAAAAGGGTGTTTACAGTAGAAGGGCTACAGGCTGTACTTGTCTGTGTCCTGCTTAGTGACTACCCTTTTCAGATCTCCTTATGATGGCCAGTTCAACTGCTTAAATAATTGATTTGCTCATCTTTTCTGTAATTACATTTCCTGTGGTTATTGACAGGGCTGTTTAGCCTAGGTCATTATAGCCCAGGACATTAGTGGCCAGTGCACGTAGAGTTTGGGTTGTCAGATGAGTTCTGTGTGCCAGACTCCTGCTAGCAACACAGATGGCTTCCCTTTTCACAATGGGAGGGATCTGTAGTAGTTAGGAGGAGGGTAGAAGGAAGAGTGCCACATAATAGCCTGCCATGTAGTTTAGTGGTGGAAATAACAGTAATACTCAGACAAGGTACTTGAGTATGTGTGTGGTACTTTTCTGGTTCATGAGTCTAGATCTGGGCTTGGAAGCCTTCGGCACTGGGCTGAACTCATCTGAAGTCTTGTTTATGCTTAGATGTGTGGTCGTGCTCACTGTTACTGTTGATTGGAACACCTGCAGCCTCTTATGTAAATTGGGCTCCTCATCCATGGTGGCCGGGCAGTACTTTGGTAGCCAGTATGGCAGAGGAGCAGTGCTAATGCCATAGTTTGGGTTCACGGGTCCGTGGGTGTAGCAGGAATCTTAAAAGTTCTTATTAATAAAATCAAACCTGAGGCCAGTTATTAGGGTGAAAGCTGGAAGATCAGAGAAGCAGAACAAGCCACAGCTATCTCACCTCGACAGTTCCTCAGCTGATCCTGATTCCTCAGACTGGAAGCTTCTCAGTCCTCATCCAGAATGAATCTCAGCTGAACTGCTACTCAAAGCCTAAAAGCTTAACCAGCCAAATGCTTCTAGTTTCTGGTCCTCATGCCTTATATACCTTTCTGATTTCTACCACCACTCCCTGGGATTAAAGGCTCGCTTTCTGGGATTAAAGGCTTGTGTCACCATGCCTGGCTGTTTCCAATGTGGCCTTGAACTCACAGAGATCCAGAGGGATTTCTACCTCTGGAATGCTAGGATTAAAGGTGTGAGTGCCACCATTTTCTAGACTTTGTATCTAGTGGCTGTTCTGTCTCTGACCCCAGATAAGTTTATTAGGATGCACAATATTTTGGGGAACACAATACCACCACACATGGGAGTTATTGCACCATATTCTCTTGGTCCGTGCACTTATGAGGTCCATCAGTGTGAAGGTGGGAGAACATAGACTCCAGTGTCTGGGTAAGATTGCTGGGGGATACCCATCGAGGAATATATCTTAGTCCTGCCTTTTTGGGGAAAGTGCCGTGAGTGACTGAAGGAAGCTTTGTTAGAGGCAGGGGGTGGGGTCGGGGGTGAGAGTTTGTTTCTTAGTAGAAAGGCCAGTGAAGGGTTAAGTAGATGGGAAAGGAATCAGTTTTGGATTTTGAAATTCCTTAAATGTAATTTCTGGGGCTACTTTGGATATCAATTATATATTCCAAATTTAGGAATGGACTTTTTTTTCTGCCAAGGGAAAAAACAAAAAGACAAAAGGGGGAAAAAATCTCAGACAATGAAAGGGTTCTTCCCCCCATCCCCACTCCTTTGATAATTAGCTGGTGAAGCTGGTATGTGGAGACTTAGGGGAAGAAGAGTGCTTTGGGTCTCTGTGATTGCTGAGCTAAAGATGCTCCTCTTTTTGAGAACTGTTTACATCTTGCATATTTCCTTGGTACTCTCAGTTCTTGAGGAGGTGCTAACTCTAACCTGTGAGCACCCAGCTAAACTGAGGCAGAAAGAAGTCAGTGGTAAGCCAGAATTTGACTCTTTTAGTTGGGGTTTTATTGCTGTGAAGAGACACCATGATCACAGCAACTCTTACAAAGGGAACCATTTACATGGGGCTGGCTTACAGTTCAGGGTTTTAGTCCATTGCCGACATGGTGGAGCATAGCTGCATGTAGGCAGACATGGTGCTGGAGAGATAACTGAGAGTTCTACATCTGCTTTGGCAGGCAGGAGGAAGAGAGAGTCCCTGAGTCTGGCTTGAGCACTTGAAACCTCAAAGCCCACCCCCAGTGACACACTTCCAACAAGGCCATACTTCCCTATAGTGCCATTCCCTAGGAACCATAGGGCCATTTTCATTCAAACCAACACATTGACATTTTTCTTATATTTAGTAGACCCCAAAGTCTCTGCTCTCTGATAGAGAAGGTGATCTTTGCCCTGTATGTGAAGAAAGTCCAGCTGGCTATGCCCTCTGTATAGGGAAATGAGTTTCCTCTTCACCACCATCCACCCTCCCTCCCTCCACTGTAAAATGCTGAGATCATACTCATCTGTAAAATCCCCAGAACAAGTTTACAGAGTGCTAGAAGTTTCCCTTCCTTAATGTTTTCCTGCTCTGTGGCTGTCCTTGAGGATGGGTAGATAATGTGAAAGCTGACCTGTTCCCTAGTACAAATAGTCGATAGAAATACTTGGAGGCCAAAGTGCCAAGGGTGTCAATTCCCTGCAGAAACATTTTCTTGACTTCCTCCCTCTCTTCCTTTAAGAGGAGATTTATTCAGCCACTCTTATCTTCCCACCTTGCCCTGTTGATAAGGAATCCTGTGTCCTGATCTCTCCTGACCTGGCTTAGACTTCTTTAAACCGTATAGCAGTTATAGTTGGCTTTCTCTGCATTTGCATGCTCTTTAAGGTATATAACCAGATGTGTCGATGGCTTCAAGAGAAGGTGGGAATCATATGTGAAGGGGTGGGACAAAGCTTGGAGGGTCCTGGCAGACAAGCTTGAAGATGGAGAGTGGCCTGGAGTCTTGTACGTACCTGTCTGTGAGTTCTACCACTTTCTGGAAAGTCCTAGTCAGTAGCATCAGATGCCAGAGTTGAATCTGTGAAACAGCAGGATTTTGAACCCATGTGCTGTGGTTGAGCTCTGTGGATTACGGAGCAGGAACTCCTAGTACCGGAGGGATCTGCCCTTGGGACAGAGTTAGTTTTAGAACCGTTACTGGAGTCAGGCTAGAGCCTGTGCCCCTGGCCTTTCTCACAAGCTAGCTTTTGCCGTTCTTGTAGAAGAGCCAAGCTGATAGTGAAAACAGGGAAAAACAATTCAATGTGGCCAAACTGGGAAGAGATCTAGTGACCCAGGGTCCTAAAATGAGTGTGAAAGTTTAAGAAGGCAAGAGATATGGATAATTCAGCAGTCAAGATATGGATAATCCACCACCGCCCGGCCAGGATCACGCCTTTAATCCCAGCACTCGGGAGGCAGAGCCAGGTGGATCTCTGTGAGTTCGAGGCCAGCCTGGACTACCAAGTGAGTTTCAGGAAAGGTGCAAAGCTACACAGAGAAACCCTGTCTCAAAAAACCGAAAAAAAAAAAAAAAAAAAAAAAAAAAAAAAAAAAAAAAAGATGTGATCCTGGTCAGGATGGGTCATTATCAACCCATCATTGTCTTGGTTCCAGTCTTCCTTCAAGGGAGGGCACAGTGGGGGCTGACCTCCCCCATTCCCACTGTTTTGAAGACCTTGAAGCCATTTAAATTTCAGTAACTTCAAGGATTTTACATTTCTGTCTGTTTGAGAGGTCTCACTGTTTAGCCCTGGGTGGCTTGGAACTCACAGAGATCCTCCTGCCTCTCTGCTTCCTGGGTGCTGGGATTAAAGGTGTGCACCACCACACCTGGTAGGATTTTAGTTTTACCTTCATGTAAGGATATTTTTTTGTGGTTAAAACGGTGATACTGAGATGAGAAATTCTTCTTTTGGGTTGTATACTATGTTCTTGGTAGGGCCAATGAGAATGGCAAGAAGATATTTCTACTCAGGCCATTCATGTGTCTTACAGAAAGCAGGCTCAGCCAGCCTTTTAGTCACCTTTCTAACCTGTTCTGCTTGGACATCGTCTGTTTGTGGCTTTCTCAGCCTGGCCAGTAGAGAGGATGTGGCTGCTGTGCTGGCCTAGCTTATGACCAAGTCCTTCTTTTGCTTCTCTCCAGCCTTTTTTGTTTGTTTTTGTTTTTTGTTTTGTTTTGTTTTTCAAGACAGGGTTTCTCTCTCTAGCTTTGGAGCCTCTCCTGGAACTCAAGCTGTAGACTAGACTGGCCTCGAACTCACAGAGATCTAACTGCCTCTGCCTCCCAAGAGCTGGCATTAAAGTTGTGGGCCCCCACTGCTGGGCTCTCTTCAGCTTTTTAGTAATCATCGGAGATTCTGTGCAGAATCAGGAAACTTTTACTAACCCTACCCCCCAAGAACTACTGTTATTAGTTGGCTGACAAAATACTCAGTTTATAGGCAGGTTATGCTGTGGTAGATTAAGGCATTGAAGGAATAAAATGATTGCATTTGAAGGGATGTTGGAAAAGAATATTAGAATATTCCTGGTGTCACACAAAGAGACACATCAACAAGGTGAAAGTAACTTGGCAAGATAATTTTGCTTTTGCAAAGGGTACCCAACAATCCAAACCTGGTGAGCAAGTGCACAGGAGTTGGAGATTTCACTTAGCTTTTGTCCTAATGCAGGCCAGTGACTGTGTCTCAGTCCATTTGTGGGAGCTCCACCTCACAATATGATGTGATTGACTAATTCATAATCAGCGCAAAAGGAAAAAGGGCATGATAGAACCAAATTTCAGGAATGCCTGGTGTGGAGTGAGGGTTGGGTGTACAGGCAGGGAGAGTTTCATAGACTACTAACTCTTTGGTGGGCTACTCATCTTTGATCAAAAAGACTCTTTCTCACAGGAACTACTCTTCTAGATGAGTTTTTGCAGAAGTTGAGTTCTTGTCTCTAATGGACTGTTGACAAGGCAGATTACAAAATGCCATAGTGTACTGTGGACAGCAGGATCAGTTGTCACCTTCTCAGGGTGTTAGTTCTTCTGTGACAGCCAACCTTGGAGGGTGTCAGAGCTGTGTTTTATTAAGGTAGAGCAGCTAGGGCAGTGTTCTTTGGAGGCTTAGTTGCAGTTGGTCAGGGTACTTTGTGTTTGGAACTTGCATCAGTCCAAGTCCCTATTTTGGTGTCAGGTTCCCTGATAGCTGCAGAGCAGCTGTCTTCTCTTTGGGGTATACCAAAGACCGTTGTTCTTCCCTGTCTGTAAAATTGTAGTTTACAACGTTAAGCCAGATATTAAGCCAAATACAATGGAGACACTTTAATTCTGGTATTTGGGAAGCTGAGGAAGTAGGATTGTAAGTATGAGGCCAGCCCTGGGCTACATGGTAAGACCCTGCCTCGAAAACAAAACAGAAATGCAAAAAATGTGTGGTGGGGGGGAGTGGTGGTGGTGGGAGTTATTTAAATACTAGTATTTTTATAGACTTGTCTCTGAGTAAATTTAATACACATTATCCTAAGCCCATCTACTCCTTGTTTGTTTTTGTTTGAACTTTAGGAATCTTGCAAAAGGCAGCATCTCAGTTTCTATTTTTCTCTTCCTTAGACCTTTTTTTTTTTTTTTTTTTAAAGTAAAATCCAAAATCAGCAGTTTGGCAGAA
This sequence comes from Peromyscus eremicus, assembly GCF_949786415.1. NCBI lineage: Eukaryota > Metazoa > Chordata > Mammalia > Rodentia > Cricetidae > Peromyscus > Peromyscus eremicus. The sequence continues at coordinate 14,206,990 of NC_081419.1, read as the reverse complement.
ATAGATGGGCAAGTAGCCAGGAAGCTGACATGGGGAGCTTTACCTGAAGGGGTACCCTGGCTTTCCCTCTGTGCAGGAAGATGTCCTGTTTGTTAGGTGAAGTCAGATGTGCGTGATGTGCAGATACAATGAAGGAATGCAGGAGCAGGCAGTTAAATGTCAGGAGTGCTTGGTCATCTTCCTGGAAAAGTAGCAATTGGCCCTTTAATAAATTTGAAGTTAATAATTTATGGAAAATTTTAGTTTAATGATATATACTGCCTAATATAGAAAAGTATCTTTTTAAAAAGCATCTTGAATCTGTTGTGAAATTTAGGTTAACTGTATTTTAACAAATTGTATTTGATGCAAAGTTGTTTTATGTTAGACTTGATAAATAGGTACTTGTAACTTTTCTGTCATTCATGAGGAAAGTTCATTCAATTGAAATGCTATGTATATGTTGTCTTTATTTAAAAACAATCAGTCCCTGGTACCCACACGATAGAAGGAGAGAACTGACTCCTTCAAGTTGTCCTCTGATTTCTGAAGGCATGCATGCACCACACAAACAGACACACACAATAAATGTTAAAAAGAAAGCAAGAAAAGGAAAGCAATGTTTTAGGGTTAGAAATATCTCCGGAAGGTCTCTTTAGAGGGCTGTATCAGTTTGATCACTCAGTCGGTAAGTGTGCTTGCTGCATGAACCTAATGACCTGAGTTGTATTCCTGGATACTACTGTAGAGGAGAAAAATTTAATTCTGAAAGTTATCCTCTGAACTCTGTCTGTGTGCCATGCACATGTGTGCCTATACTCACATATACCATAGTGGTAAAAAGAAATGTTTCGGGGTTGGGGATTTAGCTAAGTGGTAGAGCACTTGCCTAGCAAGTGCAAGGCCCTGGGTTTAGTCATCAGCTCTGGAAAAAACAAAAAACAAAAAAAAAAAAAAAAAAAGAGAAATGTTTCTAATGTTTACTTATTTATTTTATGCAATGCCTGTTTTGTTTACATTTATCATCTTTGTATCATGTGTGTGCAGTGCCTGCAGAGACCAGAAGAGAGTGTCAGATCCCCTGGGACTGTAGTTACAGATTGTTGTGAGCTATCACGTGGGCACTGGGAATTTAACACAGGTCCTTTGGGATCAAACCTGGCTCCTCCAGAAGAGCAACCAGTGCTCTTAGCTACTGAGCCACCTCTCCAGCTTCTAGATGAGCAGTTTTGACAAGTATAGGCCACCTGTTTTCTATAGGGCTTCTCAGTTTGAATTTGCCATGCATTTTTGTGTAATTGGTTCCAGGTTATAACATCATGCAGGAAACTGCAAAAGTGTGTGAATTGTGTCCATTAAGTTCATCAAGTAAGGTACTGACTTTGTCAAGATTGGTTTTTCCATATAGTTGAGGTAGTTGTCTTTAGGTTTTTGTTGTTGTTGTTTGTTTTTGGTGTTATTTTCAAATGGTGTTTATTTTTTCTCTTTTTTGAGGGGCCTGCCATCTAGTTCTCAAATAAATCACACACACGGAGGCTTATTATTACTTACCATTGCCCGGCCTTAGCTTGGCTTAGTTTCTTGCCAGATTTCCTTAAATTATCCCATCTATCTTGGGCCTTTGGGCTTTTCCTGTTCTCTTACTTCTGTAAATCTTACTCTTACTATGTGGCTTGCTGTGTAGCTGGGTGGCTGGCTGGTTGGTTGTCCTCCTTCTCTGGCTAGTTCTTTCTTCACTCCATCTCTTTTCCTCTTCCTCCTCCCAGATTTCTCCTTCTATATTATCTTCTCTACCTGTCAGCCCTGCCTATCCTTTCTGCCTTACTATTGGTTATTTGCTTCTTTATTAGACCATCAGTGTTTTAGACAGGCACAGTAACACAGCTGCATATAAACATAAACAAAAGTAACACACCTTAAAATAATATTCTACTACAGTTTTCATTGTGATTAAGAATGCTTTGAGTAGGTGATGGTGGCAGCAGTTGTGGCGCACCCCTTTAATCTCAGCAATGGAAAGGCAGAGTCAGGAGGATCTCCGTGAGTTCGAGGCCAGCCTGGTCTACAGAACGAGTTCCAGGACAGCCAGAGCTACACAGAGAAATCCTGTCTCAAAAAAATAAAAACAAAACAAAAAAGAATGCTTTGAGATGGTGAGAACACTCTTGAGTTTGGTTTCCTTTTCTTCCTTCTTTCCTTCCTCCCTTTCTTTTTTTTCCCTGGAGAAACAGAGAGTCTTGCTATGAGCCAGGTTTCCCTTTAACTCAAAATAAATTTTGCTTTTTTTTAAAATGTTGAAATCATAGGTGTGGGCCATTTTACCTGGGTTATACCTTGTTGTTTTTTTTTTTTTAAGACCAAACTTTGATTTAATAGTTTTAATTTTCATTAATGCATCAGATCTGAACCAGTATGGTGATTTTGGTAAAATGGTGACTTTGTTGGTGTTGTAAGGACGTAACTTTTAACTCCCATCTTCTGTTTGTATTCACTGGTTGACATTTACTATGAAGAACTTTGCCTTGATTTGCGTTTTACCCATTAATTTATTTAGTATTTATATGAGCTTGCCCATCATCATTGTGTTAGAGGGGTATGATCCTTCTCTTTTGATGCTGCAAGTGTCTAGACTTTAGCAGCAGGAGTTTTCCAGGCATTGCTGTGCTCTTGTGATGTGATTGTCATTCTTCAGCACTACCTTCGTGGACATTGCATATCTGTGCTTGCTCCCCTCATGGCAGCCACCAAGCAAAGAGTCAGGAAAAGGTTGGAGACACTGTATCCTTTCATATATGCATTAAGTTACCCAGTTCTTCCCAGTATGCCGTACCTCTGAACTTAATTGTTGATTAGATCAAACCCCTCCTGATTTTATCATGTCTCAGTAATGCACAAGTGAGAGAATAACCCTTTAACAGTGAGTCTTTTAGAGCAGCGGGTGCTTACATATCTAGACCACTCAGTGGGTACTGATTGTGTAACTGGGCTATTCCTAGAGTGCCATCAACTCTGGAGAGCAGATATACAAGTTGAGGTAGAGGCTTGAAGGATACCTCTGCTGACTCTTGGGAAATCCCTGCCAACTTTTCCTCCTCCTTCCTGCTGGTCATTGTGGACATGCTAGAGGTACAAGACCATTGCTGTCTCATGGAACCAAATGGTGAGACAGACAGATGGAAAACAAGACAGGGTAAAGGGACAAAGGGTGCCAACTAGACCTGGGCGTGTTTGCCAAAGTATTGCCTTTGCTTCTTCTCCTCCAGCAGGAGCAGGAGTGTATAGTTACTTTATGTACTGTTAGGACAGAGTGCCTGACAGAACCAACTGAAGGAAGCAAGGCTTTAGTCTGACCCACAGTTTGAGGACACAGCCTGCATAGTAGGACAGTAGTGGTGGGTGGAGGCTGAGGTGCTGCTCATACTGTAGTCAGTCAAGAAGCAGAGAGAAGAATGCTGCTGCTCTGCTGCTTTTCTTTTTCTTCAGCCAAGGATTTCAACTCACAGAATCTTACCTTCCCACCTGTTCTAGTTTCATTTCTGTTGCTGTGATAAAATTCCCCGGCGAGAAAGCAACTTAGGAGAAACAGTGTTTATTTTAACTAACAATTCTGGGTTACAGTCCATTATTTTGGGAGTGAAGACAGGAAAGAAGCAGCTACTCACATCACATCCACATTGAAGAGCAGAGAGAAATGAAAGTATACATACGTGCTTGCTTGCACTAAGCTCTATTTTTCTACTCTTACACAGCTTAGGACCTCTGCCTAAGGAATGGTGCTGCCCACATTAGGTTGTGTCTTTCCATATCTGTTAACTATGACAGTTCTTCACCCACCAACCTGTTTACTGCTCTGCTGGTGGTAGGACCTGGGGGAGTGGAGCCTAAAAAATGAGGCAGACTAAAGTCTAAAGTCTTATGCAGTAACTTTATTCAGAGCATCAGACAATTTATACTCTTGAGGGTTAAGAAGAATCACAAGAGTAAGGTGGTCAATTACAAAGACAAACCACATGTGGCTAAACCATGTTTTTTTTTTTTTCATAGAGGCATATAAACAAATAATAATAGCCAGCTGTAATGAATAAATTAAAGTAAACTCACTCTTATCTAACTATACCTGCGAGGGACACAACAGCACATTCCAAGAACAGTTTTGTGTTTTGAAGAAACTGAGGTCACAAGACTCTTGCCTTGTTTTATTGGAGTTTTCTCATAAGCACTCAAGAGTTCCCTTCGTATGACTCCATTCTTGGACCACATTCCAACACTAACCCAATGTAGACAATTCCACATTTAGGCTCTCTTCTCTTATGATTCTAGGTTGTGACAAATTGATGATTCAAGGTAACTGTCACACCACCTCAGTTAACCTAGTCTAGAAAATCCCTTGTAGACATGTCCAGAAGTTTGTTTCTGGTGATTTTTAGATCCTGTCAAGTTAATCAGTATTAACCATCACAAGGGGGTTTGTGAGCTTTTTCTTTAAAAGAATTAGAGATGGTTTTGCCTCAGTGTTAAGGTTTGTGTCACATGTAGTCTTTTGTATCACTGTCACTGTTCACCAGTCTTTGAAGATGTAAAACCACATTTAGTTTGTCTGGTCTCAGAACTCCGAGTTGAGCTTGATGGTGTGGAACAGTGCCTACTGAAATTGTCTATGTGTCTGGGACTGGATATATACTCAGTGGTCCTGACTGACTTTCACTCCAAATGATTGACAAAGATGATTATCAGTATCCATGGTTTCCCTGTAGGTCAGGAGCAGGTACAGCAAGTTCCAGCAGGACCCCTTCCCTGAGTGACTATGCAAACACCTAAGAAACCTGGTCTTAGTGTCTTTAGACTACACTGAAAACCACTGTTAGGTCCTTCTGGGAAGAGGGATGGACTAGCCTGGGATCAGGAGAAAGTGATGTCCTGCTCCTGTCTTTTAATGGGGATAACTAGTTCTTTAAAGAGGATTATTTGGGAAGCACTAGTTGATGGCAAATGCTTGTTTCTAGGGAAGAGGGATGGGGCATTTGACTTTGGGTGCAAAGAAGAGCATGACCTTGCTTTTGGGAACTTCAGGGTAAAGTAGAAATTCCAGTGAGCTGAAGGTTTATTGAGGTTGCTCTGAAAAAGCTTTTGGAGTCTTTGGAGTTCTCCAAAGGTTATCAGATGTATGGTGAGGGTCATGCCTTTAAGGTCTACAAGTTGGAAGTTTTTGTAGCTTGAAGCTCCAGGAGGTGTGTGGGATTTTGGTGTTTTAAGGCCTTGGAACTATAATATATTCCTCCACGTGGTAGATACTTAATCTCAAATACATAGTGATTTAAGTGTCTAATTGAATTTTCTTATTTACGTATTTCTGTAACTTAAAAAAATTATTATTTTTAGAGTGTTTCACTATGTAACCCTGGCTGGCCTGGAACTTGCTGTATAGACAAGGGTGGCCTTGAACTCAAGGGTGGCCCTTTTGAGTGCTGGGATTAAAAATGTATGCCAGCTGGGCGGTGGTGGCGCACGCCTTTAATCCCAGCACTCGGGAGGCAGAGACAGGCGGATTTCTGTGAGTTCGAGGCCAGCCTGGGCTACCAAGTGAGTTCCAGGAAAGGTGCAAAGCTACACAGAGAAACCCTGTCTCGAAAAACCAAAAAAAAAAAAAAAAAAAAAAATGTATGCCACTGTGCCAGATGTATTGTTTTTAAATTATGTATATATGTGTTTGGCTGTATATGGTTATGTGTATTATCTTGAAAAACAAAAAAACAAAAAACAACAAAAAATTGAGTGTATTATCGTTGGTGTCCAGAAGAGGGCATTGGATTCCCCTGGAGCTGGACTTAGAGCAGCTATAAGCCACGTCATGGGGCGCTTGAGCTTAACTCCAGTCCTAGAAGACAGGGTTTCTCTGTGTAGCTTTGAGCCTTTCCTGGATCTCATTCTGTAGACCAGGCTGGCCTCGAACTCACAAAGATCCGCCTGCCTCTGCCTCCCCAGTGCTGGGATTAAAGGCGTGTGCCACCACCACCCGGCTCACTTTTTTTTTTTTTTTTTTTTAAACAGTTGCAGAGGGTTCAAGTCTGTAAAGACAGGACTGAGACAACAGACAGGCAAGGCAGCTGGGAAAGGCTGCTGAGAACTCACATCTTGAACCACAAGCACAAAGTAGATAGAGGATGAACTGAAAATGGTGTGGGGTCTTTAGCCTCCCGGGACATGCCTCCTCCAATAGCAGCACATACTTTTAACCCCATGCTTTCTGTAACTTTTTTGTAGCTGTCAGGTACTTGAAATACTTAAAAAGAGTTAACAAAATTCATTTTAAAGGAAATGAAAGAGTTAACAGATGCGATATTAAAGTGAATTGCTGTAATAGAGTCAAAGCATTTCAGATTTCTACCTATGTAAGCAGGATATAATAAACACATTCTTAAGAATGCTGTTCAGTACTGGCAAACTAGGTATACTGTTTTGTGGACTGTTTTCTGAATGCCAGTCCTCTTCCTGGATGTGATTGTGCTAATCCATGGGCTAGTAACCCCTATTTGGAAAGATGATGACTTTTATAACTTATTTGATTTGAAGATGCCCCTGATGTATCCTGGTTGATGCCTATTGTCTTTTTTTCTTCCTCTCCAGCAGGCAGTTCTGGCCAAGCAAGAGACTAAGCAGGATTGCTGCATGAAAACTGAGCTGCTAAGGGAAGGTAAGGGCCAGTTCACCCAACAGGAGAGGGGGCTTTGCTGCATGCACTCTTCTTACTATCTCTCCCTGCCTTTTGACTTTCTTGGAATTTACCTAGGATAACAGTGTAATTTTTTTATCTCTCCCATTCCTGAATAGAGAGGTATGCGCGCGCGCGCGCGCGCGCGCGCGCACACACACACACACACACACACACACACACACACACACACACAGAAGCACTTGCAAAAGATCTGCCAGACAAGGAAAACCTTAACAAAATATGGAAATCAAATATCTTGTGTATCCTTGTTTTAAAACTGCAAGTGAAAAAAAGTGAGTAATCACACTAACAATTGTAGTGTCTTTATTACATTTATTTACCAACCAATCAGAGCAACACATTCACAGCATACAGAACATCCCACAGCAAGAGGCAAGTTGATGTCTGTGAATTTGAGGCTAGCCCGGTCTATATAGTCCAATTTCTTTTTGAAACAATTAAAATTTTTTTTTGATATTTATTTTCACTTTATGTGAGTGCTTTCCTGAATGTATATCTTTGTTCATGTGTGTACAGTTCCATGGAGGCCAGAAGAAGATGTTAAATACTCTGGGACTGGAGTTACAGTCAGTTTTGAGTTGCTATGTAGGTCCTGGGAATTGAACCTAGGTCTTTTGGAAGAGCCTTAGTCATCTTAACTGCTGACTGAGCCTTTTCCCTAGCAACACAACCCAATTTTTTATACTATAACAAAAAAGCACCTGAATTGTAATTGTATTATAACCCTTTAACTCCACGTTCATTCATGCACTTTGTGATGGTTTATGCACCACTGTTTCTCTACATTTTTTCTGTGAACATTGTGCAAAACAGCAGGACTTCTAAATGTCACAGGCTGGCTGAGGCTTACACAGTGGACTACAGTGTACCCTCAGCTGCACCCAGACAGGCCTGTGGAAAATGGACCTTTGTCCTCAGTGCTCTGTCTCTACTGTCCATGCTGTGGACTTAGGCTGCCTTGTGAGTCTTCTCTGTAGGGAGCTTGTTTTCCTTGCTTTTACTATTCATTTACATGGCATACTTTACCATTTTTGAAAAGTTAACTTTCTTTGTTATATTTTAGCTTAAGTCATAGAGTTCTTTAATATGTTAATTGGAATTCTGATTAAAATATCACTGAATTTCTAAATTTGAGGGGACTTCGTAGCTTTGTTATTTTGTTACCTGGTTCCAGAATATTCTCTCTAAATGTTTTCCTCTGTACATAGGCATTAAGTAATTTGGCTTTAAAAAAGTATTCTTTGTAGTTTTCTTCCTTTTATAAGTATCCAATTTTTTTCTTCATACACACACACACACACACACACACACAATGCAGCTCTGGCTGTCCTGGGACTCTATATAGACCAGGCTGACCTTAGCCTCCTGAGTGCTGGGATTAAATATGTACACTACCATGCCTGACTTTCTTCTTACATTTCTAAGTTAATATTGGTATAGAGAATGACATTCTTTTTGTAGGGTTTTTCTTTCTCTTTTTCTTTGTTTTGGCAGTACTTGGAATCAATCCAGGCAATTTCATATTCTGGACGAGTACTTTACCACTGAGCTACAGTCCAGCCATGCCACTTAACTCTGAAAACAGCAGTCTGACTTTGTGCTGTGTCTTGATCAGATAAGGTGAAAGCAGCCTCTGCACCACTGCTTTTGCATTTCTTTCTCTTATTAGTGCTGTCACTCAACCCCTTCTTTATGTGCCAAACATTAGAAGCTTTAATGGATCTCTGTGCTATTTCTGTTGACTTGGAATTAACATTTCTGACTGAGTATGCATTGGCTCCAGAAGATGCTGTATAACTCCCAAGTTAAGGAAAGTTTTTACATATTTTTTTTTGTTAAGGGTTTAAAAAGTTACTAATGCCTGTTTGTTCATTCTGAAAGGATGTATTGCATATGTTACTCCCTGGCCTTGTTTGTGTGCTGAGAAGAAAAGGAGTGGCAGTCTCTGCTGTTTTAGAACTTGCATTCTTGGGAAGGGCAGATAACTAATGGTAAATGATAAACCCATGTGTTAGGTGATAGGGGCAGTGAAAAGGAGAGCTGAGGACAGGGTGTCAAGGGGTAACCTTGCATTCCATTAGAGTGCCTCCTGTCTCCAGGGTTGTGATCATGAGTCTGCATCAACCCCTTGGTAGGTCTTCTTGGAGAAAACTTAAGTTCTTACTCTCCTGGACATAATAGAATGAATAGCCAGAGGAGTCTGGACTTATAAGAGAAGATCCAAAACATACTGAATGTGATCCCCTTCCCTCCAGCTTTGCTTTGTGCTTCTGTGATGCTGCTTCTGAAGCAACTCTTTTTTTTTTTTTAAATTATTTTTAATTATGTGTATGTGTATCTAAGTGTAGATATGTGGGCATAAGCACAGGTGGCCTCAGAGGCCAGAAGAGGGAATTGGATCCTTATAGATTTTTCTGCACCCCTCTTCCTCAGTAAGTTTCTCCACCAACTCAGTAGGCCAGATCAAGCTGAATTGGAAAAGTGTAACAAACAACAGATTTATTTGAGCAAAGAAACTCCTGGGTGTTGTTGCCAGTCCCAGAGACCGGGGCCAGAGAAGCCGCATGCCTGAACTAAAGCAGGGAGACTTTATAGGTTGTAGATGAGGGGTGATGACATGTTCGCCACAAGCTGGACTTGTGCCTAAGTGTGGTCAAAAACTGAGCAGTTGAACAGGGATTTGGGCTGCTGGGGGCAACAGGAGAGGAAGTTGCAATAGTCCAAATTCCAGGAATGGGGAACTGGGCTTTTTGGCGGCTTTCCTTTGTTTGAAGACTGTCTGAGTAGGCAGGGTTGAGGAGTGGGGAATGGGGCTTTCTGGATGTGCAGGGGCGAGCTATAGGTTCCAACCAAACAGATCCCTTGGACTTGGAGTTAAAAGTGGTTAGGAACTGCCCAGTGTGAGTGCTGCAAACCAAATTTAGGTACTCTGTAAGAACAATAAATGCTCTTAATTCCAGAACCCACCCCTTTTTAAATCTCCAACATACAGGCTTTTTAAAAATAGACTGACTTCTCAAACTTAAACAAAAGTTAATGTTTTATTATTAGAATAAGTGTTGGTTTTTATAGGAAATGATTTTTATAGACAGGTGTGGTTTTTTTTTTTTTTTTTTGGTTGAGAATTGAACCCAGGGCCTTGCACATGTTAGGCAAGAGTTTTCCCACTAGCTACATGCTAGCACTGTAGACTACTTTGTTTATGCTGGCCAAATAAATTGTAATTTTTGCTATTAGTTCTGTGGATTGATGGGTGCCAGCAGCTGTGACACTCCTTTCTCTGTTCACAGATACACCTATGGCTGCTGATGAAGGTTCCACGGAGAAACAGACAGGAGAGACTCCCATGGCTGCAGATGGAGAAACCAATGGGTCTTGTGAAAAGAGTGGTGACACCAGCCATCCAAATGCACCCAAACATACTCAGGAGAGCACAAGAGCTAGTCCACCGGAAGGTACCAACAGAGCATCTCGAGTGGCCGAAAATGGTCTTTCAGAAAGAGACACAGAAGTGGGAAAGCAAAACCATGTCACAGCTGACGACTTCATGCAGACTTCCGTCCTTGGCAGCAATGGATATTTCTTAAATAAACCAGCCCTGCAGGGGCAGCCCTTGAGGACTCCCAACACTCTAGCCTCCTCGCTTCCTGGTCATGCGGCAAAAACTCTTCCTGGAGGGGCCAGTAAATGCAGGACTCCAAGTGCACTTCCTCAGACACCAACCACAGCACCTGCTGTGCCTGGGGAAGGGAGTGCAGACACAGAGGACAGGAAGCCTACAGCCTCGGGCACTGATGTCAGGGTTCACAGGGCACGCAAGACCATGCCGAAGTCCATCCTGGGCCTGGTAATTTTCTGTCTTCTTTTCTGTCTTCTCTTTTGCATTAATGAGAACAGATAGACTTTCAAGCAAGCAATACAAGGGAAAGCCAGTTAATGGCAGTGGTCATCAATAGACATATGAGTAACCAAGTCACATGATAGCACATCAGCCTTTCTTTTAAGATTTTTCCTGAAGGCTTCTTTTTGCTCTGTGATTCAGTAATTCTCAGGATTACTGATAGCGATATGAGTTCTGCACTTTAACACTGAAAGAGAGAGAGCTGTACTTCCCTATAATACTCAGCCAGCTGGACTTAGTTTCAATCTGTTTTTCATGGCATGTATTTGATGTATGTTTTCAAAATGTCTGCAATACTGTTACTTTACTGTTTCCTGTTGTGGATTTAGCTTTGGTGGATTCTACATTCATGATCATATTCCCTTATGATTTCTAGTGCCCTTTATGTGCAGATCATTTGCTGTTTTCTTTGTAGCCTTTAGGGCTTCATTCTTGGAACCTTTCACCAAGACTGCCAGTCTGTGGGTTTTCGATGTCAGCTCCAGAAACATGTAATGAGTGCATAATGTGTGGTTGTTAATTTCCTTCCCATAGAATCCCTTGTCTGTGAGCACTGTATTATGGATTTTGTGTCCTTGTGTAGTGTACCTTACCTGTTTTCTATTTCCTGCTCTATGCTTTAATCCTTTCATTCTGGTCTTTATGTTGATGTTTTAAAATTTTAATACCTATTTTTTGTTCTGTTTTGTTTTTTGTTTTTTCTTCGAGACAGGGTTGGTTTCTCTGGGTATCCCTGGCTGTCCTGGAACTTGCTCTGTAGACCATACTAGTCTAGAAACTTAGAGAGATCCACCTGCCTCAGCCTCCTGCATGCTGGAAAAATAGGTGTGTGCTGCCACTGCCCGGTGTGTTTTTAATTTTTTAAAAAAGTGATGTATTTATGTTTTCATTTGAATTAGGGTCTCACTTAGCCCAGGCAGTGCTTAGACTTGAATTTTTGATATTCCCGCTCCTACCTTCCAAGTTCTGGAATTGTAGGTATGTGCCACCATGCCTAACTCATATTTCTTCTTATCCTACACAATATACTGATTATGGGACTAGTGAGATGGCTTAGTAAGCAAAGTGCTTGCTGAGGAAGCGTGAACACTCTGGTTCAAATCCCTCGCACCCACACAAATCCTGGATGCTGTGTCACATTCCTATGATTCTAGTGCCACTAGATAGGAGGAGACCTGGGGGATGCTGGCTGGCCAGGCTAGTTGAGTTCTTTTTTTTGTTTTTGTTTTTGTTTGTTTGTTTTGTTTTATTTTATTTATTTTTTATTTTTTCCAAGACAGGGTTTCTCTGTGTAGATTTGGTGCCTATCCTGGACCTCTCTTAGACCAGGCTGGCCTCGAACTCACAGAGATCCACCTGGCTCTGCCTCCTTAGTGCTGGGATTAAAGGTGTACACCACCACCTGGCTAAGCCAGGCTAGTTGAATCAGTAAGCTCCAGGTTGCGTTAAGAGACACTGTTTGAAAAAAAAAAAAAATCAGATGGAGAAGTGATTGGGGAACAAGATCTAGGGTTATTAACCTTTGACATTTAGACTGTAGATGAATTTTTCTTTGGGCTGCCAGCTCACAAATAATGATGCAGAGACTTCTTATCAGTTAGGATAACTTGGTCTATAGCTTAGTCTTGTTCCTAACTAGCTCTTATAACTTAACCCATGTGGCTTTTTACCTTTCATTCTGTATGTCCAACTCCTTCTATGCCTTCTTGGTGTCTCCTCTGTGCCTCAGTTATCTCCTCCTACTTCTTCTCTCTGCCTGCAAGTCCCACCTATGTCTCCTGCCTAGCCATTGGCCAGTCAACTCTTTATTAAGCCAATCACAGCAATGTATCTTCACACAGTGTACAAATATCCCCAAACAATAGACAGACAGACAGACACACACACACACACACACACACACACACACACACACACACACACACAGCTAGCTAGCTAGCTAGCTAGATAGATAGACAGACAAAGATGGATTAATGGAAGGATGGATGGGTGGATGCATGGGTAGGTCTCTTAGAAATTGTGATTCCTCAGGAGTTCTGTTTGTATTGCAGCAGCTCTTATTCATGTTTGTTTTTCCAAGAATGCTTGTCTTTATCTTTGTGGTACTGGCTCAGACTGCCTAAGTACCATGTGTAGTTCTGTAGTCGCTGCATTGGGTGTAGGGTGGAGCTGCTTGCCATCAGCCAACTTTGCAGTATGGAGTCCCATAGCCATCAGATGTTTTGTCCTCTTGCCAGGCATTCATGTGGGTTCAACCTAATGGAACACCTGCTGGTCACTTGGCCTAGGAGCCCCCAATTCCCAGCTTGGATAGCTTGATAAATATAAGATTACCAGGCTATAATCACCTCTGCTCCATTCATAAAATACATGTGATATCTCCCATAAAGATGGGTTCTACTGACTGAGAAATAATGATCCAGGTAAAGCTCTAGGGAGGAAGAGTCTAAGATAAATGTAAGAATCTGGGGAACCAGGGGTGGTCTGGCTCTACAGATAGCATAGAGGTCAACAGGCCATTAACCACATCCTTTTCCAGCCTTCTGGGTAGAAAACAAGTTATGTATATCTTTCTTTTAAGAGACATCCCTACGTGTTTAATGTTCCTGTTTTCCTAGTGCATCTATGTGCACAAGGACCTTGTGCCTTCTACAACTGCTCTTCAGAGGACCTTAGTTTGGTTCCCAGCATTTATATCTGGGGCTCACAACTATCTGTAACTTCAGCTCCGTGGACTTTGATGCCTCTGATGTCTCAGGCACCTGCATTGATTTCCACATACTCGCATGCAAACTAACACACCTGTATATAATTAATTATAAATCTTTACAAAAAAAGAGGATAGTTGGGCATGGTGGTGTATACATTTAATCTCAGCACTCGGGTGGGTGTCGATTGCAGGGCAGCTAGGGATACATAGAGAGACCTTGCCACAAAAAAACCCAAACCAAAAAAACACTCTAGAGAGAGAGAGAGAGAGAGGGTAATGAAAGGTGAATATGCTTAGAATACATTATATACATGTATGTAAGTATCATAATGAATCCTATTATGTACAATTAAAATAATGCTATAGTAAAAGGAAAAACCCTGAAACTTGTTAAAACCCAAGAAAGTTAAAAGTTAATGATTAACAGAAGCTTCAGAAATAGTATTGAGATATACATTTGCCTTTTTCAGTCTTCTCAGTAGTAACATTTAAAACTATGTTTTATTTAGTTATTCATTTATTGTACATGAGTGAGTGCAACTATGCATGTACATGGTACACATGTGCCATAGCATGCATGTGGTCCAAGTCAGATGTCAGCTTGCAGGACTTGGCTCTGTCCTTCCAAATGTGGGTTCTGGGGATTGAATTCAGGTCATTAGGTTTGGTGGCAAGCTCCATTCCTTCCTGAGCATCGTCATTGTTGGAGCTGCCTGGTTTCCAGTGTCCTTGCCAGCATTTATACTGCTGCCGCTGTTATTCAGTGTCTGATGAGCTGTGTCATGCCTTGTCATGATTTACTTGAACTTCCTACCACCTGCCAGTGTGATTTGGCTCTTCTCAGTGGTCATTTGCCAGTGCTGTTGTTGATAGAGAAATGCCTTTCACATCTTTTGCTCTTTCATGATAAAGTGTTTTGTTAGCTTTAAGATTTCTGTTGCTTCCCTTCCCTCCCTTTTATACACTCAATGCCGGTTTTCACTCTAAGACCTCTACCATGGAAATAAATGCTTAGCTCCAGGATTTCTGGCTAAGAGCCCTTTGTCAGTTAGGAGGAGGCATGCTCTAATGTCTTTCCCAAAACAACAGATCCCATCTTTGTCTGTTCATGGTCCCTGTCTCCTGTCTCGTACTCTTCCTTTTGTGTCCAGGGCTTATCTTGAGCTTGGTCATCTGGTAGACCTGGTTTCCTTCAAAACAGTGATCCTTCTGCTTCTGTCTCCTGAGTTAGTATGTCCAGTCTTAGGCTATTCAGTTATAGCTGTTGTGACTACTTACAGTCTTGTGTATATAATTTTTTCTATTTCTGGGTTAAGTATCCAAGGATATAATTGCCAAGGTGTGCAGCAGCTCTTATCCCTGACTCCTGACTACTAGTCTTACAGTTGCTTGCCACTATACCCAGCCTGATTTTTCATTTGATGAACTGAGTTTGATGTCTCATTTGATTGAATTCAGTTTATCAATTTTATGTTTGGGACTGTGTTCTTGGTAGTGTCATTTGTGAACTGTTCACTTGACTTAGATTTTTAAAGCTTTTCCAGCGTCTTTCCTGTCAGAATTGTACATGCTTTAGGAGTTGGTTGTTGTCTGCTTTTTCCTAGTACTGACGGAATTCAGTGTTGAGTTCTGACTGCAATGATTTGTCAGCCTGAGAACTCACATTAAAGTCCTATGCTACCACACCTGGCGTACTTCATTCTTTTATATGTGGATTTCCTATGTTCTTCGAAACCATATATGCTGGAGAAAGCCTTGTCCTGGAATGCCATGCATTTTTAGGCAGTCACTTGTTGCACAATAAAATTTAGTTCAAGCTGAATTGTATGTGGCTTAAACTGAAAGATGAAACTATCTCCAAAGTATTGGTGAGTTTATGGTCATAGACAGAGGGGAATTTTAGTGGTGTACAGGCAGTTTGGAGTAAAGGCAAGGGTGTAAGGTATTGGGAGTTTGTTATTGGTATAACAGGTAACTACTTTGCAGGAAGCTAGATTGACAACCAATTCCTGAGACTGTTGGATCTTGCCACTTTAAGAACACTTTTAAGAGACAAGGCTGCCTAGAGGAGATCTAGCCTTGTCTCCCTATAACCCAGTCTCTATCTCCCCTGCAGGTATAGCAGCAGTATGCTAACATGGCTCCCTTCTCTACCTTTACAGCTGTAGCTCCACTGCCTAGCCCAAGCTAGCCTTGAATTTTGGTAGTCTTCTTTTGTTGTTGTTATTATTGTTGTTTGTTGAGACAGGGTTTCTCTGTTTAGCCCAGGCAATCCTAGAGTTCACTGTCTTGAAATCAGAGAGATCCACCTGCCTCTGCCTCTTGAGTGCTGGGATTAAAGGTGTGCACCACCGTTGCCTGGCAAATTTTGGTAGCTTTTATTCTAAGTGCCTCCAAGTCACTATTCCTTAGCAGTGAAGACTATATATTATCTTAGATCACTTACCCTTAGGAAAACTTGGTGATTCTTCACCCCTCCCTCCCTTTCCTCAGTTGGCATCTGGGATGGAATCATCACTACAGAGGCAAAGGGAAATTATTGAATGACTTGTTTATCAGAGATATATTTAAACTACAAAATCAGCTCTCTCTCATACCTGATTCTTCACCTAGCAAAGGATAGTAGGACTGAGTGTTCTGCTCATGTGTTCTAGAGAGAGCTAGGTCCTTCTTTGCTAATAGTTGTACTATGGGGATTTGTGGATTTTTTTTTTTTTTAAATCCCAGAGCTGGGGACCGAACCCAGGGCCTTGCTGAGCTAAATCCCCAACCCCTGGATTTCTGGATTTTATACCCTTTTCCACCGTGGCCTGTCTTTCAGTAAATGGCAATTAATGAGAAAAAGAATTGATTTTAGGATGCATGTTATTTCAGTCACCATCTGCTTCTGCCGTTACTATAATTACTTATCTTTGTTTTGAAGCATGCAGCCAGCAAAGACCACAGAGAAGTTCGAGACCATAAGGAACCAAAAGAGGATATCAACAGAAACATTTCTGAATGTGGACGACAGCAGCTTTTACCAACCTTCCCAGCCCTCCACCAGTCGCTACCTCAGAACCAATGCTACATGGCCACCACAAAGTCCCAGACAGGTAAATGCAGTAACACACACACACACACACACACACACACACACACACACACCTCGTTTCCAGGCAGTTTAATGCTGGCCACTTTGGAAATGAGTGATAGGTCTGCATGGCTAAGAAGCCCTCTGCCCTCAACCTTTATGGCTTCTGTTTTGCTTTCCTGACTTGCTTTCAATCTCACGGTGAACATTGTGCTTCTTACTGAAGTCTTATGAGATGTGAGTTGAAGACTGTGAATTCTGTGAGGTGCTAAGGGAAGCACTAAGGTATGTCAGGCCAGGGTACAGAGCTGTTCTTGGACTCTAGCTTTGTAACCAGCTATTTAACCGTGAACTTTTCTCGTCACTCCTCTGGGCTTACTATGTGCCTTGTCAGGGGAAGGAATGGACTAGTACTTGATCATTATTGGGGGTTTCTTTCTTTCTTTCTTTCTTTCTTTCTTTCTTTCTTTCTTTCTTTCTTTCTTTCTTTCTTTCTTTCTATTTATCTATCTATCTATCTAGCTAGCTATCTATATTTTTATTTAATTTTTAATTTTTTTTTTGTAGACAAGTGTTTTTCTTTGTAGCCCTGGCTGTCCTGGAACTAGCTCTGTAGACCAGATTGGATAAAGGAATGTGCCACCACACTTGGCTTCTTTTATTCAGTTTTTAAAACTATGTGTATATTTATGTGTGGATATGTGTACCTGAACAAGGGAGGCCAAGGAGGTCAGAAGAGGGATTGGATCCACTGGAACTAGAATTATAGGCAGTTTTGAGTTATCTGACCTGGATGCTGTGAATCAAACTCAGATCCTCTGCAAGAAGTATACATGTTACTAACTGCTAAACCATCTTTCCAGTCCTGTATCGAGAATATTTTATTGGAGATGGGTTAGCACAGGAGGTCCACAGGAGACCTCATAGGTTACATCTTTGTCTCTGCATGACTCAGACTCCACGGGGACTTTTTTTAAAACTAGTCTGTGGAGCATATGTGCATATAGTGCTCTTCTGAGGAAATGAACTACTCCTTCTGTCATGAACCAGTAGTGAGTTTTAATTTAGAAATGGTTTGTTGTGCTGAGGGTTGTTGACCTGGCAGGATTTTAGAAAAGGTCACTTGACCACTGGTCCCCCCTTCCCCGTGTGTGTGTGTGTGTGTGTGTGTGTGTGTGTGTGTGTGTGTGTGTGTTTGCTTGCATATATATCTGTGCACCACCCCTTGCATGCCTGATGCCCATGGAGTCCAGAGAGTGTGTTAGATTCCTTAGAACTGATGGTTTTAACAGCTGTATAAAGTGCTGGGGACTGAACCTGGATCTTCTGCAGAGCAGCAAGTACACTTAAACCCCTGAGTCATCTTCTTTTATGTAGTTATTGTTTTTCTGAGACAGAGTTTCTCTGTGCAGCCCTGGCTGTCCTGGAACTCACCCTGTAGCCCAGGCTGACCTTGAACTCAGAGATCTGGCTGCCTCTGTCTCTAGAGTGCTGGGATTAAAGGTGTGCACCACCACTACCTGGCCCCCTGAGTCATCTTTCTAGCCCGCTTTTTTTCACTTTTAAAGTACTTTTTCTTCTTTCCCTTCCTTTTGTGCTTGCCTTCCTTTATCTTTCCTTTCCTACCTTCTTCCAACCCCATTTCTGCCTTCCTCTTCTTTTCCCCACTAAATATCAGGCTGGCCCTGAAGTCTTCTTCCTATGGCCTCAGCTTCCTGAGTGTGGAGATAGCAGGCTTGGACCTCCATGAACAACTAATTCTTTTTACTTTAAAGCGATTTCAGATTTCAACAAGTTCTTAACTTGCATTCTACAAAGGATTCCAGTGTATCTTTCATTGCTTGTATCCAAAGGCCTAATTAATTAGGCTAACCCTTCCTAGGATGTATGTTTTTAAATTTTTTTATTCTGAAACACTAACATAAGCTGTTAGTTCCGGCCCTGTACCTCAAAATACTTACTTGGTTTTTTTTTTCTGGAAATAATGGTATACTGTCCCTAAAAGTGAGGACATTTTTTTAGTAAGTACTGTGTAGTAAACAATCAGTAAATCAGTTTTACTGTGATACTATTATCTAATCTTAGTTGCTCAACTTTTGCCAGTTTCTTATTAATACAAATCCTAGTCCTGGATTCAGTCCTACAATCATTTGGTTGCTTTGCCTTGCTAGTTTCTTTGAATCTACAACATTCCCAGCCTTCTTTGTCTTTTCTGACTGTGGGGTAGGAGAGCACAATGTAGATGTTTCATAGAACCTGCTAATAAATTTGCCCAGTGTTTCTCCAGATCTGGTTTGGGTCATAGACCAAATTTATAATGTTACTCTTCCCTAAATTGTCCTCAGAGGCTATACTTATGGGTTAGGCCGTTTTTCTCCTTTTAGTCTACTAGTTCCTTTTTTGATGGAAGAAGTACTTCATTTTCCCATCAAGCTGTCCATTTGTATGTGTATGTGTAGTGTGTGTTTGTGTATGTGATCAGATGTGTGGAGGATAGAGGTTGACAGTGAGTTTCTTTTTCAGTTGTCCTCTACCTTTTAAAAATATTTTACTATTTTATTTACATGTGTATGAGTGTTTTGCCTACTTCTGTGTCTGCATACAGTGCCCAAGGAGGACAGAAGAGGGCATTGGATCTCAAGGAACTGGAGTTACAGATGATTGTTAGCTGACCTGTTGGTTCTGGAAACCAACATGGATCCTCTGTTGGAGTAAGAGTCCTTTTTAAACACTGAGCCATCTCTCCATTCTCTCTACCTTATCTTTTTAACATCATTTTTTATTCTTTGGGAATTGTACATTATGCACCCCAATCCTGCTCATTTCCCAGTCCCTCCATATCTGCCTCTTACCCCCATAACATTGTCCCCAAAAGAACATTTTAAAAAATTCTAATTAAAAACAAAAGAAACAAAAAAATCCACTTCTCCTCCACTTTTCCCGCCACCAACACCTCTGCATTGGGAACTATGGTGTGTCACCCAGTAAACCCTTTTTGTCCGGTCAACCCAGCCTGCAAGTGTTCCTTGCAATGAGTTTTTGGTCTGGTTCAAGGCCCTGGCCCTGGTCTGTTAATATTGAATCCTCACTGAATATCCTGCTGTTGCCCCGAGTCATGGAGATCCTGTGGCTATGGTTCCGCAGGACAGGTCCCTTCATGTACTCTGGGAGATCATAGGTGGGATAGATAGATGTTGGGGTGTGCCAACATAAGCCCTGTTTGTGGGTCTGGGTGATAGCTGACTTGGTCAGTCCAGGGTGCTGGGACCGCCTTCCTTCAGGAGAGGGGTAGGCCAGTTCTTCTATGCCCATGCCATCATGGAGGCTTATGTGGAAGCTCTCCTGCTGCAATGGCCAGCGTAGCACAGTGCTGGGTCAGCACTGCCCTCGGATTTCAAAACTCATGGTCTCTGTGGCCCCCTGTTCTACCTTAGTTTTGATCTAAAGTCTCTCCCTCAACTTGGAGCTTACTGATTTGGTTAGGCTGGCTGTCTAGTAAGCCTGAAGGATCACCTGTCTTTGCCTTCCCAGTAGTAGAGTTACAGGCACATACTGCTGTGTTCAGCATCTTACATGGGTGCTGAGGATCCAAACTCAGGTCTTTATGCTTCCCTAGAAAGCATTTTTATTGACTAAGCCCATTCCTGAGCCCCAATCTTTTTTTTGTTTGTTTGTTTGGTTTTTTTTTCCCCCTGGCAGCATTTCTTTGTGCAACATTCCTGGCTGTCCTAGAACTCACTTTGTAGACCAGGATGGCCTTGAACTCACCAAGATCCTCCTGCCTCTGTCTCCCAAGTGCTGGGATCAAAGGCATGTACCACCACCGCCCAGCTTGTCCCAATCTATTTTTAAGTATTTGCTTATATGTAAGTCAACTTTCTGTCATTGTAACAAACGACTGAGATAACCAGTTCATAAAAAGAAAATTTATTTGGCTCACAGTTTTAAAAGTTTCAGCCCATAGTCAGTGGCCCCTGTTGTTCCAGCAGTTAGCTGAATTTGAGCCTGCAGTGACACATGGTTGGGAGTGTGTGACAGAACAAAACTGTTTACCTCGGGACTGGGAAGTACAAAAGAAAGAGAAAGTGTTCTAGGATCCACTGTCTCATTGCAAGTCATGAACTTCAGTGTTTTGAGGACCTCAATGGGTTCCATAAGGGCTTACCACCTCTTAAAACACCGTACTAGAGACTAAGCCTTTAACACAGGACTTTTGGAGATCTTCAAGATCCAAACTGGAAGCTGGGTATTTGTTGGGGCAAGGCCTTTAATCCCAGCACTCAGGAAGTTGAGTCAGGAAGATTGCAAGTTCAAGATGAACCTGAGGCCTTGCCTTAAAAACAAGCAAACCAGAAAGAATCAAGCCATAGCAATTTGTAAACTCTCTTATGAATCTTTAGGCCTTACTGTTACCATTATTTCACTACTTGTGTCAGCCTAGGTTTGGCTAGTCATGGACACTGTACAGCTGCATGTCCCCAGGCTTTGGATTTGACCCATCATTTTCTGCAGATCTTGTGGTTGGACTGGATGTCCAAGGTTCATCTTACCTGTTCCATTCGCTAGCCCGTGTTGGTTTCTTGTAAGGAGCTCTCAGTCTTTTAATTGGAGTATGGTAGTGAGTAAGCAGCTTGATTTATGTCTTCCTACTTCCTCCCTTACCTTTTGGCTGTTTATCTCAGTGTTACTTGTTTTGAACAATTAAACATGCCACTTTTCAGAGTTGTATAGAGTTATTCTGTTGTGTGTAAGGAATGTTGAAAGTGAGTGTTTTTGCTATGTGCTATGATTTCCCCCTATGTTAAAATACTTTTATTATATTTTGATTAGAGTTTTTAAAAACAAGATGCTCAGTGTGCTCATCAGTACTTCCATTTCTTGTTTTGTGTTCTTTCTTTTAGCTTTCCTCTCCCGTAAACTGGTGGTTAATTAGCATGTTAGTCTGCACCTTTTGAAGTAGCCTGAAAATGTAAATGTAATATGCTTCAGCAGTTGGCTGACTTGTTTTGATTCTTCAATTGCAAATCCTTTCCTAGTCCAAGGTGTTTTTCTGTTGCCGCTTCAGGGCTTGTCCCATTCCCAGGATGGAGAAGAACTCAGAATTTCTGTGTCTGTGTGTGTTTCCCAGAGAGAAGTAGCCCTGCATTGCCATTGTGGCTTATTACCATCATTGGTACACTGTTGTCCATGGGAATGTAGAAGCTCAATTCTGAGGGTGAGGCTTCTGGGAGAGTGCTGGAAGTTAAGGAGATACATAAGGCAACTATTAATGTGGCAGAAAGGGAGCTACACCTTTGCAAAAGCATGCATATAGACCCAATGCTGGGACAGTTTCCATCCTATTCTGTTCTTTAGACCTCATCCCATCCTTCTGTATGCTTCCTGTGTGCAGGGGATCAGAGTTGTCTGATTTTGGATTGTAATCTTTAATATACTATGATGATTATCACAGAAATCTCTCTTCTTTTCCCTCCTTTTCACTGTTGAACCACTACATAAAACCACATCCTCCACAGTGGGAAGGCCCGGAAGACACGCTCTTCATAAGATGCAAATGGCAAGAGGGGAACCAGCGCATTGAAGAGCTTTGTTGTCGCCCTTTTCTTGTGCCACACCTTAGCATTGCAGATGCTGCTGCTCAGTTGGATGAATTAAATGCAGTGGGTTTATTGGGCTCCTAGGTAACGGGCCAGGTGGCAGCAGTGAATCGCCAAAGGCAAAGTGACCATAGTTACTGTAACGGGCAGTACAGACAAACAGTGTCTGACCATAATGGGCCAAGCCGTAATGGTCATGACAGGTAAAGTGAACTTTTTGGTGGCATGACTCATCTGGGCCTTTGGTACTGGCTAATCAGTCGTGGTGTTTCCAGGCATGAAATAGATAAGAAGCCTACAGATTTTTGTTTGACCTGTGTAAGTGAAAAAATTCCCAAAGGAAAGAAAGGCTACATTGGATCATGGCCAAGGGAGTCTTGGCCTGTGAACCAATTTCCAGACTGGAGCCAGTTTGCATACCCAGAACCCCTTGAATCAAAGGGATGCCCGAGTAAGTTCCCCTGAGGAAGGACCTTCATTAAACACCTAAACATTTTGCTGTTAGCCTTTCCCCAGTCCTTCCCTAGAGGAACCTATGGACTTTTACAAGGGTAACTGTACATTGAAGGAAAGGAAACAATCAGACTTTCTGGGGCCTACTGGATACTGGTTCTGAATTGACACTGATTTTGAGAGATCCCAAGAAACATTGTGGCCCTCCAGTTAAAGTAGGGGCTTATAGAGGCCAAGTGATTGATTAATGGAGTTCTGGCTGAAGTTCCAGTGGGTCCCCAAACTCATCCTGTGGTTATGTCTCCAGTCCTGGAATGTATAACTGGGATAGATACACTTAGAGTTAGCAGAATTCTCACATTGGTTCCCTGACCTGTGGAGTGAGGCTATTATGGTTGGAAAGTTTAAATGGAAGCTTTTAGAGTTGCCTCTTGTAGGGAAAATAGTGAATCAAAAACAGTATTGCATCCCTGGAAGAACTGCAGAAATTAGTGCCTCCAAGGACTTGACAGATGCAGAGGTGGTGGTTCCCAACACATCTCCCCTTAACTCTCCCATCTGGCCAGTGCAGAGGACAGATGGATCGTGAAGAATGACAGTTAACTATCGAGAACTCAATCAGGTAGTGACTCCAATTACAGCTGCTGTACCAGATATGGTGTCCTTACTTCAGCAAATTAACATATCTCCTGGTACATGGTATATAGCTATTGATCTAGCAAATGCCTTCTTCTCAGTACCAGTCCATAAGGACCACCAGAAGCAATTTGCTTTCAGTTAGCAAGGCCAGCAGTATATCTTTACAGTTTTACCTCAAGGATATATTAACTCCCCAGCCCTGTGACGTAACTTAGTTAGAAGGGATTTTGATCGTCTGTCTTTTCCATAAAATATCACATCGTTCCACTATATTGATGACATTATGCTTATTGGACCAAGTGAACAGGAGGTAGCAACCACTTGGACTTGTTGGTAACATATATGCTCATCAGAGGATGGGAAATAAATCCAACTAAAATTCAAGGGCCTTCTTAGGAGGCCAATGGTGTGAGGCATGCAGAGATTTTCCTTCTAAGGTGAAGAATAAGTTATTGCACCTGGCCCACCACTACCAAGAAAGTAGTACAATGTTTACTGGGCCTATTTGGATTCTGGAGACAGCACATTCCCAACTTCAGGTGCCTCATTCCAGCCCATATACCAAGTGACTTGTAAAGCTGCTAGCTTTGTGTGTGGTGTGGAACAGGAGAAGGCCCTTCAACAGGTCCAAGCTGCTGTGCAGGCTGCTCTACCACTTGGACCATATGATCCAGCAGTCCTGATGGTACTTGGGGTGACAGTGTCAGATAGGGATGCAGTTTGGAGCCTTTGGCAGGCCCCTATAGGTGAATCACAGAAGAGACCTTTGAGATTTTGGAGCAAGGCTCTACTTTCATCGGCAGACAACCATTCTCCCCTTGAAAGACAGGTGTTGGCCTACTCTTGAGCCCTAGTGGAAACTGAACATTTGACAATGCGCCCTCAAGTTACTATAGGACCTGAGCAACCATCATGAGCTGGGTGTTATCCGACTCACCAAGTCATAAAGTAGGACATGGACAGCAGCAATCAGTTATCAAATGGAAGTAGTATATACGTGACTTGCCTCGAGAAGGGACTGAAGGCAGAGGCAAGTTATTTGAAGAGGCTGGGCGGTGGTGGCGCATGCCTTTAATCCCAGTACTCGGGAGGCATAGGCAGGCGAATCTCTGTGAGTTCAAGGCCAGCCTGGTCTACAGAATGAGTTTTAGGAAAGGCGCAAAGCTACACAGAGAAACCCTGTCTCAAAAAACCAAAAAAAAAAAAAAGTTATTTGAAGAAGTTGCCCAAATGCCTATGGTTTCTCCCCATTACAATGCTATCTGCTGCCCAGTATGCACCTGTAGCCTCATGGGGTGTGCCCTATGATCCATTGACTGAGGAAAGAAGACTTGGGCCTGGTTTACTGATGGTTCTTCACATTACACAGGCACCACCCAGAAGTGGACAGTTGCAGCATTACAAACCCTTTCTGGGACAATCATGGAAAACACTGATGAAGGGAAATCTTCATAGTGAGCAGAAGTTTGGGTACTACACATGGTCCTACATTTTGTTTGGAAGGAGAAATGGCCAGATATGCAATTGTTTTCTGATTCATGGGCTGTCCCTGTGGTGGTTTGAAAGAAAATTGTCTCCAAAGGGAGTGACACTATTAGGAGGTATGGCTTTATTGGAGTGGATATGGCCTTGTTGGAGGAAGTGTGTCACTGTGGGAGTGGCCTTTGAGGGCTCATATATGCCCAAGTAACTCCCAGTGAGTTAGTTTCCTGCAAGATGTAGAGCTCTCAGCTCTTTTTCCAGCATAGCTGCCATGTCCCACCATAATGATAATGGACTAAACCTCTGAAAATGTAAGCTACCCCAATTAAAGATTTTTTTTATTTATAAGAGACACCGTGGTCATGATGTCTCTCTCTCTCTTTTTTTTTTCTATTCATTTTACATATCAACCACAGATTCCCCTGTCCTCTCTCCTCCCACCCCCCAACCTTTCCCTTCAACCTATCCCCCATTCCCACCTTCTCCAAGGCAAAGTCTCCCCTGGGGAGTCAGCAGAACCTGGTATATTCAGATGAGGCAGGTCCAAGCCCCTCCTCCCTGCACCAAGGCTGAGCAAAGTGTCTCAGTATAGGCACTAGGTTCCAAAAAGCCGGCTTATGCACTAAGGACAGATCCCAGTCTCACTGCCTGGGGGCCCCCTAAACAGTTCAAGCTAAACAACTTGCCATTCATAGACTTGTAGAATGCCTTATCCACACAGAATTGCTTCTGACCAAGGAACTTACTTCACAGCCAGAGAAGTGTGACAGTGGTCCCATGGTCATGGAATCCATTATCATAGAACATGGATCATGTTCCCCACCCTCATAAGCTGTTGCTGATAGAAAGATGGAATGGCCTTTTGAAGACCCAGTTATAGCACTAATTAGGTGCAGCCAGGGCTGGGCCAGGGTTCTCCAGAAGGCTTTCAATCAGCATCCATGGTAGGGTTTCTCCCATAGCCAGGATCCATGGGTCTAGGAATCGAGGGGTGGGAAAGGGAATAATTCTACTCATTATCACCCCTAGTGACCTATTAGTAAAATTTTTACTTCCTGTTTCAGCAACCTTAAATTCTGCTGGCCTAGAAATTTTGGTTCCAGAGGGTAGATTGAGTGCTCCTGCCTCACAATAAATATTCCATTGAACTGGAAGCTTAGACTTCCCCCTGGTCTCTCTGGGCTTCTAATGCCTTTAAGCCAACAGTCTACAGGAAAAACTGTGTTAGGGGTGTGATTGATGCAGATTAGCAAAGGGAAATTGGATTGCTTCACCACAGTGGAGGTAACAAAGATTAGGTCTGGAGTGCAGGAGATCCTTTAAGGGCATCTCTTGGTGCTACCATGTTATGTGATTAAAATTAATGGGAAACTACAGTAACCTAATCCAAGCAGGAAAACAAAGGGCACAGACTCCAGGAATGAAGGTGTGGGTCACTCCTCTAGGGAAAGAACTAAGACCCATTGAGGTGCTTGCTGAGGTTGGAAGAAATGGAGAATGGGTTGTAGGGTTGGTTATCAGTATCAGCAAAGACCACATGACCAGTTACAGAAGGAGGATTATAATTAACATGAATGTTTCTGTTGTATTTTTTAAGAATGTGTTGTACAGATACTTGTTTTCTTTCCTTGATTTCTTAATCATGTAATGTAACATCAATCAGAATAACAGTGGTTATCATATTTAAGTTTGAGATACTAAAAGAATGCCCTTCAGGAGACATTTCCACCTATCCTAAATTTATAATGTATTTGTGGTTGTATAAGGGATAGTTATATCACGTTAGGCATAATTATGAGCTGGTTATTGTTTTCATTTGGAAATTAAGCATGACATAAGGAGATATGATTCTGTGTCAAGCTCACAAGGGGTGGACTTGTGATAGCTATTATTAGTTGCTAACTTGGCTACACGTGGAATTAACTAAAATCTAAATGGCTGAGCACATGGGTAGGTTTTTTTTTTTTTTTTTTTTTTTTTTTTTTTTTTTTTTTTTTTTTTAATTAAATCCTTTGAAGTGGCAAGACCCTCATCTAATCTGGATCTTTGAGGTGGAAGGTCCACCTTTAGTCCTGGCCACACTTGCTGCTGGCAGTCTATATAAAGGACACAGAAGAAGGAAACTTGCGCTTTTTGCCTGCTTGTTCTTGCTCTCATTGGCAAGTCCATTCCTTCATTGGATTAGAGCATATTTCTTCGGGAATTCTGGTGTATACTGAAGACCAGGTATTGCTTCCAGTCTTGTGGACTGAACAAGTACTGGATTCTTGGACCTTTTGTTTGTAAACTGCCATTGTTGGACTAGCTGGACCACATCATGGAAGGTATTCTAATAAGTCCCACATATATGTTTTCATTCTATCAGTTCTGTTCCCCTAGAGAACCCTGACCCATAAAAAACCAAAAGCACAAGCAACCAAAAAAGAAAAAAAAGAAAGGTAAAAAAAAAAGACAGGTTGAACTTTGGTAATTAAAAGGTTCTATATGTCAGAAGACACTATGAAGGGAATAAAAGTCCAATCGGCAGAAAGGGACACAATTATTTTGACAAGAGATTGGTGTTTATATTATATGAAGAAGTGTTGTAATTAAACAGCAGTGAAACAGGCACCTTACCTGCATGTAATCTGCACCATGTGAGTACAGTGCCCAGGGAAGTTGGGAAAGGGCATCTGTTCCCCTGGAACTGGAGTTACAGACAGTCCTCAGCCAACATGTGGGTTATTGGAGTCAAACCTAGGCCCTCTGAAAGAACAGCACATTCTCTTAACTGCTGAGCCATGTCTCTAGCCCTGTGGAAGAACAACTATTGCTCTTAGCCTGTGAGTATCTCTCCAGCTCCAACAGAATTTTGGGAAAAAAAAGATCTATTTTTACTTTGTATTCATCTTTGTGTATATGTATGTCAATGCCATGTGTAGGTGGGTGCCCACAGAGGCTGGAAGAGGGCCTTGAACTAGAATCACAGGTGGTTGTTGGCTTTAAGATATGGGTTCTGGGAATTGAACTCGTCTTCTGGAAGAGCAGTAAGTTCTCTTAACTGCTAAGCAATCCTTCTGTTCCTGTGAGCCAAGGATTTGAATAGACATTCCTTTAATGATTGTATACAGACAGCCAGATGAACAAATGCTCAGCATGAGTAATTATAACAGAAATACAAATCAAGCAAATGAGGATACTACCTCACACACTAAGATGATTAATATTGAAGAAGTGTAGTATGTTGGTAAGGAGAGATTACTGGTATTCTTCTGTACTGTGGTTAGGGTGTAAACAATACATCTGTTGTAGAAAACAGTGTAGTGGCTCCTCCAGAGATTAAATATGCATGGCCATGAGATCCCATAGCTTTACTCTGGGTGTGTACTTAAAACAACTGAAATCAGGGACTCAGACAGACAGTTGCACATCTACATTCATAGTAGCATTGTCACTGTAGCCAAAAGATGGGAACAACCCAGTTGTCCAATGACTGTATAAACAAAATATAGACCATCCATACAGTTGGAATATTACTCTCTTTAATAAAAAGGGAGGTAATTTTGTAGTATGGTTCAGGATGGATGAACCTTGAAGATAGTAAGTGAAACAAACTATTTCTAAAGGACAAATACATGATTCCATTCATGTAGGGTCACTACAGTAGTCAAAATCATAAAGACAGAGTACAACAATAGATGTTATTAGCCAAGGAATTGGAGATATGAAGTTGGTATTTAATGGGAACAGAGTTGAGTTTTACAAGATGTAAAGAGCTATGGAGATGGATGTGGGGCTCGTTCTTCAAACTTTAGGAACAGTTTAATGGCTGTAAGTTAATTGACTAAGATGGTAAGTCTTGTGTTGTGTTGGATGAGAATGGCTCCTGTGTGCTCCCCAGTTCATGGCTGTAGGAAGGATTCGGAGATGTGGCCTTGGAGGGGGTGTGTCATTGAGGGTGGGTTTTGAGGTTTCAAAAGCTTACACAAGGCCCAGTCAGTCATTCAGTCTCTGTCTCTGTGTCTGTCTCTGTGTGTTTCTCAGCCTGCTGACCAGGCTGTAAGCTCTTAGCTCCTTCACCAGCACCATAAACACCTGCTTGCCACCACACTCCCAGCCATAACAGTCATGGACTAACCCTCTGAAATGGTTAGCAAGCCCCCAATTAAATGCTTTCTTTTATAAGCTGCCTTGGTCATGGTGTCTCTTCACAGCAATAGTAACTACAACTAAGACACGTTTTATGCTATATATTTCTTAAGCCAATCTTTGAAAATAATTCCAAAGACCAGTTGGAGTTTTCACTCTTAATTGGACATTATGGATTGTTGCTATGCTGCAGTGGAACCTTCAGGGAGAAACTCCCTTGTACCATGTGGCCCATCACCTTTGGACACTCAAAGATGGGAAATGTTGCATTTGCCTGTGCATCTTGGTGTTTGGGCTCTGTGTGTGTTGGTGGGGGCCATAGGAGGCCTGGAATAGCCATGGGCTTGTCAGACAGACAAGAGGAAGGTGGAGTTGACTCAATACTTTGTAGGTTCTGATTTGTGGGAACAAAGCCCCTGAGGGCTGTGACAGCATCTGTGGTAGTCTTAGGGAGAGTGTTTTCCTGTGCACCTTTTCCTGTGCTTTTCCCTCCTCTCACTTCCTGTTAGCCCGGTCTACTTTGTGAAACCTGGAACCAGCCTGCCTGCCTGCCTGCCTGCCTGCCTACCTGCCTGCTGGCACTCCTCTTACTCTTTCTCCTCCTCTTTTTCCTTTTCCTCCTTGGGGGTTGTTGGAGAGATGGCTCAGTAGTTAAGAGCACTGACTGCTCTTCCAGAGGTCCTGAGTTCAGTTCCAGCAACCACAAGGTGGCTCACAACCATTGCTAGTAGGGTCTGATGCCCTCTTCAGCATAAAGGCGTACATGCAGATAGAGCACTCAAATACCTTAAAAAAAAAAAAAAAAAAAAAAACTTAAAAAAAATTAAAAAACCCTTTATTATGTGTTTGTGATGTGGCGCATGCATGGCATGCCACAGTGTGCATATGGTAGCCAAAGGAAAGCTTTGTGGAGTCCCCTTCCACCTGTACCGGGTCTGGGTATTAAACTCAGGTCATCAGGCTTCCACAGCAATCTTGCCAGCCCTGCCCTGATCCCATCACTACCCACTGACTGCATCCTAGTACCCTAACCTTTCTGTTATCCTTCCCTGTTTGTTCTTTCCTTACTGATATGTGCTGGTGTATCTTAAAATGTCCTGAAGGTGCTGGTTAGTGTCACAGTATCTTAGTTACTTTTCTGTTGCTTCGACACAATACCAGAGCAGCTTGTAGAAGTTAGAGTTTATTTTAGGCTTATGGTTCCTATCATAGCAAGGAGTATGGTGGCAGGCAGGAGTGATGCCGGAGTAGCTGAGAACTCACATCCTGATCTACAAACAAGCAGAAAGCATGTACTGGGGGTGGTACACTGGAGGTGGCTGAGAGTTTTTTGAAACCTCCTCCAACAAGATCACACCTCTTAATCTCTTTCAAATTGCCACTAACTGGGAACCAAGTATTCAAATGCCTGATACTTATGGGGGCCATCTCATTCAAACCACCATGCTGCGTTTCTTGCTTCAATGCTCTGTGTACCAGACACTATCCCTTGAGGTTTTTGTTTTGTTTTGTTTTGTTTTGTTTGGTTTTTCGAGACAGGGTTTCTCTGTGTAGTTTTGTGCCTTTCCTGGAACTCACTCTGTAGACCAGGCTGGCCTCGAACTCACAGAGGTCCGCCTGCCTCTGCCTCCCGAGTGCTGGGATTAAAGGCGTGCGCCACCACTGCCTGGCCAGTCTTTTCTAAACTGCCAGTGTTTGTAGGATTTCCCTCTCCTGGGCCTAGACCCTCCACCTGAAGGCCACTCCTGGAACATGGCAGTAGCTCCCCACATCCCTTTTCCCCCGTCAGCTACCTGTTCATAATGCCCAGGTGCTTAATAGATCATATATATCTATGAACAGATGCAGTGCCCTGGCCTGTTACATTAACCATCATGATTTACTGTGATGAGTTAAGAAAAGACACTACTGAAGAGTTACTGAGAAGGTGCTTCTTTGGCTGCCTGTCGCCCTTTATTGAGAAGGAGTTGTTGGCGATGGAGATGGTGCTGCAAGCATTGTTACATGACTCACCTATTTTAGATGCTTTCTTTTTCTTTGTTGTAGAACTAAAACATGATGTGCTTTTACCCAGTCCTCTAATAGCTTACTCTATGCTACAGTGGTGATCTTTGATTTGGAATTAAAGGAAAACAAACTAACAAACAGAAAAAGTGCAGAGAATCCTTTTTCTTTGCTCCAAAGGTTCTGGAGTTGATGAGAACCCTCTCTGTTTTCTTGTTGTCACTTCTTGTTTAAAAACATTACTCCAGCCGGGCGGTGGTGGCGCACACCTTTAATCCCAGCACTCGGGAGGCAGAGCCAGGCGGATCTCTGTGAGTTCGAGGCCAGCCTGGGCTACCAAGTGAGTTCCAGGAAAGGCGCAAAGCTACACAGAGAAACCCTGTCTCGAAAAACTAAAAAAACTAAAAAAAAAAAAAAAAAAAAAAAAAAAAAAAAAAAAAAATTACTCCAGGCCCCTAGACCTGACTGTTCAAGTGAGCTAGACAGTATTTCAGGGGTTTCTTTCTGGTTAATGCTCAAATGGTTGGGGAAGGTCCCCGAAAATGGATATACACAGAGGCCACCTATGAGTGAGATTTCCATATCCTGGGAAGACTAGTTGGGCTCACTCCATAGTGGGTGGTTTTCCTTCTCAACCTTGGGTCATTCCTGGTGCTCACATGCTCCTTTCAGGCATATGATGAGAGGAGAGAACTTTTTCAGGGCAGAGCTTGTATTCAAGGCCATGGTGACTATTAGTAGGCAGGTCTTAAGGCCTTGTTTCTGATGATTTGTGGTTTTTCTGCCTAGAAGGTGGAGGCAGTAATGTTTATTCAGTTTATTTTCAATGGTACATGGTCGTCTTGGCAGTGTTTCAGCTTTCTCAATTTGTCCCAAGTACGCAGTTCCTGTTATACTCTTGTGTTGTTGTTTTTTTGGTTTTTCGAGTATACTCTTGTGTTGATGCCTGAAGAAGTGTGTCTAAAGTAACAGGGTTTGCTGATATTTTGGTAATAAATTTTATAGCCTGTCTTCTACCTCTAAAAACATTTGAATGGTGTTTCTTTTCCTTTCTTGTCCCCTTTTGACTTTTTTTTTTTTTAGCTTGCTTGCCTTTTGTTTTAGCAGCTGCAGTATCTCGGAAGAAAAAACGAAGAATGGGAACTTATAGCTTAGTTCCCAAGAAAAAGACCAAAGTATTAAAGCAAAGGACGGTGATTGAGATGTTTAAGAGCATAACTCATTCCACTGTGGGCGCTAAGGTAAGAGTGGCATGGGAGCTGTGTGCCACACATGGGAAATGTGTTCCTGGCTCCAAAGTCTCTTCGGCCAAAAGAACGTTTTGTTGAGGTTATTACTAATTTAATGACCTTCATCACCATGGAAGGCCTAGAGTTCTTGAACTCCTCTGCTATAGCATAGTCTTATGTAGGTGACTTATTGAAGACCCCCAACACACACTCCCAGAGTCCTTCTTTCTGGATTATTCTTCAGGTGGTAGGTTCCATTGTGCCCCTAGTACTGGCAGACCTTTACATCTCCTATCATATGAGTTCATAGTGAGTTAGTTTTTATGTGCTGGGCAACAGTACTTCGAGAGCTGTGCATTGCTGTGTTCCAGGGTGAGAAAGCCTTGGGTGACAGTGCCCTGCATGTAAATGGGGAAAGCTTGGAGATGGACTCAGAAGATGAAGACTCAGATGAGCTGGAGGATGATGAGGACCATGGAGCTGAGCAGGCTGCTGCGTTTCCCACTGAGGACAGTAGGACTTCTAAAGAGAGCATGTCTGAGACTGACCGTGCTGCAAAGGTAGGACTCCACTTCCCCAGCTGGTAGCACTAGTGAATGAAATCATAAAGTTGACTTCAGGTTCTAAGAGGTAGTGCTTTGGGCATTGTTATGCGCTAGTGATTTTTTTTCTTGCTTTTCATTTAACATTCATAAAAAATTAACTGTGCATGGTGGCACATGCCTTTAATCCCAGCACTCAGGAGGCAGAGGCAGGTGGATTTCTGAGTTCAAAGCCAGCCTGGTTTATATAGTGAGTTCTCAGCCTGCCAGAACTACAGACAACACAAAAGAGGAAACAAAAAAAATTAAATGACTGTCAGCTAACAAAAGAATCAAGAAACAAAAGGCAAACAAAAAAGAAAATGTGACCAGGGGAAGACAGAATCAGATGACTAGAATAAATTTTATTGAGTCAGCAATAGTTTTGTTATGTAAACTGTTTTGAAGAATAAATATAGAAAAAGCACTGTGGCTCATTCTTAGGCAACATTCCCATAAAGTCTCTTAATAGTAAAATACAGCTGTGTGTTAAAATAGTAATGATCAGAGAAGATTGATTCATTATTAGGAATCTCTTAACTGGATTTACTAAATCAACAAAGAAAAGCCACAAAGTGTACATATGTATAAAGGACTTTTTTCGTTTTGTTTTTTGGGACAGGGTTTTTCTGTGTGTAGCCCTGCCTGTCCTGGAACTCACTCTGTAGACCAGGCTAGCTTTGAACTCAGAAATCTGTTGTTGGTTTTTTACTTTTTTTGGGGGGGGGAGAGAGGGGAGCGGGCTGCCACCCAGCTCCCAAATAAATCACTCACAGAGGCTCTTAATTGTGAATGCCTTAGCTTGGCTTCATTTCTTGCCAGCTGTCCTTAACTTAAATTATCCCCTCTACTTTTTGCCTCTGGTTTTTTTCCCATTCTCTTCTGTAAATCTTACTCTTACTCCGTGGCTTGCTGTGTAGCTGGGTGACTGGCCCCTGGAGTCCTCCTCTGTCTCTGGTTCCTAAATCTTAGATCTCTCCTCCCAGTTTTCTCTTATATATACTCTCTGCCTGCCAGCCCCGCCTATCTTTTCTTTTGCCTTGCTGTTGGCCAGTTCTTTATTAAACCATCAGGTGTTTTACACAGGCACAGTAACACAGCTTCATAGAGTTAAACAAATGCAACATAAACAAAAGTAACACACCTTCAAATAATATTCTACTACAGAAATCTGCCTGCCTGTGCCTCCCAAGTGCTAGAATTAAAGGTGTGCATCACCAATGCCCAGCTTCCAGCTGGTGTTTTCAGTGATAAGTTAGGAATGATGTCATGTAGCTATAGTCCCAGATATTTGGGAGACTGAGGCAGTAGGATTTATTGAGCTGAAGAGTTTGAGACTCACCAGTGTTGCATTCCAAGATTCCATCATACAGCTAAGTAGGCAAGAATGCCTCCTGCTTGAGTGCCAGCACTAAAATTGTTGTCTTAGTTTTGTTCTTATATAAGCAGAACCACACAGTGTATGTCTTTTTATTTGTTTGATTTTCTTATTGTCTTAACAGCTTATTTCACCCACTATGTTTGGAGCTTTGTTAATTTTTATTCTTGCAGAATCCAGGTGGTCCTGGGATCTCTGAAACGGTTTAAAGAGACCTGTAAGACTGGAACTAGCATTCTGTTGTCTACCTCTTGTGTCCTTGGAGAGTTACTTGTGTTGCTGTCTTTGCATTGGTGCCCAGTTAACTGTTCATGTAATCGTGAATCTCAGCCCGAGGCTACTGGAATAAGTGTCAGTAGGCAAATAAACAAAAGTGCTTCATAGTTCTTAGTAATCCTTTTAAAGAGTATATGGATCCTGAGACTGTACTCGAGTTCCACCATGATACAGTGTTCCTTTATTAGATTCTCTTCCTATTTTGATGTCCATTATACTCTTTATGGGCATTCTATGTAAGGCTGTTTGATGTGACAATCCCACCAATATCCTGTGCACAGGTGACTTCTTGATGCACACTGGGAGTAAGTCACTGTGCCTGTTAATCCACAGACACTGCTAGATGGGTTCGAAGAGGGTTGGAGGTGTTTATATCTCTGTCAGCTCCTTCTGAGCACTGTTTGCTGCATTGGCTTACAGTCTTGCCAGTCTTGCCACCCCCCATTTAGTGAGTACATAGTGCTAGTACATTATAGTTGTAATGTACCTTTTTCTAATTTCTAGGAGATTGAATACTGTTTTTTTTTTTTTAAGATTTATTTATTTATTATGTATACAATGTTCTGCCTGCGTGTACACCTGCAGGCCAGAAGAGGGCACCAGATCTCATTATTGATGGTTGTGAGCCACCACGTGGTTGCTGGGAATTGAACTCAGGACCTCAGGAAGAACAGCCAGTGCTCTTAATCTCTGAGCCATCTCTCCAGCCCTGAATACTGTTCTTTATGTCTGTTCTTCATTTGGATGAGAACAATGAACATTTTCTATTGTTGTGAAGAGATACCATGATCATGGCAACTCTTTTTTTTTTTAAATATTTATTTAATTATGTATACAATATGCTGTCCATGTATATTCCTAGAGGCCAGAAGAGGACACCAGATCTCACTATAGATGGTTGTGAGCCATCATGTGGTTGCTGGGAATTGAACTCAGGACCTCTGGAAGAGCTGCTTAACCTCTGAGTGCTCTTAACCTCTGAGCCATCTCTTCATCCCCAATCATGGCAACTCTTATAAAAGCAAGCATTTAATTCGGGCTTGCTTCCAGTTTCAGAGGGTTAGTCCATTATCATAGTGGGGAGCTTGGCAGTATGTAATTGGACATGGTGCTGGAGAAGAAGTAGCTGAGAGTTCTACATCTGGATCCACAGGCATCAGGAAGAAGAGAGTCTGGGCCTAGTGTGGGCTTTTGAAATTTCAGAGCCCACCCCCAATGACACACTTCCTCCAATGAGGCCATATCTCCTAATCTTTATATTCCTTTCATATAGTGCCATTCTCTGGTGACTAAGCATTCAAATATATGAGCTTATGGTGGTCATGCTTTTTTTTTTTTTTTTGGGTTTGTTTCGAGACAGGGTTTCTCTGTGTAGCTTTGTGCCTTTCCTGGAACTCGCTTTGGAGACCAGGCTGGCCTCGAACTCAGAGATCAGGCCTGCCTCTGCCTCCCGAGTGCTGGGATTAAAGATGTGCGCCACCACCGCCTGGCAAGGGGGGGGGGTCATTCTTATTAAAACCACCACAGATACATTCTTTTGTGAAGAACTGACCAAGTATCAACCATTTATCTATTAGAGATTAGGTTGCCTGTCTTTTTAGAAACTCGTTTTTGTAAAAGTTCTTTGATCCAGAAATGATTCTTTTTTTTGTCTAGTCAGCACAATATCATTTTCTACTGTGGGCTTGCTGAGTCATGGAGAGGTTGGTATTCTCATCTAGCTGTATGGATTAGAAGCTAGTTGAGTTACCGTGACAGTTGGGCACAGTGGTTGTTTTGAGTGCCTTACCTCTTAGCCGGAATGCTGGACCTGCTGACCAGAGTTGTTTCCTGCTGTTCTTATAATGAGGACAGCTTCCTCTGCCTACTGAACACAGGTTTTAGTTGCATCCCATTCTGGTTCCTTACTTCTACTTTACTCTTTGCCAACTAGGACTCTTTATTCTCCCTTTTCCTTGGGAATTCAGCTTGCGCTTTCTCCTCACCCATGCCATACATGTAACTGTCAGGCAGCACTTTTAAAGTATTGTCTTCCTCCTTTCTGTGTAGTCTCTTTTCTAATCGGTAGTTGCATTGCTCAGTCTTGTTTAAAAGCAAACAAACACACACCTGCCCAGTGAATTTAAAGAAAACTTAAAATTAAATAAAACCAACAAAGTATCTGAGTCCTACAATGCATGCTATATTTAATGGTGAAAATTAAAAGCATTTCTATCATCTTTCATAAAAATGAGGGTGAAATTGCTGCTTTTATCATTAATGTAAGGAGAATGACATTGACTGTTTTTGATTGATGCTGTAAGAGAAAAACCAGAGAGAAACTTTAATATTTAAAAGGACATGAGAGTAGAATTTGCTGAAAATATGAACATCCACCTTAAAATCTTGGAAAAACCCCAGAAAAATTATTACAGCCATTGAACTATACTTCCATGTAATTAAGACGTAGATATCTCTTGTTTCTGTGTAATGTTGCAATAAACATCAACAAATCCATAAATGCTTAGTCATGGTTTTTTTGTTTGTGTTTTTTTGAGACAGGATTTCTCTGTGTTGTTTTGGTGCTGGTCCTGGATCTTGCTCTGTAGACCAGGTTGTCCTTGAACTCACAGAGATTCGTCTGGCTCTGCCTCCTGAGTGCTGAAATTAAAGGCGTGTGTCACCACTGCCCAGCTTCCTAGTCATGTTTTTTAAACATCAAGTAGAAAATTAGCTGGGTCCGGTCATGTACACCTTTAATCCCAGCACTGAGAGAAAGAGGCAGGTGGATTTCTGAGTTTGAGGCCAGCTTGGTCTACAGAATGAGTTTCAGGACAGCCAGGGCTATATGGAGAGACCCTGTCTTAAAATGCAGAGGTCCAGACATAAGTGTCCGTACTTGGGTTGTCTTAAGGATGATGTCTGTGAATCCTTCAAAGATCAGTAATCTGGAAGACAAACCCCACAACATCTAGAAGCTTAACTGTGATTCTTGACATCTTCAGAGTACCTAGGGTAACACTTTCAACAATAATGTAGTGTAAGAGAACAGCAGGAATTTATTAAATGTGATTAACAAGAGACCTGCAGTTTGTGCAAATGAAAAATGCATTGTCTCTAGGTTTATCTCTAAGCTCAGAATAGTTGCTTCAAAATCTAATTCAAACTTTCTGTAGAGCTGCAAATTCTGAACAAAGGGTTGTGGAGATTAAGAGCAGTTCTTGGAATTGTGTGAGAGAATGTAGGAGACATCAGCAGTGTTGAGAATGGGTAAATGAGACATATATAGGGTGTTAGTGAGAGTTATCACGGGAGAGGGGTGCCATTTGCCTCAGGAGCTCCACATCTATCCTCATCTGCCTTTTTGTTGAAGGACTTTGGCTTGTTTGCAATGCAGCTTGACTGTGAACCTTATAGGTTCTGTTGAGCTGGGAACATCAGAAAAAAGTGGGATACTCTGGAGTGCATCCTACAGAGAGTCAGACTACAGCATGCCAGAGACCACGGCCCTGCCTTGCAGTGAGTGCATCTGGGATGAGTGGACACTGTATTCATGTATTGACAGTATAGATAGAAAAGATGAATACAGTATGAAAAGTTGTCTTTGGTGTTCTGATATAGAAAGGACTCCAGAACTTCTCTGTAATTAGAAAAGAGTAAATTCACTGAAGTTTATCCATCAGGGAAAAAGATTTAGGCATAGGCTCAATGTGGCAGGAAGTGGCCAGGCAGCAGAGCACTGATGGCTTTAGGGACTAGATTACTCTTGGGTGAGTCAAGGTAGGTTAGCGTGTGTATTATTTTGTAGCCCTTCAGAATATACTTGCGTGCTTCCCCCCCTCCCCCCTCCCTCTGCGCGTGCGTGCGTGCGTGTGTGCGTGCGTGCGTATTTTACCACTTTATAGATAACTGGCATGCCTTGCATGCACAGTAATTTCCAAGCTGCAGTTAATGAATTTGAGTCATCAGAGTGGGTCCATTTGTGATGGAGAATCTTAGCAGGGAGTGAGAGCAGAAACTCATGGTATCTTGTTCTCTGGGGACTCCCTGGCCAGAGCCAGCCAGGCAGCTTGTTTCTACAATGGGAGAGACAATGAGGATCCTTCCATGTATGTCTGCCAGTGTTTTTAACAGTAGTTTTGGATTCATTTGTCTTCTACTAAAAGATCTAATTGGTTTTTGTTTTTTGCTTGGTTTTCTCCCTGTCCTGTGCCATGATCAGATGGATGGAGATTCGGAGGAGGAGCAGGAGTCACCTGACACAGGGGAGGATGAAGACGGTGGAGATGAGTCTGACCTGGTAATCTGACATTTATTTTATGTTCATAGAATTCAGATCTGCAGGTGAGGTCACCGTTACTATCTCCTGTGCGTGATGAGAGTCACAGAGTGCCCTGGGTCTTTCCTGAAGGAAAAGTGGTGAAGAGGTCACTTAGAGTTGTAGCTCAGGGACCAGTAGAACAAGTGTGATGATCTGGTTGCTGGGATCCAACAGCAGGCCAGGCATGTCTAGGGCTGTTTGCCTCTGAGGGAAGGGTGTGGTTCCATGTTTTGGTTATTCATACCAGTGATGAGTTGGGCCGCATTGGCTGCTGAAAGAGAAGGGTACTTTTGGACTTGAGCTGCGTTGAGGTGGAGTCTCTTTTACCTGGTAGTTAGAATCTGGGGATTAGCAGGAGCTGGGTAAGTTTGAAATTTGTGAATCCCTAGATTGGAGTCTCAGGAGTAGCCCACATGTGAGTATTGAGTAGAGGAGATAAGAAGCTTATGAGCTTGAGGAAGAAGTTCAATGTGTAAGATAAAGTTCTGGACCAAGAACTGAAGAGGGAGAGAGTGTCTCTGCTGTCAGGCTGCTGTGGTCAAGGAAAGGAAGACACATACAAGATCCTTAGGTTTGGTGATGAAACGCTATTTCCTGGGGTACTGTAGGATGATCCAGGCAGTAAAAACTGTTTTGCAGCACTTGTTGAAGTTTTTCCAGAAAGTTTTTTGTGTGGAAACAGAGGGTGGAACGTGGGGTTGTTTGTAGGGAGGAACCTGGACAACATAAGCATGTGTGCTGGAGATGTTCCTCAGCACATTTTGCTGGGCTGACTGACAGAAATCCACACATCCAACCCACAGCTTGGGCAAGTGGACATACTTCCTTATAATTGGGATGGCTTGGCATGCTGTGCCATGTGCCTCTTCCTGTGTATCAGCATAGCGTCCCCAATGTCTGTGTATGTCTTTAGGAAGTAGGTTTGAGAAACCCATGTGCTTTCTTCATGTGACCTTTTTCCAGCATCTCCTGGCATTAGAATTGGTGCTGTGGGTCAGTTGTGATTCGTGGTTGTTAGATGTTCTTTCTACACTTACAACATGGGAACAGATAGCAACCTCTTGCATTGTTATAAATTGATTATACTTCTTTCTTGTTATCCATGTAGTATGTGCTTGTGTGGATTCTAGGGTACATTGAACATTATTTGTTCCTTCCTGAGCAAGATGAGTGGATATGTATAAATGAAAAATAGATTATTTATTGAGCTTAGTTATTTAGTTCTGAGTAGAAATTTCCAGTTATTCTTTTCCATTTTGCCAAACTCAAATAAAACTTAAATTCTATTTTAGTTTTCTTATTTTGTTGCCTCTAAAAGGACTGGGCTGAGAGAGAACAGCATAGGTGTCTTTAGAATGTAACCCGGAAACATGTCCAAAAGTGAAGTGAGTGAGTCTTCTAGAGGAAGAATCTAGATATAGCAACTCTTTGATTTTTGAGGCAAACCACTCACAGTCCTTTTTGCTCTCAGGAGCTCCCCCTGCTTTGCCTTTGATGTGCATGCCCTTTGGTCCTCCAGAGTTCTGAATCCAGTATGAAGAAGAAATTTCTCAAGAGGAGAGGGAAGACTGACAGCCCCTGGATCAAGCCTGCTCGGAAAAGGAGGCGGAGAAGTAGAAAGAAGCCAAGCAGCATGCTTGGTGAGCACAGTGGAGCTGGGGCCTCTGCAGTCCTTGTGGGGTGTATCAGCAGAAAGCTGGCCCGGGTCTGGTCTATGTGAAGGATTTCACTTGAAAAGAGGATGATCTGTGAAAAATGTTTGAAATGACTTCTTTAGAGAGACTTAGGTGATCCTCAGGTAGTCTCTT
Source organism: Peromyscus eremicus (assembly GCF_949786415.1). NCBI lineage: Eukaryota > Metazoa > Chordata > Mammalia > Rodentia > Cricetidae > Peromyscus > Peromyscus eremicus. The sequence goes on along the minus strand of NC_081419.1, from coordinate 14,166,719 downwards.
TCTAGTAAACATAGTTGATGCTGGCTTCATTTCCGACCACTGAGCCAGCATGGACAGTTTGTCACCTGCACAGAGTAGTGCCTTTTTTCCTGGGTGGACATTACCTGTACCATGTAGAAGAAGGAAGTCTGTGATCCCTGGCTGCCTCTGGCCTGAGTGGTTTGTGACTCATTCATAGTCATTAGTAGTAGTTGGTTAAGGTGAGATCAGGAACATGTATACAAATTATAGTATAGAACTCTGACCAGGATCAGGTCACCATTGTTTTTACCCTCTAGGTCTCCCTTTCCCTCCTGCCCTAGATAACCTTCCCTTACCCTGTGACCACCTCCACATTTCCAGGAAGCCCCTGATTTTCTGTTTTGCTGATAGTCTAGTACTTTGTAGAATTCTGTATGAATGGAATTGCTCAGTGTACACTCTCTTATTTTTTTTTTTTCCTTTGCTCTGGCTCCTTTGAGATAATTGTTTTGAATAACCTTCTCTTGTATATGTCCACAGCAATTTGTTTTGTTGCCTTCTGAGAAGTGCACCAACTGTGTGTGATGCTGTCACTTATTAGTCATTTTCTTGTGGGTGGACCCTGGTCTTTGCTGGGTTGGCTCTCGGAAAGGAAGTTGATATGAATGTCTGAATGCAGCACTGATCATATAGGTGTTTCACATCTTTCTGGCTGGCCTAGCTCAGTCTTGTACAGTGTGCTCCAGTCTTTGGGAAACTACCAAACTATTCTGAAGCATGGGTCCCATTGTACATCATTACTCCAGTACTTGGGGCTTAGATCCCCTCTGTCCTTCCTTACATTACTTGTTGGGGTGTGTATAACTTCTGTTCTTGGAGGGTGTGCAGTGGTGTTCCTCAGTAGCTTCTGTTTGTTTTTATCAGGTTGATGATGAGATGGAGCTTTCTTAGCTTGTGTGTATTGCCTTTTGTGAAGTGTGTATTTGTTCTGCATTCACTTCTAAATTTAGACCATTTATCTTGTCACTGAGTTGTAGGAGCTCTTTAGATGTTCCAGATAGAGTTTTAATCAGATGAATATTTTACATGTTTTGTACCTAGTATGTGGCTTGCTTTTTCATTTTCCTATCAGTATATCTAGATAAGAAGAGCTAGTGAAAATTTTCATTGAAGTCAAATTATGAATTGTTTTCTTTTATGGTTCTTACTTTTTTGTTCTAAGAAATCTGTGAGTAAGCCGGGTGGTAGTGGTGCACGTCTTTTATCCCAGCACTTGGTAGGCGAAGGCAGGCATATCTCTGTGAGTTCTAGGACAGCCAAGTTGACACAGAGAAATCCTGTCTCGAAAAACAAAACAAAAAGGAATCTTTGAGTAAACCAGGCTCCCAGGGTTGAGTCTACATTTTCTTGTGAAGTTTTCGGCATTCGCACAGATCCTTGATGCACTTTGAGGCAGTATTTGAATGTGTGAGGGTTAGCTCCCTTTTTAGGAATGCAGTTGATCTGTTAGAGTCGGCCAAATAAACCACTACTTTTTCTTTTTTAAAGATGTACTTATTTTTATTTATGTGTATGAGTATCTCCATATGTGTATGCACACCATGTACATGCTTGGTGACCCCAGAGGTCAGAAGAGGGTGTCAGATTCCCAGGATCTGGAGTCACAGATGATTGTGAGCCACTATTTGGGTTCTGGGAATGGAACCCAGGTCTTCTTCAATGGCAGCAAGTATTCTTAACCACTGAGCCATCTCTTCAGCCCCCAAATGAAATTTTTATGTTATTTATTGCTTTGAGGTTTTGGTCAATGATGGTATGTGGATGGCTTTTCTGAGTTTTCTAATCTGCCTCATTTGCTCATCTGCTTATTATCTTCATGCTACACAGACAGCATTATTCAGTTGTTGGTCTAGCTTTTCCTGAAAGGAAAGGGGAGGTTTGTGGGCTAGTGCCTATGAGACAGCCACGTGACATGGGAAGGACTATAGAGATTCTCGAGTTTGTTGATATAGGGCTTGTGTGCCTTCTTGAACTCCTTTGTCCATTCATTCATATTTCCATTTATTTCACCTCAGGTTGTCCTTTGAGATCAGAAAATCCATGTGGTTTTCACTGTTGGCTTTTCAAGTGTTTTTTGATCCAAGACTAAAAGATACTTTGAGGGTAGAGATTCTGTTTTTGCCATTTTGGCTTCAAAGTGTAAAATGCATTCTTAAATATTTACTGAATAAGATGAATTTTATTGTTTTATGTAAAATGTCTAAAACTTTACCAAGGCTATTCATGTTCTTGAAATTTCTTGTCTAAGAACTAGGCGCAGAATACAGTTTGAATTAAAATATGTTTGTACCATACCTCTGTATTAACGATTCATTTATTTTTAGTCATTTACATAACACTGCATACTAACATTTAGAAGATTCATTGTGATACATAGTCATCTGCTTTTTGCCAATGTTAAGTATTATGTAACGTAAATGTACCTTGTAGGATTCCTCACGAAATGTATTTATAGTTGGAAATACTCAGTTTTGTGCAGGTCTCTCAGACTCTCTTGGGAAGTATGGACAGGCTGGCCTGTTGCTACTGCCCAAAGAGAGGGCCTACATCAATTTTTGTACCTACTACATGGTCTGCAGAACGAGTTTTGGAATTAGCCCTCTTTGGATCCATCCATCTTGACATGTTTAGATTTTATTGCCCTTTAGTGAGTAGTGTACTTCACAGACTACCATGTCTGATGGGTTGGATGTCGGCTGTATCCCCGGGAATCTTCAGGTGTGGGCAGAAACAGCGAGTAGGATGGCATCATCACAGGCATAGGTGTCTACATGGTTAAGCTGTTTCCTCATGTTAATAGGTTTTCAAGCTTACAAATGAAATTTTTCTGTTTTATTTTAAACTTTAAAACAATTTACAGAAATTTGTCACTTTTTTGTCTTTTGATATAGGGTCTCACTATGTATCCCTCAGAGATCCAACTGCTACTGTCTCCCAAGTGCTGGGATTAAAGATGTACTGTCAGGTCTAGTTCATTTATCACATTTTTATTCATTTTCTTGATTATTTTATCAGTTTTTATTTAGCAGATCTGGATATAAGATTGCATTAATTAGAGCCAAAGAGATGGTTAGGTAGTTAAGAACATTGGATGCTCAGGGGACCAGAGTTTAATTCCCAGCACCCACGTATGGGCTAATAGCTGTCCATAACTCCAGTTCTAGGGGACCTGCCACTCTCTTCTGACATCAGAGGGTACCAGATTTCACTGTGGGGCACATACATGCATGAAGGCAAAACATAAAATCATTAAATAAATCTAAATTTTTTTAACTTAAAATAGAATATAGTAATATGTTCATGGTTGGTGGTTTTTGTTTGTTTTTTTGTTTGTTTGTTTATTTGTTTTTTTGGTTGGGTGGGTGGGAATCTCATGCTGTAGTCCAGGATAGCTTGGAATTCATCATGTACCCCACCCTGGCCTTGTTCTCCCAAGTGCTGGGATTAGAAATGTAAGCCACAATACCTGACTTTGTTGGTTTTTTTTTTTTTTTTTCTTGATCAGCTCCTTTCTTGTGAAACTGGGTATACATAGGAATTAATAAAACAATGTATAGGAAATAAAATGATAGAAACTGAAGAGGCCCAAGTAGTGTCTTAAATGAGTTCATTAGAATTAGTCCCTTTCCTGGAAACTGGCCTCTTAATTAGAATGTTTGTTGTTGTATTTTATTTTTGGGTTTTTAAAACAGAAGTTTTTTTATTGTATGGCTGTTTATGTGTACATGTCATGTCATGGAGGTCAGAGGACAGGTTTTGGGAGTTGGTTCTCTTCACCATGTGTATTCTATGGATTGAACTCAGATTGTTGGACTTAGCCACAAGCACCTGTTACCTGTGGAGCCATCTCTTCAGTCTTCCTGGAATGTTCTGGGTATATGTCACTATTGGGCAGTTTTCATGATGTATGCATTCTGTGTATAGGTTCTGAGGCTTGTAAGTCATCTCCAGGAAGCACGGAGCAGGCAGCTCTGGGAGACAGTGCCGGGTATATGGAAGTTTCTCTGGATTCCCTGGATCTCCGTGTCAGAGGAATTCTGTCTTCCCAGACGGAAAATGAAGGTTGGTGTTATGGGTATGACTACACCATCTTGCTTGCTTACTGGTCTGTTTCTGTATTAGCCTGATGCCCCCTGGTGGATAATAATGGACAATTTGATGAAATGCATTATTTAAAGGTGACTAAAAAGACATGATACAAATGCATTTGCCAGATCACTAACTGCTCCAGTGAGAGACAGAAAGTGTGAGTGAGAGCCCTCAAAGAGCAAAGTAGCAGATGCCTTATGCCATATTTATGGTGCTTCCCAATCGTGAGCCAGATGTGTGCTGAATCCTTGACGAAAAGATGCCACCCTTCTCTGGATGTAATGGGATATATATTTTTTGCAGTGTGCCTTTGAGTGATCTCTGATTGGTTGTAGCTTGTCTTCTGGTCTCTTGCTTGGGTGTATTTGCAGTGGAGTATGGCCTCCAGTCACTGGGGCAGTAGTATCTGCCATTGTGCCTGAATCATTGTGGCTTGCTCTCACTTTCTGCTCCCCTTTCTTTAAGTCACTTAAAAACCTAGTTCTAGCAATGAAAACTAACTAATTAATGATATTTTAAACTCTTTATGAAATAAAATATTATGGAGAAATGTAAGACCCCAGAGCTGTTTACACTCTTCAGATTTTGAAATTGTAGAGTTAGATTTTACCATAGGGATTTAATGTATTATTTTTTGAAGGACAGATACCTAGCTTTTTAAGATTTTGGAAGCTGTGATTTACTTTTCTAATTTAATAAACCATATCTTTTGCCTTTCACATGAATCTTTGGTTTGTCCAAAGAAGTGATTTTTTTTTTTTAATTCTTCTCACAAGTAGAGCACAAACCTTTTTAAATCCCACAAAGCCCCATTGTAGGTAACCTGTGCCTCCCTTCTCAGTTAGAAGCATGTTTGAAGTATTCTAAACTTTCAGATTCAGAACATTAGAAATTTAATTGTAATCAGGAAATAGTGTTTTATCAAATCAACCCTGGTACTTAATAGCAGAACCCTGTCGGTTGTAGGTGAGTGAACAGGATCTTGTGATGGCATTTAAGGGGCCCTTCTGTGTAAACATGTCCTGATCCATCACTCATACAAGTAAAGGTCAAAATCGATAAATGCAACTATAAAGTCTTCAGAGTGGAAACACATCTAGAAGGGTAGTATCCAGGTTATAGGGGGTGGGGCAGTTTTTAGTGCTGTTCCCGTGGGTTCTATGCTGTTTTGTAGATTGACCTACTTGTAATTGATCAGCACTGATTCATCAGTCAGTGATTGGTTTGTATACAACAAACATGCTTTTGACTTAGAGAATCAATTCCTTGAAGACAAGCAGCATTGCCTACTTGTCTTCACTTTAAAGTATGGAATTGAGAGACCTGAAGGGAGGTAGTAGGAGTGCCAGTACTCAGACAAGTATGAAGATTTTAGGAATTTGCTGAGGCTGGTCAGTGGGTTCAGATGGCCAATCCAGTCTTGGTTCAAGAGGGTCTAAGCTTGAGCTGAGGACCCTAAGTGAATGTTTGTGCCTGTATTGCCTTTTCCCACTATCTTTGCTTGTAGGTGTGTGAAGGTAATAGACTAAGGATTTGAGCTTGGGTGAAGACAGGAGCTGAGGACACTGGCAGTATGGGTGATCAGGAGAGCCCAAGCTTAGAAGAGAGATTGTGTATGTTTACCACTCTAGAGCTGGTGGGATGTGGGGAAATGGAGCCAATAAATGAGGCAGACTAAAGTCTCATGCAATAGCCAATTTTATTCAGAGCATCAGACAGTTTATACTCTGAGGGTGAAGAGAAGTCACAAGAGTCATGTGTACAATCACGAGGACAAGCCACTTGTAACAAACAAGTCACATGCTCCATAGAGGTACATAAATAAATAAAAATAGCCAGTTGTAATGAATAATCTGAAGTAAACTCACTCCTGTCTGCTACATCTGGGAGGGAACATGGAAGCACATTCCAAGAACAATTCCGTGTTTTTGAAGAAACTGAGATTGCAAGACTCTTGTGTTGGTTTCTTGGGGTTTTCTCATAAGCACTTTACACAACTCTTTTTTTGTTTGTTTGGTTTGGTTTGGTTTGGTTTGGTTTGGTTTGGTTTTTTGAGACAGGGTTTGACTGAGTAGCCCTGGCTGTGCTGGAACTCACTGTGGACCAGGCTGGCCTCAAACTCATAGAAATCCACTTGCCTCTGCCTCCCGAGTGCTGGGATTAAAGGCATATGCCACCACCACCTTGCACAACTCTGTTCTTGAACCGTGTTTTGACAGTGTGTATGCATGAAAGTCATGTCAGCCATTTTGATGTCTGTAGTTCACTTCTAGAGATTGAAGCATACCCACATCTATGTAGACACATGTGTTCTGACAGTGCTGCCCCGGAATGGACTCTTTCTATCTCACCTCACCCTAACCAGCTCCTTTGTATTTGTGTCTGTTCCCCTATTTACAAACCAAGTTGCTGAACAGGAACTCCTCAAAGGCCCATTTTATACTTTAGTGATTCTGCTTTGAGTTTTGCTGTAGACTTTCTGATCTTCAGGGATGTAGTTACTACAGGGAAGCCAGGCAGGTAGATTTATATGACTCTAACTCTTTTCCACAGAAGTTTGTGGCTCAAACTATCCCTTGTTTAATTTGTTTTTGAGACAGGGTCTCATTTAGCTAACTAGCCTGGCCTTCACTTCACTATGTTGTCAGGTTGTCCTTAAACTTCTGATCTTTCTGCCTCCATCTGTTGAGTGCTATGATTATAGGCATGTTCTCTCACACCTAGTATATTCAGTGCTGAGGATCGAACCCAGGACTTGGTGCATGCTAAGTAAACACTCTGACAACTGAGCTACATATCCGTCATTTGTTAGCCTTCTGTGGGGACTAGATTAGCTAGGACCCATATCAGATTTTCAAGAGGCCAGAGGTGAACAATGAATGTCTTCTTGGAGTGAAGGTGGACCCCTGCATTCAGCATAGTATTGCTAGAGACCAAGTGAGGCACTGTGTGTGTGTATGGAGAGTTTGAGGGATTTGGAGATGAGGCAGCTCCAAACCAGAAGCAGTTCAGGGGTGGTTGAGGGACTTCAGGGAAGGAAGGCTTGTGTTGAGCAAACTGGAAGTCAGCCAGAAAAATAATTACATGGTTACAGTTATTTGTTCTTTTCTGTTGATAAGTCCCTTGATAATCACTTGGCTGGTTCTGAGTGGTTGAACTTAACTGTTTCATTTTTCTGTAATCCAGACATTCGGAAGAAATAGCTCAAAATTAGTTTTCATGAAATGAGCAAAGTCTCTACTGGCTTGGGGTACTCAGAGTTCTTTGGGTTTGGTCTCAATGAGAGTTGCTTTAATAGTCTTTGTTTTATTTTAATTAATATTTGAGACAGGGTCTTACTGTGCAACATGACTGGCTTGGAACTTGATATGTAGTTCAGGTCTAGAACTCAAGGAGATCTTCCTGTCTTTGTCTCCCAAATGCTGGGATTAAAGGCCTGCACTACCTTGTCAGGCCCAAGTCTGTTTTTAAGTGTGAATAATAGTTAATTATTTTCACTAGTTGCAATACTGTTTCAAACTCAGTTCACCTTTCATCTCTGCTATTTCACAAGAAAGAGGACATGGTCTGCTCCAGTGTCCTTTGGAAGAAGCAGTCCCTGAAGCTACTAGTCAGATCCCAGAATGCTTTTTGCATGTTTTTTCTAAGAGTGGATGGGCTCAGCTTTGCAGTGCATAGGCTTTGCCTGTCCCTCATGGCTTTTGTTTTTACTGTAGTTGGCACTGTTATTTTGCACATTTTTTGGTTCTCTGTTTGTGTGTCTGTCTGTCATGTGTGTAGGCAGTGGGCCATGGCATGTATGTGTGGAGGTTAAAGGACAACTTTTAGCTCTCAGTTCTTTTCTCTCACCATGTGGGTCCTGGGGATTGAACTTGGGTATTTAGCCTTGGCGACAAGCACTTTTAACTTTCCAAAGCCATCTCATGGGCCCCACTTTTCTTTTGTCCTTCTTCATGGATTATTATTATTATATGGATTCTTTGGTTGGTGAATAATATTCTAGGTAACAATTAAGCCATCATTAAAACCTTCCAAATGGATTTCTTTTTATGGGTGTAATTTAGAATCAAATGAGGAGAAATAATGTCTCAGTATGTAGTGAATGCTTTTCTTGCTTGGAACCAGATTTAGGAATTGCTGATGAACATGCAACCTGGCCTACGGCATGGACCCAGTAAATATGAATTAATAAGTAGTTTCGGGAATTTGGTAGCTTGTATATTTGTGGATAAGATACAGTCTGTCACCTTACTTTACATGTAGGATGTTAGAAAGTGTGAACACTTTCCACTGAGCAGTGCTGATGTGTAATTTCAAGTTCATAAAAGATCATTGTAAAGACTATAATTGATTGTTCTCTGGACAACCCTTTGTAGGTCAGGGTTGCTTGAGCTGATGTGTCTGTGTGACTTAGGGCTGACCAATGGTCCGGATGTGCTGGAGACGGATGGCCTCCAGGAAGTGCCTCTCTGCAGCTGCCGCATGGAAACCCCCAAGAGCCGCGAGATCAGCACCCTGGCCAACAACCAGTGCATGGCCACTGAGAGCGTGGATCACGAAGTAAGCATGTTCATTTTTCCTTAAAATGGCAACAAAAACTGTCATGCTTCAGAATCACGGCCTTTCCTGTTAGACTCTCGTTAGCAGTGTCAGATAACCAGGGAACCTACACCAACTTGTCAGAGTAGTGGAACAGATCAATAAGATGTGCAGAGCTGATAAACTTGCTTTAAAAAAAACAAACAAACAAACAAACAAAAAACAAAACCAAAAAAAACCCCACCAACAAAACAAGGATGATGGGGCTGGAGAGATGGCTCATTGGTAAACAACACATGCTGCTCTTGCAGAGGACCCAAGTTCTGTTCCCAGCATCTACATTGAGTGACTCACAACCTCCTGCAACTCCAGCCTCAGGGGATCCACTGGCCCTTTTCCAGTTTCTGTGTCATATTCATTTTTATATACCTACCCCTTTTAAAAATACTTTTTATAAAGGACAGTAGCATACAAACTGTGGTTGGATGAAAGTGGAATGATCATGCTTTTATAAAGGTTTTTAGCACCTTGCTATATTTACTGAGAGGTGAATAAAGTGAGGGTTGCTCCATGTGTTCTTGCCTGGGACAGGCTCAGCCTCATATGCCTTAGCTCTGAGCTCTGAGTACTTGACCTCTTGCTGTGTCTGACATAGACCTAGGAGGATAGATGACCCCTTCACCCTCGTCCCTTTTGGATTAGAAAAAGACAAGCAGGCAATGTACAAAGACAATGCTTTTTCTAAGAATTTCTCTATTTTTGGCCAGGGTTGTTTTTTTGTTTTTTTTTTTTCCCCCTGCAGTTTATCATGCTACTTGACTGCTAATGAACAAAGTAGGGTTGGGGGTAGGGGGTAGGGGGTAGGGGATCAGCAGGCTTGTTGATGTTGCACTGTGAGAGGTTTGGAGTACTCTTACTGCATCTGTCCTTTGGGAGAAGGCCTGGGCCAGTACATCGTGCTTTGATTCTACTCTATTGCGAGCCTGTGACTGTCATTCTAGTAAGGTTTCTGGGCCATTTGATCTTTGGAGCCTTTCTCACGAATTAAACAATTGAGTTTTAACTATTAGTTTTAGGATTGAAGTATCTGACATCAGCAGTAAAGCGCATGTTTCTAGTATGCAGGATATGGACGTGAGATTTCACACTTGCCCCTGCAGTTTCTTCATGTTTCGTAAGTGAAGGCACAGAGGCTAGGTCACCTATCCAGGCCCAGGAAAAGGTAGAACTAGAGATGGTTCCCCAGGTCCACCCTGAGCTGCCAGTTAATGGGAGGGCCTAGTGTGTCTCCATATGATGGTGGGTCAGCTGTTTGTGGGCTGATGCTACTGGGGACTTGCCCAGCTGTTCTTGTTCCTACAGCCAGTGAAACTGGCCAGTGTTGTGAGTCTTGCTTTTCTAGAAGCTCTAATTTCTACTATGCTCTGGTCCAGGAACCATGCTGTGAAAACCATTGGTTCTCTTATTCTGTTGACATGGTATTAGGGAAGATAACAGTGAAATCTTGTCTCAATTTCAGAGTACATAAGGTCCATATATCTGTGCCCAGGATTGCTGGCTTCTTAACATGTTTCTTTTCTCATTGGACTAAGCAGAGTTCACTTGTTTCCAGCGTTTTGGTATGTTTGTATTCAGAGATTTTTAAAAGTTTTATTTATTTACTTTATGTGTTTGGGTATTTTGCCTGTGTACTACCACGTGTGGGTTTCTGGTGCTTACAGACACCAGAAGTCAGTATCAGAGCCCCTGGAACTGAATTTACAGGTGGTTGTGAACGTGAGTGCTGAGAATTGAACCTTGGTCCTCTGGGAGAGCAGCTATTGCTCTTTTTTTTTTTTTTTTTTTTTTTTTTTTTTTTTTCCGAGACAGGGTTTCTCTGTGTAACAGCTCCGACTGTTTTGGAACTTGCTTTGCAGACCAGGGTGGCCTCAAACTTATAGAGATCTGCCAACCTCTGCCTCCTGAGTGCCGAGATTACAGGTATGTGCCACCACTGCCCTGCTCAGCCATTGCTCTTATCTGCTTAGCCATCTTGCCAGCCCCTGTATTAGAAGATCTTGAATGTTTTTTTCTGCCACCTTTCTTCCAGTTTCTTATGTTGTTTGTGTCATTTTCCTTAGTGTTTGTTGTTTGAAAACTAAATCTGAAGGCATGGGTAGATTTAAGGCCTAAGACTTATATGATTTAACATTGGCAAAGAGGGCATGCTACAAGGCAAGTGTGGTAGGGTGTTTCTGTGGCAACTTCCTGTTCTTTCTCATCAGGTTTTTGCTTGTGGGTTTGAACTCCTGATTGATTACTGACTGTGTTCATTTCAAGTTCAATTTTATATTTCTTTTTTTTTTTTTTCTCCTTCTGCCATTAGTGGTTAGAATTCTTTGGCACAGAGGAGTGCTTCCTCATCTGCTGGAGTGATGTGGCGTCCCTGAAATTTGTTTTACATGGGAAAGGCAGCATGCACAGCTACAGCTGCCTCTGCTCAGAGCAGAGCTTTTTGCTTTGGATTCTAGGCTGTGTGTTGGTTATGATTTGCTTCTTATTTTCTCCTTCCTGATTCCTACAGCATTTTTAGAAACTTATGTTTCTCTTTGTATGATATTTATTATAAATTGTTTTGTTATAAAATTAAACCTGGATCCCATAGCCACACTATCAGGTGACCTCTGGTAGAACTGCCAAGTCTAAGAAACAGAGCGGCTTCTCAGGCTCCAGCTCCTTTGATTCAGAAGTGTGTCTCCCCCCCCCCCCCCCCAATTGTCTAGTTTGTTACACTTAAGTTGCAGTTCGGCAGATCTCTTTGAATTTCTTGACAGAATTACAAAGGCCAGATCAGCCCAATTTCTTTGCAAGGCTATGGGAATGCTACGTCTAGTCTGAGCACAAGATTGATTTAGCAGCTGTTGGTGTCTGATGTTTACTTTGATCATGCATTGGAGGTTTCAAAATGATGCTATAGTTCTTCCATGTATTGTGCATTTTATTGGTTGAAATAATCTCATCTGCTTCGTTACCTAGTTGTATGCCTCATAGTGCAAAGCAGCACAGATGTGAGATTCTTATCCTGCCTGTGTCTAGCAGTCCTCAAGACACCAAATTGGTTCTCCCTCAGCTTCTGAGGTTAACTAGGTCTCCTTTTACAGTATTGTTATGAACTGTTGTATTTCAGTATTTGGTGGAGTTAATTCTTTGTATTATTATTAAAGCTCAAATAGCCTTACCCTTGGTTCTTGTCAAAAGACACTAAAGTTTTGTGAATTCTCTTTCTTAAGCTTCCACACAGTAAGCATTTGGAAGACTAAAACCACTGGCCTGAGGTCTGGTTATTATTTTCCGTGCTAGAGTTTTGCACAGGTGAAGAAACCATGCAGAGTGCAAGCATACAACTTGATACTGGTGTGTGACAAACAGTGTTTGATAGTGGAGTCAGGACAGGCAGAGAATGAACCACCAGAGGTGAGAATGTCACCTTGGTTCAGAGTGACTTCATCAAGCTGGATCAAACTTGTGGAGAGTCTGATGCCAGATGGTTTGTTGCCAGCACATTTAAACACAGTTTATTTGGAAAAAGTTTCCTGGTGTAATACAATTCCTGGTGCACCAGGAAGAAGAATTACGTTGAAACTCAACTCAGGGTACATGCCATTTCTTCCAAGAAGATGGCTTTTAGAGATAGACTATCTGTACTAGCTTAAGGGCCTAGGGGAGGATCTGGCCTGGTGTTAGTCATACATACAGCATAGAGATCATTTTGGGCTATTGGCCACTTCTGGTCCTGGTTGTGGGAGTTGGGAGTCATTCTCTATACAGATAATGTAGGAGTCATTTAGACTATTAGGTATCTTCAGTGCTGGTTGTGGGCACTTGGGGGAGGCCCCTTGCTGTACAGGTAACATAAGCGTCATTAAGATTACTAGCCAACATCCAATTCTGGTTGTAGGAGCTTAATATGGCCTGGCCCAACAGATAATGCCGATCACCAGGCTATCAATCACCTCCAATTCCTAGCCTTCTGGAAAAACAAGTTATACGTCCTTCTCTGTGAAAGAACAATTTTGGGTGCTTAATATTCCTGTTTTTCCTGAAGATCAGTAGGTGTGCGGACTTTTGTGCTCCCAGCAGGTCAAGATTCTGTATTTTATCAGATCTTAAATACCATGCAAGCAATCCCTAAGAGCCACCATGCGGTTTGGCTGGGTCTGCCTTTCTGAGGCCAGAATCAGAAAGGGATAACTTTATCTTTTCTTTTTTCTGTCTCTTTCAGATGCTGGTTAGAAGTGAAATACGCTTTTTCTGATGCTTTGGGCTTCCTTACTCTTGCTCTAAAGCCTCTTCCCTCCATGTAACTGCTTGTCTGCCATGTGTCTGACCTCCATGCCAGCTTAAATGGCATAGCTTTATTTCTCTTTTTCCCTCCAGGTGGACAGCGTCTGAGATTTATAGCTTGCTTACCCATTTATAGCTTGCTTACCCTTTTTCCCCCCTTCTCTTTTAAACTAATAAAATTGTTCTTGAGTTTAAAAAGAAAAGTACAACTACAAAGAATGCCGTGTGTTGAACTAGTTATGGTAGCACACACCTGTAGTTTGATGTAATATCAGAAAATAATAATCCACAATTAACAGACTTGACCATAGAAATAGCTGAGACTCTACCACCTTTTATTAAATGAGGTGTTAAATAATTTTGTAGCAATAGAGAACAATGCCATTTATTAAAACTCCGGTTTGAAAGTTTTTTTAGCATTAAAATATGTTTTCTATATTGATTCAAAAGGCTTATTGCTATATTAAGATAAGTTGAGGGCCAGTGTGATGGCTTGGTGGGTAAAGGCACTTGTTGCCCAAGCCTAACAACAACTTGAGTTCAATACCTGGAATCCACTAAAAAGATGGAAGGAGAAAACTAACCCAGCAGAGTTGTTCTCTGGCCTCTACAGGCACACTATGGTACCCCTCTCCCCCTGCCCCTCTTCCTGTTCCCCCTCCATCCTCCTACCCACCTCAAGCTCTGGGTTTTGGGGTATTATTACCATTCTTGTTGGGTATGTGGATTGTTTTGAAGTTATGCTAAATATACATGAGCAATACACCTTCCACTTTTAATGAATAAAACATTGATTTTATAAATACTCTTCTGGAAAGGTTAAAGTGGATCGCTCAGATAAGAATGTTAGGAATTTTAAAAAGTAAACACAGGCTTATAGGAGGTTTCATTGTACTTCAGTCTCCATTTTTGTGGGTTTTTTTTTTTTGTGTGTGTGTGCGGGGGGGGGGGGGGGGGGGGGGGGAGGGAGGGGCAGGGTTTATCCGTGTAACATCTCTGGCTGTCTTGGAACTTACTTTGTACACCAGTCTGGCCTAGAACTCAGAGATTCCCCTGCCTCTGCCTCCCAATTAAAGGTGCTGGGATTAAAGGTGTATGTCACCACACCAGGCTACTTCAGCTTCCATTCTTAAAGTTTTCCTTAATAGAATGTTTAATAAAATAGCGGCACCCTGAAGTTAAAAGGACTTCTTTTGAAGAGATTGGGTCTCTGCCTTGCCTGTGCTTGCACACACCTCTTTCCCTCGTGGAGTGGGCTCCAGCTTTGCAGTCTCCTCTGCTTCTGGCCTTCATTCTGGCCTCCAGGCACGTGGGGTGGGTCATTTGTTTTGCCCTTGTCAGTACCTGTTGGTTTGCTTTTGACTCTGTGAGGAAACAGGTGGCTCCCTTCTTCTGTTTTGGCTCTTCCTGCTCTCTTCCTCATCAGTGAGTTGTGCTCATTAACTTTCTCTTTTTCTCAACCCCAAGAAAGTCCCATTTCTATTCCTTTGAGGTACTCCTTCCAAAAGATCATCTGCCTTGTGCTGTGCTTTTGATCAGCGTTTTCCTAGCTAGCCCCGGACTCTTTTCCATTCCCATTGCAGCAGCTGAACAAAATCTCCTTTATCATTTTATGATCATATAAAGAATTCATGCTCTTTATAAAACTGTTGAAATACTAAATGCACAAAACCTCTTATTCCAAAATTAGTTATGAGTTGCTTTTGGTATCTTTTTGTATATCTTTCCAGACTTAACCTGTGTCTATACTATCTCATTTTCTTTTTTAAATAACTTACCTCTTCTCCCCTAGTCACTATTGATAAAGGACTTGTGTCCACCCATCTTGACCAAGATTCCTAGAGTATCTCTTGGTGGTAGAGCTAGTGTCAGGATGTCTATTTCAAGATACACATATCCTAGCTTTCCCCATTCTGAATTTTATATCTTATATATAGGGAAATGTTCAGGTTGCCTTTAAAAGGAACCTCTTCGATGATTCTGACACAGTCTTGCTAACCATCAGCAAAGTGTGTGTTGGTCTGTCAGGTCCTGTGTCTTGTTTCTACTGCTACTGCTTCACTGCTGTATCCTTTGGGGTCTACTTTGGCAGACTTAGTCACATTTTCAAAGGGAGTCTTAGGAAAAGATGTATTTGGGAGCTTTTTGATTTGTATTTCAGATTGCTTGTTGTTTAGGAACTTTGCAGAACTCAGGCCTAAATACGCTTTGTAGATCCTGTGGCTACTGAACTATATTTACAATCCAGTAGAATAATTATATTGCACCAACAGTGCAGAGAATGGAGGAGGCTATGTCCTATTTCTTTGATTACCAACATATATGAACAGGTATTGTTTGTTGGGGGGACATCTGTAGTAGTTCTTTTGTGAATTACCACTCATCTTTTTCTGCTTTGGGGCTATTTTTGGTTTTCTTATTGGCTGTCAGAAGCTGCACACAGTGAACCAGTACTCTGCTGTGTGTAGCAGACAGCCACCTCTTTTTGGCACACAGGAGCGTCTCACAGGGAAGCTTCTGTTTGTAGTCCCACGGTTGTCCTCCAGAGTCTGGGCCTTCTCTGCGCTTGTGTCCCTCAGGCAGATCCAGGAGACATTGCTATGTTGCTTGCATCTCAGCTTTGATTCCATGAGTAGGGCACTCCTGCTGGGTTACTTGGGGCTCATTGTACTGTGACTCACTGGTCACTTGTGATGGCCTTGATCTTCTTACCTAGAGTATGGTCATTGTCTAGCTCTCTTTTCATCCTGATGTCTTCCTTGATTTATACCCAAGCTGAGCCCTTGATTATCTGATCACCTGACTCTCTGAATGAAGTTTTCTGCTGTCATCATCCCTGGGCTGCTCAGCAGTCACTTACTTTTTCAGGTGGTTGGGGTTAGCAGTTGAATGACAGGTACTTCATACTGCTAATGAATCTAGGCTTGCCTCTGAGGGCTGACGACTCCTTCATTCACCTCATGTCTACTGAGAACTTCCCATGTGTCTGGTGCTTTCCATTGTCCAGTGTGTGGGAAAGCTGTTCCGTCACAGCTCTGTCACTGACCCCTGGTCTTGTCTGCTTGCAGTTGGGCCGGTGTACAAACAGCGTGGTCAAGTATGAGCTGATGCGCCCATCCAACAAAGCACCACTCTTGGTGCTGTGTGAAGACCATCGGGGTCGCATGGTGAAGCACCAGTGCTGTCCTGGCTGCGGCTACTTCTGCACTGCGGTAAGAGCCCAGCCCGCCTGCCGGGCTTCAAGAGTCCTCTGCAGAGACTCATTCCAGAATCATATCCCATATAGGGCCTATTCAATAAGCTGTTCACCACGGTTCTTGAGCTTTCTTATTGTAGACAAATGACCTAGTGCCCCCACCTCCCCTTGTCTTTTGTTCTATGTGTGGATTTCTGTCTTGAGTACAGAGTACAGGGATTTCTGTCTTGAGTACATGTCTCCTCCGTCTGCTGCATTATCTATGATTTATTGGTTGTCACTGGGATCTTGTCTTTGATGACTCTGTTCATGAGATAAATCTGCATCCACCAGACCCATAGGGCAGGCTCCTTCTTACAATGCCTCTGAGGGTATCTTCACTTACCTGCACCTTCAGATATCCTGCTGCCCCTCTGTGACATAGGACAGGAGCTTCTGCTCTGAGGGCTTACCTTTGAATTCTGTATCTTGTTTCCTTCTTAGACATCCCTTTTTATGCTTCTGCTGAGAAATAGAGTACTTCTGAATTCCTTTGTGTCTGCTCTCTGCAAGAACAGCTGTGCTAATTGGTGCTGTAATTGGTACTTATTGAAATGGTCACCTTTGGTATTCTGACTCTATCTACCCATCATACCATGTGGGCCTTCTAAACCAAGCCTTATATATACAGCACTCTTGCTTGTTTAGAGTGGCTGGACTGTTGTGAGGCCCCAGCTAGCTATGTCACTGGGGGGTTGGAGGTGAGTAGTGGTGGCAGTGAGGTGACCGTTGGTGGCCTCTGTTCATTTGGAGAGCTTTTAGCTTCTCTCCTGTTGGTCACCAGGCCCTAACTGGGTTTTTACTTGCTTGAACACTCTGAGTGGTTCAGTAGAGCCTCATGTAGTTTTTGAATGTTATTCTCAGTTTTTAAAAATGATTTTCACCTTTCTTTCTTCAGGGTAACTTCATGGAATGTCAGCCTGAGAGCAGCATCTCTCATCGTTTCCACAAGGACTGTGCCTCTCGAGTCAACAATGCCAGCTACTGTCCCCATTGTGGGGAAGAGACTTCCAAGGCCAAAGAGGTGACCATAGCAAAAGCAGACACGACTTCCACAGTGACCCTGGCCTCTGGACAGGAGAAGAGCATGGCTTCTGAGGGCAGGGCTGACACGACCACGGGCAGGTACTAAGCAAATTAGCTGTGGCCAAGTTTTCCACATAGTATTCCTGAAGCTATGTCCTCTGTAGGTATCAGTGTCTGCTACCTTATCTGGAAGTCTCAGTGAACTTTGTCATTTATTATGGTTTCTGATCTCTAAGAAGTGCTGGTGTTCATTTAGTACCATTTGTCCAAGAGTCTTTTTCATTGTGGCTTGATAAAATCACCTGTGTTGAATCAGTTTGTATTCCTGCTTTTGACTGGTGTGGCCTTTGTGGTTTGTCATTCATTAATGCAGTCCTCACACCCTGAAGCGTTCTATGAGCTGCTGTAGACTTGCCACACTGCTTGGCACAGCATTGAAGGCCTTTGCTGAATAGAAGATAAAGGGATGTGTTCCCACAGACATTGAATTGCTTTCCTAAAAGAACCCAGTAGAAATTAGCTGATGATCTTGAGAGTTGTAGGGGATAAGACAGATGACTGCAGTCTCTCCTGCCGGCCATTCCCTGATGGGAAGGAATGGTGAAGAGAACCTTTCCACATAGTGACAGAGCCATCAAGTTGCTCAGCAAAAAGAGGAGAAACTAGTTTTGTAAACACGACAGCAGTAGGAGAGGGGAAAAAAAAAAAAAAAAAAAAAAAAAAACCAACCCTAAAACTTCATTTGTGGTCGTTTAAAGGCTTCAGATTGTGTATGTATACCGCTAAACACAGGATTGGGAAGGTCTTCGTGCTTTCATATTAACTGGTAAAATCAGCCTTCTCAAGTTACAGTTCTAGAAGGCGTCCCTCCTTAAACTGGGGAAGGCAGTAGAGGGGATATAGCCTGAAGCTTGTCTATTAAAATCAGGTCTGAGGGAGTGGGTCGAGATCCTTGGAGTGTTGTGCTGATTTCTGAGTGTCTCATTTATTGAGGGAATGGGGTTCTGCATTTCAGGCAGCTCCCTTGAGACTTGCAGGTAGTGAGTGGACTGGGCCATTGACTCTACTCAGAGGCAGCCTGTGTGGGCAGGTTAGAATAGGTCTTGTTTTATGTTTTCATTGGTTTCCATGAGAAAGAGAGGTTGTCAGAATAATGAACCAACATTTCAATAATTTCCTTCTCATGAAGCATTGCTGGAGCCCCAGAGGACGACAAATCGCAGAGCACAGTCCCCCAGGCACAAGAGTGCTTCGATCCTGCAGGGCCAGCTGGGTTCGTGAGGCCAACTTCTGGCCTTTCCCAGGGCCCAGGAAAGGAAACCTTGGAAAGTGCTCTAATCGCTCTGGACTCTGAAAAGTAAGAGCCAGCCTGTTTTTGTTTTTGTTTTTTTTGTTTTTGTTTTTGTTTTGTTTTTTGTTGTTTTTTTTTTCCCCAGAGACAACTCAGGGTCATGTTCTTCCCCAGGGGTTCCTAGTACTTTCCAGCTTTTTGAATAACACTATTTATCAGAGGATGAGAATATGAGGTGCCAGTCTCAAATGTCTTTCTACTGTCTGGGATAAATTGTTGCAAATGATTATCCGTTCATGCCAAGAGCAAGGGCAGTCTTGGGAGCTCTTGTGGGTGAGCCTCCTGCAGGCTCCTAGAGCAGACACTACCATTCCATGAGCTCCTCCCTTCGACCTTGCTGCCTAATCTCTGCCTAGTGTGGGCTAGATCAGGTGACCTCAGGCTATCTGCTAGTCACCACACTGCAGCCCTTGTTGGCTCACAGGTCTGCCTGTGTCCTCTTTCTGGGGACACCTTCCACTCTTTACAGAGGCTTATCAAGGTGACCTCTAAACTTAGTCTGCCTTGGAAGGAAAATGGTCCAGTCATGCATACCTAACAGACAAGTCCAGTCCCTCTGTTGGTCTTCCTCATTCTGAATAGCTTCTCACTATTTCTGTCCTGGCCCATCTGATACCCTTAGTTTCTATTCATTGACCAGGCCCCAGACTTTTCCTGACCCTCCACTCCTAACCCCTGTTTATGAGTTGATGTAAACTTCATAGCAAACATGTTGGCTCCAGCCCCTTCCTTGCTGCTGGAGGGTAATTAGTGTCACCCCATGACAATTGTCATCACTTGAGCTGTACAGGTCCCTCTGGACATTCTGGCTGGCACCTCATATGCCATCTTGAGTATACATGATACTAATGCATGATGACTCCTTAGGGCTCCCTGGCCCTCTACACTGCAGCAGCTTGTCTGTACCCTGAGTAGGCTCTATGTCCTGTCTCCAGTGGTGTTTAGTGTGCAGCACTTTGAAGACACGAGAAGACAGTTTCTTGGGTTTTTTGTTGTTGTTTTGTTTGTTCTTTTGGTGGGCAGTGCCTCAGGGCTTTGATCATGTTGGCAAATGCTCTCAACATTGTACCTCTTGCCCTGTTTTGGCAATAAGAGGCTGGTGCTGATTGCTGTTCTGCTTCTTACAGACCCAAGAAGCTTCGCTTCCACCCAAAGCAGCTGTACTTCTCAGCCAGGCAGGGTGAGCTGCAGAAGGTGCTTCTCATGCTGGGTGAGTTGCTATATCTGAGGCCCCAAAAGGAACACAGGGAAGCCTTGTTTATTATCCCTTTTCTCAGGAGCCCCATCTCACTGTCTGATGGTTATAATTATTTGATTCCTCTGATTAGTGAAAGAAAGTGCTCCCTGGCATTTAGCCTGTTGCACAGCACTAGAAATGGTCTCTGTGCATCTCTAGATTTGAGAAAGTAAGTGGTTGAGGGGTTATTAGATAAGCAGAAGTGTACATGCAGGAGAAGCAGCTGCAGCACCCTGGGTCCTGCTGTGACGTGTTGCAGTGAGGAAGCCAGTGCTTCTGTGTTGACAGGAGTAGCGCTGGTGCAGAGTGGTTCAGGAGGAGTGCGCACATCGTGTGTTCTCCAGCTGTGGAGCTTCTTAGCTCTGCTGTGCCCGAGAATGTGCTCGTTAGAACTGGCCCAGTCTCAACGTGATTCGTAGTTCTAGGCTTGATCTCTCTGACAGTTCATCTTTAGGTTGAAAAGCATGAATAAAGAGCTCTTTGACTGACAGCAAATCATGAAAGAAGCTAAAGTTTGTGTGAGGGGAAAGGGAAAGGTGGGAGAGTTCATTTAATTAAAAAGTTTTTCTCTTCCTGGACTTCACATAGTATTAAATTGCTTCATTACTTTTTACACGGTATCTTGAGTAAATGTCTAGAAAAATTTTGTTTAACAATGGGAGCCTAAGGCAGAAGGATTTCAAGTTCAAGGCCAACCTGGCCTACATAGTGAGACCCTGTGTCCTAAAAAGTAAAAAATGAAACAAATGTCTGAGTCTGGGGGGTTACACTTCTTTCTACTCCCAGGGCATGTCTGTTTTTGGACATGTTTGCCCTTTATCACTGTTTTCATGAGATTACAAGAGGCAGAGATAGGAGTACCTGAAAACACCAGAATGAGCATGGTAGAACACTCTAATAAACCTGCCTGCCAGGTTTCATGTAGGACTGGTATAGGTTCTCTTGGTCTTGCCAGCACAAGTGGAGCCTGACTTCTACCTGCCAACAGGGCATAGTAATATTGTGGCTCCATCATGGCTCCAGAGCTCACTTTTTATCATGAAGGTATCCATGTCAGCCCTGTTGGCCATCCTACTTGTCTCGAAGTGTATTGTGGTTGCATCTGATGTAATTAGTAAAATTGTGTTTGTTTACAGTTGATGGAATTGATCCCAATTTCAAAATGGAGCACCAGAGTAAGCGCTCTCCATTGCATGCTGCTGCAGAGGCTGGCCACGTGGACATCTGCCACATGCTGGTTCAGGTTTGGAAGGATAGCTTTATATAAGTGTCACTAGGTTTCTAGTCATGGCTAAAAATATGGCAGTTGTACCTCAAGGCTGCCGTAGGCAAGTGCCTCCAGCCCTGTGGCTCTTGACCTCTCCTACTGTTCGTTCTGACATTTGCCTTTGTGAGAGTACCACACTACTGTGTGGCTGTGTCTCAGCTTGTTTTCTAGTTGTAGTTTAGTCCTGACTTCCCTATTTACTATGGTCTGCTGCAGATGATGGGGCCTTAGTGAGGCCCAGATCTTTCCCTCTTCTGATTCCAGTGACTGATTACATACCCTTTATTGTTTAAATCATGTTCATAAGTTTCCTTATGAGATGACTGAGTAGTTAAAGGTGCTTGCCAACAAACCTGACAAACTGAGTTTGACTCCTGGAACTCACGTGGTAGAAGAAGAGAACACAAATTGTTCTCTGACCTTGACATATGTTGTGATGTTTGCATATGTCTCTCCCAATTTAAAAAAATATAAAAAAATTAAAAAACTATGATCATTTGAGTACTTAAAATTTTAAACTTTTTGACACAGTATAATTGTATATATTTATGGGATACAGAGTGATGTTTCAGTATATAAGGTATAATCATTTTTTTGTGGTTTGAAAATTAAAAGCCTTTCTTAGTTATTTTGAAATAATTCAATTAATTGTGTCAAACCCTGTTACCCTGCAGTACTTTAGAACACTGAAAATGTTTTTCCCATCCAGTTACACTCTGGTAACCATTAACCGTTCTCTCTATTCCTCTCTACACCTTTTCCCAGCAGCTGGTAACCACTGTTTTCACTTCTGGCTTCCACATACGAGGGAGAATGTGCAATATTCTATTGTGTTGCTGTAAATGTAGGATCACAGTCTTATTTATGGCAGCTATTACGTTGTGTCTACACACCACACTGTGTTTATTGTCCATTTGTTAGTGGACACTAGGTTTGGTTCAGTGTCATAGCTCCTGTGAACAGGGCTGTTGTAGACTTAGGTGTGCAGAGGTCTCTCAGACGTAAGTTCCTTTCCTTTGATGTACACCCAGGAGTACACTTTCTGGATCACTTGGTTGCTCTAGCTCTAGAAGTTGAAAACCTCCATACTGTCTTTCATACTGCCTATTTGGCTGTCAATTCAGGATATAAGCGTTTTTCTTTTTCTATATCTATATAGAATTTGCTATTTATTTATCTTTTTTAATTTATATTTCCTTAATTATTAGTGATGTTGAGCAGTTTTTCATATACTTGTGGTTCTTGTTTTATCTTTTTTTGAGAAATATCTGATACATTAGTCTCTTCACTTGATCCTGGTGATATTTCTGAAGTACTATGTAATTAACTTGCTAGTAATTTGCTCAGACTTTTTCTATCTATGCACCAGGATAGCTATTTTTCTGTAGCCTTTGATGCTGTGGCTGTTGGTGGTGTCAGTGTTGGTATTGTAGATCTAGTTTAGGAGCGTGTCCTCTCTCCCTCCCCCCATTTAAAATAGTTTTAGAAATACTGGCATTAATCGTTGGAAACTGGGTGAAATTCAATTGTGAAACTGCCCACTCTGGGCCTTTCTTTGTTGGAAGACATTTTCTTTGACTTTACTGCAGTCTATTGTTATTTATTGGACTTTATAGGCATTTTATTTCTTCATTATTCAATTTTGGTTGGTTTTAAATGTCTAGAAAGTCAGTCACTCATTTCTTGCTATCATGTGATTGTTCATTATAGTCCATAATGATCCTTTGTGTTTCTGCGATACCAGTTGATGTATATCTACTTTGTTCTCTGTGCTTTTGTGTGGGTTGTGTGTTCTTTTTCTTTTCTTGGTTAGGTTAACTAAAAATCAACTTTGTCTTTTAATCTTTTTTTTTTTCATTTCTAACATACATTTATTTGTTTCTCTTTTGATCTTTGTTGTTTCTCTCTCTATTAATTTTGGATTTTGTTCTATTTCCTTAGCATTCTAATCATCATTAGTTTATTTATTTGAGACTTCTATTTTTGGCTATGGTTTATTGCCATAAATATCTTTCTTAGTATTACTTTTGCTCTATTCCATGTTGTATTTTCATTTGTTCTAGAAAGTGTGGGGGGGGTGGGGGAGGGCGCAGAGGTTGACATCAGATGTCTTCCTTAATCAATCTCCACTTTATATAGAGAGATAGGACTCTTATTTAAGCCAAGAGCTTGAAGATTAACCTAGCCTAGCTAGCCACTTGCACCTAGGATGCCTTAGTTCTGGTTCCAGCTGCTAGTAGTACAGCCAGGCAAGGCTGCCCTGCCCGCTCCACATTTACAAAGATGCTGGAGGTGCAAGCCCTTGTCATCATGTGTGCGTGGGAAGACGCTCGCCTTCCACGCTGTCTCCTTTGCTCCCCGTTCTAGGAAATATTGTGGGCTTCTCTTGTTTTTTTTATTGACTCATTGCTTGTTTAAGAGAATACTGTTGAATTTCTTTGTATATATGCCATTCCAAAATTCTTTTTTTGTTTATTTCCAGTTTTATTTCATTGTGGCCATAGGTGATGTATGCTGTGGTCTTTTGTTTGTTTGTTTGTTTTCTTTTGGTGTGGGGGAGGCTAAAATTGTTTTGGAGCTGGAGAGATGGCTCAGCAGTTAAGAGCACATACCTACTACTCTTTCAGAGGACCCAAATTCAAATTCCAGAAACCATGTTGCATTGGGGGCAGAGAGGTGTCACAGCCTCTTTAACTCCCGCTCTTCTGTACATACACACAATACCAATAATTAAAAATAAAATAAACCTTAAAGTATTTATTTAGACTTACTTGTGGTCTCACCTACAGAATTTTCCATGTGCTGTTCTGAAGAATTTACTTTCTATAGCTCTAACGTGAAATGTTCTGTAAATGTCTGGCTTGTTCCTTTGATCTGTATTATAGTTTAATTCCACTGTTTCTTTCTTGATTTTGGTCTGAGTGAGATCATCAAATGAAAATGGTATGAAGGGTTGGGGATTTAGCTCGGTGGTAGAGCACATGGCCCTGGGTTCGGTCCTCAGCTCTGGTAAAAAGAAAAAAAAAAAAAAGAAAGAAAATGATATGAAGCCAACAATTACACTATGTTGGAGTGTTCTCTGTCCTTTTAAATGTAATGTTCGTATTATATAATTGGATTCTCTTGTATTGAGTACATATATATTTATAATTGTTATTTCCTCTTATTGAATTGACTACTATGTCATATAGTGACCTTTAAATTTTTCTTTTTAATTGTATTTCATGTGTATGAGTATTTTGCTTAGATGTATGTCTGTGTACCACATGCATACTTGGTGACTGGAGGTCAGAAGAGGGCCTTGGATCGCCTGAAACTGGAGTTAGAGACTTTTGTGAGCCACTGTGTAGGTTCTGGGAATTGAACCCAGGTCCTTTAGAAGAGCAGCAAGTGCTCTTAACCACTGAGCCATTTTTCCACCCCTGGTTGGTTTTTCTTAAAATCTGTCTTATCTAAGTATATCAGTTTGCTCTTTCTAAAGTACATCTTTTTTTATCCATTCACTAGAACTATGTGTGTTACTGAAATGAGTTTCTTACTGGCAGCAAATCAGATGATTTTATTTTTTTTAAATCCATTTAGTCTGTATTTTCTTTTAAATATTTATTTTTTTATTATGTATACAGTGTTCTGCCTGCATGTGTTCTTGCAAGCCAGAAGAGGGCACCAGATCTCATTGCCGGTAGTAATGAGCCACCATGTTGTTGCTGGGAATCGAACTGAGAACCTCTGGAAGAGCAGTCAGTGCTCTTAACCACTGAGCCATCTCTCCAGTCCCTAGTCTGTATTTTTTTTTGTTTGTTTGTTTTTGTTTTTCGAGACAGGGTTTCTCTGGGTAGCTTTGCGCCTCTCCTGGAATTCACTTGGTAGCCCAGGCTGGCCTCGAACTCACAGAGATCCACCTGGCTCTGCCTCCCGAGTGCTGGGATTAAAGGCGTGCGCCACCACCGCCCGGCTTGTATTTTTTTTTTTATGTGGGGAATTTCTTCTCTTTCCATTTAAGGCTTTTATTGTTAAGGACACAATCCTGTCAGCTTGTTCATTGTTCCTCCTGGTATTATTATATATGCCTTTTTCATCTCTGTGTATCTTTGTGGTTTGGTGAATCTCTGCGTGGACAGGATTTGATCCTGTTTTATCTGAGTCCATTTGCATGCTTTCATGATAGTTGCCCCCCCCCCCCCTTTCATTTCTAATATCAGACATCTTATACTTTTCATGTATTGCTAGGCTGTCTTGAAGTCTGTGTTCCTACTTCATTTCTTGATGATAGCTTTAGGGGTCTGTATCCTCAGCTGTTGGATGTTTGGGTTTTTATTTTCTTTCAGCACTCTGCAGACACCATTTGACTCTCACCTGGATCTCTGTTTCTAAGTCTGCTGTGGCATAATTGGGATTCCTTTGTGTGTGTGTTTTAAGATTTTCTCTGGCTGTGTTTTAAGATTCTCACTTTGTCTGGTGCTTTTGATAATATAAACCTTAAAGACTATTTTGGTTGAAATCTATTTTGGGGTCCTTTGTGGCTTCCTGGTTCTCGTTCATTTTCTCCAAGATTGTAAGCTTTTCAGTAGTTATTTCTTGAACAAGTTTTCTGTATTTTTCCCTTTCACTTATCCTTCTAAACTGTATATGTAATTGTTTCTCTTCATGGCATCCACGTCTCATAGGTCTTTTTGTTCCTGTTTTTATAAATGCCATGCATGTTTATATAGTTTGTGTGCCGAGTCCAAGTTCACGGTGGTGTGTATTTACCTGTGACCTCTCATTATCTCCAAGTTCACAGTTGTGTGTATTTACCTGTGACCTCTCATTATCTTGTTTGTGCTGTGATCGAGCCTTCCCTGTGCACAGACTGTAGAACTCTGCCCACTAGTACCAGCAGGTGCTGTACTGACATCTTGTCTGTGGTCACTCCTCGTGATGGCCCTAGAGGATCCAGACTCTGGTAGTGGGTCTTTTTCTAGATACCATTCTGAGCTTGATGTATTGACTTCTGCCACTTTATATATGATGTTTTGCTTATTCCTGAATGCTTCAAAAACTGTCCCATTGCCTCAGTGATCTGAATTCTCACCTTATTATACTTAGGATCATTGTCAACCCTTCAGGTCCACGACCTTTGGTCCTTTCCCATAGGATCTTCAGAAGCAGATCCCCTTCTGTCTTAGTTCTCTCCTGTTAGGATTCCTCTTCATCAGGGTAGGACTTCGTGGATTGGTTCCTGGCCATGGTCTCTCTGGGATTATAGCTCAGTACTGTAGTGTATTGATTGTCAACTTAAGGGGATTTGGGACTACCTAGGAGACAAGCCTCCATGTATAGCTATGAGGAGTTATTGAGTTTAGGTTAGCCTCTGATTATCTTGATTAGGTTAATTGACATGGAAAGACCTACCCTAAAGGAGGACTGCATCATTCTCTGGACTTGGGACCTAGAGTACCTAAACAAGAAGCTACTTGAACACATATTTTCATCACTGTCTTCCTGAGGATGTTTTAAGTTCTTACCGTAGCCTTGATTTCTTCCCCGATGCTGAGTGTACTCTTGAACCAGAATAAACCTTCCTCCCTTATGTTGCTTTTCTCAGGGTATTTCATAACAGCAAGATGAAAAGTACCTGAGACAGTATGTGCTTAGCATGCAAGAGGCCCTAGGTCCACTTCCCAATACCATAAAACAAACCCCTAGAGAAATACATAGATGTATGTGTGTGTATAAGTGTCTTAAATGCAGAAGCAGCTCCTTAAGATGTAAGCATTCTGGGGGTTTTTGTTGTTGTTTATTTTGTTTTTTTCAAAACAGGGTTTCTCTGTGTTGTAGCTCTGGCTATCTTGGAATGTGCTCTGTAGACCAGGCAGGCCTCGAACTCACAGAGATCCATCTGCCCCTG
The DNA here is from genome assembly GCF_949786415.1 of Peromyscus eremicus. Lineage (NCBI taxonomy): Eukaryota > Metazoa > Chordata > Mammalia > Rodentia > Cricetidae > Peromyscus > Peromyscus eremicus. Next base: position 14,139,741 of record NC_081419.1, on the reverse strand, counting down.
CCTCCCAAGTGCTGGGATTGAAGGCGTGCGTCACCGCTGCCCATCTAATGTCTTGGTTTTTTTACTTGTTGTTAGAAGGTAGATGCACCATAACTTCTGGATCCAGTCTTACTGTGTCCTCAGAAACAGAGCTGCCAGCCCAAAGTTGTCTGTCTCTGGCCTTACCACCCTGAAACACTCACAGGCAGTATGGTTCACGGTCGTATAATTTTACCCTTTAAGCTAATTTAGATATATTTGTACATATTCTTCTGTGTCTAGCTTTATTTATTGAAAAAACAAAACATAAAACAAGAACCAAATGGGTACATGTAAGAAAACTGAGTAAGTCAAAGTGAGTTCTGACTAAAGTTCAATATCAAAACCAGGATTGCGTCTTATCTGGTTCCAGGTTTCCCCAACATTGGTTTTTGTTATTCTTGTTTAAGGCAGAGTGGTGCTTCCCATCTTTGTTATGAAATACAGTTTGCCCATGTGGGTAAGCTACATGAGCTGTTTCATTTTCCCCATCTCCCATGTTTTGTAAGCCTGAAGATACTACAAGATGAAATATGTATTTGGGTAACCTTTATATATAGGCATTCTTTTCTGTTCAATGTCTGGGCTGCTACGCCTAGCACAGCTCTCACCCAGTCACTTGATCTAATTCCCAGCTATAGTATTTATAATACCATTCTTAGAAGGCCCTTTAATTGTGTGTGTTTCACCCCCAGGACCTAATCAGCATCACCAGTGTTTTCCAGGAAGAAGAATAGAGTATAATTATTTCTAGTTTTCCCTGTGTCCAGGGGTGCTGTTATTCCAGTTACAGCATTTGTGTAGTACCTTCTATTAAACGGACCTGCAGTCTGTCTCGTGTCCCCATTGAAGACTGATTCCTATGTCACGGCTCTTCAGATTCTTTCTCTGGGGTGGTCCCTTCTGAGCCAGCTGACTCCAGGACTCTTTTCTTTTTAAAATGTACTTTAATTTTTTTTTTTCCCCCGAGACAGGGTTTCTCTGTGTAGCTTTGTGCCTTTCCTGGGACTCACTTGGTAGCACAGGCTGGCCTCGAACTCACAGAGATCCGCCTGGCTCTGCCTCCTGAGTGCTGGGATTAAAAGCGTGCGCCACCACCGCCCGGCTAATTTTTTTTTTTTAAAGAATGCTATGTCTGTGAGTATTTTGCCTGCATGCATGTCTGCACCACATGCATACCTGGTACCTAGAGGCCAGAAGAGGGTGTCAGATCCTTAGAACTGGAGTTATAGATGTGGTAAACTACCATGTGAGGGTTGGGAATTGAACCTAGGTCTCCTGGAAGAGTCATCACAGTACTCTTAACTACTGGGCCATCTCTCTAGCTCCCTGGGTTCTTTTCTTACTTGTTTTATTAGTTACTTTTCCTGTTACTATGATAAAATATATTGACAAAAGCAACTTAAGGTAAGATTGTGTCTCCTAGACAGGCAGTGGTGGTGCACACCTTTAATCCCAGCACTCGGGAGGCAGAGCCAGCAGATCTCTGTGAGTCTGTCTTGTCTACAGAACGAGGTCCAGGACAGGCATAACACGGAGAAACCCTGTCTCGGAAAAACAAAACAAAACAAAAAACAAACAAACAAAAGATTGTGTCTCTTAGAAATGACAGGGAAGCTGCACCCATAACATTCCCACAATATGGCTGCCTAAACAAGACTGAAACAGTGACAATATCTATAGACATGTTAACATGGAAGCAGGAAATCTCATGGGCTCCCACCCCAGGCAAAGAACTAGACAAAGCAGCTAATGACTGCTGAGAAAGGGAGAATTAATCTATCCCAGGGATGGTTCTCTAATTGTTTTTTCCAATACAAAGTGATCAGCCATCATGTACACACAAGCAACACCAAGTGGAATCAGCAGGTTGTATTTATATATTTATACATTTATATCTGCATGTAACAACAAGAATAAAAGAGGTCATCAATTGGAGACGGAGTGGGGCAGAGCTATAGCAGGGTCTAGAGGGAGGGGACATGGGAGGGATTGGGGGAACAAAGGGGAGAAGTGGTATGATTATATTCTAATTAAAAATTAAGAAGCAACTTAATGTAAGAAAACGTTATTTTGACTTATAGTTTGAAGCTACCATTTTCATGGAGTAGAAGCTTGTAGCGACAGGACCTTGAGATACCTGATCCTGTTGCATCCATAGTCAAGAATGAATTATGAATGGTTATGCTGAGCTCACTTTCTCCTTTTTATACAATTAGGATCCTAGCCCAGGGAGTACTGCTACTCCCTGTGGGCGGGTCTTCTAACCTCAATCAACTTATTCCCAAAGGCTGTTTCCCAGGTGATGCTTGATCTCATCAAACTGACACTTGAGATTACCATCACACTTGGTTTTGAGCCAGGAAACCAGCATCAGTCTGCACAGAGGCCTGTTCAGAGCAGTTTTGATGTTCACCTGCTTCCTACTATGAGGCCTTTCTGTACCTGTGTGTGTATGCATTTCTGTGTATTGCTGATTGTCCATGACTACTGCAGCACAATGATTCCTATTATGTGTATTGTTTGGATTTAAAGTGACAGCACCCTGCTTATTCCTTGGGTATTTGGGGCTACAGTCTGGGCAACCTAAATGGAAGGCATTCTAGCTTTGCAGAAAGTGCTTCTCTGATCTGGAGTTTTCCCCATCCTTTGGTCAGTGCTGTGGATGCCCATGGTCTTGCTCCTGGACTGAGAGCATTGATCACAGAAGCACCATTAGGCCTGGCTGCCCTATCTAGTAGCGTTAGCCTGTGGGTATCTATCTACTCATTGACAGAGTTCTGTTTCCAGTACTTTGTTCTTTTAAGTAGCATTGTTGTGCTAAGGTTCTGAAGGGTAACTGGGGTTTGATGAGAGACATTCAAACTTTCCCTTTCACACCCCACTCTTCCTCTGTCACTGTCCCTCTTAGGGTTGCACCCTTACACACAGAGAGGGCTTTGGAACCCGTGGAAGCAGGTCATGCCAATTTCATAGTGGTTTCCGCACAACACATCCAGGATTCTTTCTATTGGCATTCCTCATGATGGAGGTGTGGTTGTTTTGGTTCTGTCCCCCCCACCCCCCATTTGAAGATCTAATCAGTCATCTGGTGGGCCTTACTTTTGTGCCTCCTGTGGGAGCTCATAAAACCTTCCTAGTGAGATCTGAGGTTGCTTTACACAGCAGGGCTGCACTGGGGGATGTCTTGACCACATGCATGGTCACCAGGTGCCTGGGATGGTCTGCACTTGGCTGTGCTGCAGGAAGGTCTTTTGCTCCACCCCTTGGCATCCCTTTAAAGGCCCTTTAGAAGAGACAGAAGGGGCTGGTGGGTTTTGACCCAGGCCCTCCCTAGCTATCCTGTGTTTCTAACTGTCTCTCTCCTCTATACTTTTATCTCTATAGTTCTCACTTCTCCCTCCTCAAGAGTACCCTGGGAGAAAAAGAGGGAGCAAGTCTCCCTCAAATGGTGCTGGAAACAGGGACCAGGGACTTGGCAAAAGGAGGGTAGAGGGCACCTGAGTTCTCCAGAAAGCCGTGGTCCCCACCCCAGAGGTTGGGGTGTAGGGCTGCCTACAGGTTTTGTTCTGTGTGTGTGCTGTGCAGCTTGAGGCCTAGCTCTTCGCCTGGCTTGAGTAAGAATCTAGGGATGGGCTATTGTAGGTTCTCTTGAACCTGTCTGTTCTTCACTGTGTGTGTGTGTGTGTGTGTGTGTGTGTGTGTGTGTGTGTGTGTGAGATATGGAGGAGCAGAGCTGTGTGTGCTCTGTACAAATAGAAGTTTATTCTTCCTACATAGTGCAGTACAGCTTGTACCTTTCCCAGAGCTTCTGTATGACCTCCATTCTGTTTTTTTAGAAGTTATTTAGTTATTTACTTATTAAAATTAGCTGCTGTGGAGTTCTAGCTTTCCTTTACCTTCAGTGATTGGTTTTGTTGTATTTTTTAAGCACTAGACCTTGCCCTTTAAGGTTAGTGTTGAAACCCACCATGTTTTCAGGTTTTCCCTACATGCTTCAGTCTCACTGCTGCTGTGGTCACCTGACCTCTGGCCACTGCTCTGTGAAGCTACAATTTTCCTTTTAGGAGCACATCTCTGGACTTCAGCTTTTTTACTGCTGACAGCAAGAATACTATTTTTCCTTTATTGTTGTAAATATTTACTTTATAAGTCAAGTATTAGCCCTTTGTCCTTAATCTAAGAAGCCGATGGAGAATCCTATGGAGAAGGTTCAGCTGTCAGCAACCACTTGCTCTTGGCCACAGTTGATAGCAAACTGGGGCATCTGTGTGACCTTGTCATTGCCTCTTTATTTATTGAAAAAATTACTAATTATTCCAGAATTCTTATCACTTGTAGCTTTGCGCCTTTTCTGGAACTCACTCTGTAGCACAGGCTGGCCTCAAATTCACAGAGATCCACCTGCTTCTGCCTCCTGAGTGCTAGGATTAAAGGCGTGAGCCACCACCGCCCAGCTAAGCTAGTTTTTTTTTGTTTGTTTTTTTGTTTTTGTTTTTTGTTTTTGTTTTTTTTGTTTATTCTGGAAAATATTTTAACACTTGGAGAAACAGGCTGAATAGATGGGATATCCTCTGCCTTCCCATATACTTTTCTCTCTCCTGAGGTTCTTCTGCTCCCTTTCTTAGACATCTCTATATCCTGCTGTGCCTGTGTGTCAGATGAATTTAGAAATGAAGTCTAGCAAAAATATTCTGCTTGAGGTAGAACTTGATAGAGTAATTGTGTCTGTCTGAGTGTGGGAGTGTGTGTGGGGTGTCAGTGTGTTGAGTGTGTGGGTGCTAGAGATTGAGTCTAGGGCCTTGTTCATGCATGGTGGGTACTCTACAACTAAATAGCCCCAGCTTTATTACTACGTCGTGAATGCTGTTTTGAAGAATCAGACACAGTTGGTTAGTAAAACAGTTTTAATGTTGTTAAATCTCTTGACAAATGCAAAAGCCTCGTAGTTCTTTTACTTATTGGGATGGAGGATGCAGAAATTGCCTTCAACACACCTAAACAATCTTTGTTTTACTAGGCCGGTGCCAATATTGACACTTGCTCAGAAGATCAGCGGACCCCATTGATGGAGGCTGCAGAAAACAACCACTTGGATGCAGTCAAGTACCTCATCAAGGCTGGAGCACAGGTGGATCCGAAGGTACCCACCCAGTCAGGTTCATATTCCTATTTCATGTGTAGATGTTTCTTAGATGAACAGGAGACAGTTTCTCCTTGAAACTCCTGCAGGAGCTTATTGCTATCGGACGTTTACCCTTTTGTCTCACATAAAGATGTCTCACATCTTTACTTACTTGGTATAGTAGTTACTTTTCTTATCACTGTGATAAAATGCCTGGCAGAGTGTCTTATGGAAGTAAAGGTTTATTTTGGCTCATGATTTCAGAGGGATTTAGGTCTCTCACAGTGCAGAAGGCATGGCAGAGTGGCAGCAGGAACTTTTTTATGTGCTGACAGATCAGAGGCAGAGGATAAGCCAGGCCCAGGAACAGGTATAACCTGCAGAGGCCTCTCCATGGTAATAACCTGTTTCTGCCAGCCAGGTTCCACCTCCTGAAAATTCCACAGATTCTAAGCTGGGAATCAGACTTAAAACAGGCTTTGAGAATGTTTCTGATGCAAACTATAAATACTTGGTGACCTGTCATATTAGTAAAGATTCCCTAGTAAGCACTAGATCTACCTATTGTGCCGAGAATAGATAAATCAACCAATAAGGAGTTGCCCATGAAGGTTTTTGCTTCCTTCCTTCATTATTCTTTTTCTGCTTTTGTTTAGAGCAGTTACTCCAGAAGAGAAATAGAAGATATCCAAGTTGGAAATACTCAGTTCATAGTTAATGTGATCTTATGTGTAGAATTCATAAAGGATCAACAAAAGTATTATTAGCCTGGCGGTGGTGGCTCATGCCTTTAATTTCAGCACTCAGGAGGCAGAGGCCGGCGGATCTCTGTGAGTTCGAGGCCAACCTGGTCTACAGAACAAGATCCAGGACAGGCACCAAAACTACACAGTGAAACCCTGTCTCGAAAAACCAAAAATAAATAAATAAATAAATAAATAAATAAATAAATAACAAAAGTATTGTTAAAATGGTAAACTAATTTAATAAATAATAGAATACAAAATTGACACAAATAACAGTTACATTTCTTTTCTTTCTTTCTTTCTTTCTTTCTTTCTTTCTTTCTTTCTTTCTTTCTTTCTTTCTTTCTTTCTTTCTTTCTTTTTTTTGACAGAGAGTCTTACTATGTATTGTGAGCTTAGAACTTATGATCCTCCTGCTTCAGACTCCTAAGTACCAGGGTTATAGGTGTGCATCACCATATCTGCCATACATTTCTTTTTCTGTTTCTTTCTTTCTTTCTTTTTTTTCCGATACACGGTTTCTCTGTGTAGCTTTGCGCTTTTCCTGGAACTCACGCTGTAGTCCAGGCTGGCCTCGAACTCACAGAGATCCACCTGGCACTGCCTCCCGAGTGCTGGGATTAAAGGTGTGCGCCACCACCGCCCAGCTCTGCCATACATTTCTATATTCTTGCAGTTAAATTATCCAAAAAGGAAATGGAATTAGTTTAATTTATAGTAATATCAAGAATAAAATATTTAGGAGTATGTTTAATCAAAGAAGAAAAAAAACTTGCACATTGGTAACTCAAGCAATTGTTAAAGGAGACAGAGTTTAGTATATAGCTCAGTTGGTAGAGTGCTTGCCTTAGTACCACATAAAACTATATATGGTGGTTTATACCTTTCAATCTAACACTTGGGAGGCAGAAGGCAGGAAAATAAGACTTTCATGGTTATTTTTGGCTACATAGTAAGTTTGAGACCCTGTCTTTAAAAAAAAGAAAGACATAAATAAATGGAGGTCCTCTTTTGTATGTACATATTCATATAACCCTTTTTAAAATTCCAACCAAATACAGAAATACCTATCTTAAAGTTCACATAGATTTTCCAGGAGATCTGGAGTAATTGAACAAGTTCGAAAGAGAACAGTCTTTGTGGAATTAGACTTCCTTGTTTCAGAGGTTAGTACAAAGCTACAGTAGTGAAAATGGTGTAGTATTGCTATAAAGATAGAGCTAGACACCAACCTAAGACAGAGCGCCTGTGTGGCCTGGGCAGGCGTCTCCATGAAGGGTAAGGTGACCTGCTGATGTCCCACACAACCTAAGTCAGAAGCTCATTTTTTAGTAAAAGGGGGGACCTGTAGGGCCCTGGCTCCCATTTTGGGTAACTGTTGCCTTGCTTGCTGACCTTGACCTTGATATCCTCCCTATGCTAATTCCCTGCCGGGTTCCACCCTCCTGACTGCTTAAGGGAAGTTCCTTGTCTGTGTATCCTGCATAATGGGCGTTAACAGCTTAGATGCAAGATTGCAAAATATCAGTAGTGAACTTCTGCCCTCCGGGGTTCTCCCATTGTGCTATAAGCCTGTATTTAAGACCTCCTCCCTCCTTCAATAAACGGCATTTGGCATTCAAAAAAAAAATAAAATAACAACAAAAAACAAAACAAACAAACAAGAAAAGATAGAGCTGGTGACTGGTAGAATTAGATATAAAAAGAAAATCTCAAATAAACCATTGCTTTTGTTGTTAGTTGATTTAAGGCAACTTTTCAGTGAATGGTACTGGGAAAACTTAGTATTCATATGTTGAAAAATATGGTCATTCCATATATATGTAAAATGGATCAAAGAACTGAACATAATAGCCAAAATTATATACTTTTGCAAGGTAGTAAAACCCATAATCATACTACTCAAAATACAGAGGTAGGAGGATCGTGACTTCTAGGCCAAACAAGGTTACATAGTAACATCCTCTCTCAAAATAATATAATTCCTAATGGCTTGGTGACTCAGCAGTTCTATCCCTAGATATATAACCAAGATGTACAAAACAGACCTGAATAGCACTGTTTATTGAAGCACTGTTCCTAGAAATAACTCAGTTATCCTTTATTACGTCAATGAACAAGAGGTCTATCTATTCAACAGAATGCCATTCAGCTATGGTCAGAAACAACACACAGAGATATGACAGTTCAGGTAAATCTTGGGGATATAAAGTGTAAAAAGGTAGACACAGTCAGGCAGTGGTGGTGCATGCCTTTAATCTCAGCACTGGGGAGGCAGAGGCAGGCAGATCTCTGTGAGTTTGAGGCCAGCGTGGTCTGCAGAGCGAGTTCCAGGACAGCCAGGGTTACAGAGAGAAACCTTGTCTTGAAAAGCAAAACAAAACAAAAAAAGCTAGACAAAAAGCATAAGTACTACAAACTTCCATTTATATGAGATTCCCAGATAGGAAAATCAGAGACAGAATGTACATTAGATGATGTTTAGCAGGTATTGAAAAGATCAGTGGTGTTTGGGCATGATGAATGTAGAGTTTTTGTTTTGGGCAGTGAAAAAGTTATTGAAACAGTGGTGATCACTATTTTACATTATGTAATTCTACTGATTTGTACACTTAAAAATTAGAAGGCCAAGTGTGGTGGCTCACTTAGAAGGTAGAGGCAGGAGGAACTGTGAGTTCAAGGTTGGCCTGGTCTATGTAGTGAGTTCCAAGCTAGCCAAAACTACATAGTAAGACTCTATGTCAAAAACCAAAATAAACCTAAAATAGTAATAATAATAAAAAAAAGATAGTAAAATAAAAATTAGGGGGCTGAGGGTGTGACTCAGTTCATGAAATGCCTAGCATTTTCAAATTCCTGGGTTTGATCCCCAATGCCACATAAACTGGGTGTGATAGGGCAGGCCTGTAAACTTTAGTCTCAGGAGGTGGAGGTGAGGGATCAGAAGTTGAAGGTTACCCTCAACTACGGTGTGACTTCAGGGCCAGACCTGGTGCATGAGATGGAAAAAAAACCAAACAAAGCAGGAATGCAATATTTTATGACATACTATACTAAATAAACAATGGAAAGAATAGGAGTATAGGGATGTCGTTTAGTGGTAGAGTGTATGCTTAGCATATATTTGTGAGGCTCTGGGTTCATCTCTAATACTCCTCCCCAGTGTAAAATTTATTCTTTCATACTGGTACTTCTCCCCTCCATCCCCAACAAAATGTGGCCATAAACTCTATACAGACTTATCATGTCTGTTTTCACATCAAATTAAATTTTTACCATTTCTTTGCTATTAAATACTGTTCTTGTGGCCAGTAAGGTGTCTTATTGAATAGAGTTTGCTGTACTGAAAATTGGAGTGCTAAGTCTTCATCTGAAGCAGCTGGGAACCTACAAAACCAAGGACTTGAGGAGCTGCCACCTAAGAAGTGCTGAGGGCAGATGTCAAGACTGAGAAATGTGTGAGTGGGTTTTGCAGCAGATTTAATAAAGCAGAAGAAAGGGTGAGGGAAACTTTTCAATATTCAAACATTATAGGACATCAAACTACCCAACATATTTATGTGCCTGATTCCTCGGAAAGATAGCAGAGAAAACAAAGTAGGAAAAAAATAGGACGAAGAAGGCATGATCATAACGTTTTTAAACTGAAGAAAACCAGTAATCTACAGATCTAAACAAACAAACAAAACTACTCAATAAAACCCAAGTAAACAAATGGAAAAAGCACCACACTCAGGTACATCAGGCAGAAATTGTCCAGAACCAAAGACAAAGAAATTCTGAGACTGACCAGAGCAAACCTGTGGTTGCATATTGACAGACACCCAGGGCCTGCTGCCAGCTTGACCTGCAGTGTCTGTTTGTGGATGAGAAGAGACCATCATTGTGTCAGAGGAAAGAAGTCTAAGAAGAAAAGGCCAGCCCAGAGAAAGTGTCCTTTTAAAAATGGTGTGCAGCTAGGTGTGGTGCTGCGTGTCTATGATCCTAGCACTTCGAAGGCAGAAACAGGCAGGTCTCCAGAGTTCAAGGCCAGCCAGGGCCACACAGTGAGACACTGTCTCAAGCAACAAAATGATTATAAAAGCTGTTCTTTAAATTTTTTTTAATAATTAGATTTTATTGATTGAAGACTAGTACACAGATATTTTAGTCTGTACACAATTTTAATACATGTACCAAAAAACTAAAAGACATGTATTATGCTTTTTTAAAAGTTATTCTAGTGATGTTCCATCTTAAAGCTTGGTGGAAATTTTTCCTTAAGGGGTCTCACATAACATCATCAGATGCTAGTATCTACTTCGGCTCACTTAACAGTTTTGCCATATACTACATAGTCAAGAGTTTTATCTTTCATAGCATAGTGTGAAAACTGACCACCATATCTACAGTTGTTAAAGATTTTAGAGAGTTTTTCTCTCTTTTTCTGTTATTTTGTTGGTTAGTTTTTTCTTGAGACTGGGTCTCTATATAGTCCTGATTGTCCTGGAACAACGTAAGCTGGCCTCAAACTCAGAAATCTTTCTTCCTCTGCCTCCCAAGTGATGAGATTAAAGGCATACACCACCATGCCCTACTTGGCTCGTAGTTTTGACTGGACAAGGATTAAAGAGTGATTTTATTTATTTTTAAGGAAACAGTTCTAAAGACATGAGACTAGAAGTAATTTAAAATATTTGAGACACATTAAACGCATGACTGAGACTCCAAATTTTTGTTAAGTATGCTTTATATTGTAGGATGTAAAACTTACTCCCCAACATAGAATGTTAGGCTGATACCTGAACCAGTCACAGCCTCCCATGGTTCAGTATCCCACTACCTCTTAATGGTGTTTTTACTTCTTCTTCGTCTTCTTTTTTTTTTGTTGTTTGTTTGTTTATTTATTTTGGTGTTTCGAGACAGGGTTTCTCTGTGTAGTTTTGTGCCTTTCCTGGAACTCGCTTTGTAGACCAGGCTGGCCTTGAACTCACAGAGATCCGCCTGGGATTAAAAGCGTTCACCACCACCACCCGCCCAGCTATGTTTTTACTTCTTAAAAAGTCATTTACACTTAAAAAATGGGATTTCCCCCTTTTTAAAATCTTTCTGTTTACTAAAACCTTGCATTCAGAACATAGTTGATAAAGAATATTCCTCTGGATTGTAGAAGAATGGGATTGTACAGGAAGGGAGACTGGGACCACTGATGGGCATGATTGCACACTGAATCAGATGTGGCCACTTCCTGTCTGGGTTTCTGCAGGCAGATCTTTAGTTGTTCGGTTAGTCACCTCACCCATTCACCCTTTGTTCCCTTCTTCTCTTTTGTCTATTTGTTTTTGATTTACACACACACACACACACCCACCCTCCTCTTTTTTTTTTTTTTTTTTTTTTTTTGTGCCCACCTTGGTAGTAACAAATTCAGTCAACAGCCTTGATAATGTGCACTTGGGCTCCTCCTTTGATGCCCGTTTTGTGTTGATTTTCCTCTTGGTTCTTGGGGCACGGAAGGCATGTGTGATGCCGAGGCCTGTTAGGAATCTACACTGCACCCAAACTCACTTTAAATTTTTTTAAGACAAGAGACTGTTTAAAACAAGGAGACATAAGATGGAGTTGATACAGATTTATAAATAAATTATGACAGCAATAGCACAGAGAAAGGAAGTCAAAGTGGCATTTAAGTAGACTAGTTAGAGATGAATAATGTTTTTTAAAATATTTTTTATTATTTGAGATTATATTATAATTTTATCAGTTTCCTTCTTCCTTTTCCTCTTTCCAAACTCCCCCACACACTTACTTTCAAATTCATGTCTTTTCTTCAATTATTGATGCATGCATATGTATGTGTGTATGTAATATATAATAATATATATTCCTAAATATGTAAAGACAACCTGCTCAGTCTATATAATGCTGCTTGTCTGTGTAGGTTTGCAGAGCTGTTCCTGGGGAACACCATTTCTCCCACTCTCAGCATTCCTTAATTCCTATAGTTCTTTGTCTAGGATTGAGTCCTTGTGAGCTGTTTCGCACACGCGTTAGTTAGTATGTCTGTTGGTGCCATCCATGTTCGGTTCATATTTTGTCAGCCGTGTTGTTGCGACATCCTGGATGCAGTTTCTCTGACATGGCTGGAGACACAACCTCACAGAAAAGTTCATGTTCCCTTGGAAGTTCTCTTAGAGCTTCCCCGTCTTCTGCAGTCATCCCTGAGCCTTGCGTTGTGTTGTAGATGTGTTAGTTAGGACTGGGCTCTGCAGCTCCTCATTAGATGGGGTTTTTCCTTAGTGGTCTCCATCTGTTCTTGATGAGGGATTAGACTACTGTGGGTATAAGGGTAAGTATTTAGAATGTAGTTAGTAATTTTGCTGATTTAGGAGAACATTTTTTAAAGATTTATTTTTAATTATGTGATGTGTCTTTGTGTGGGTATATGCATGAGTGCAGGTGCCTGAGAAGAACCTAAGAGGGCATCAGATTCCCTAGGTGTTGGAGTTAATGGGAGTCATGAGCTACCTGGTAGAGGTGCTGGGAACTGAACTCAGGTCCTCCACCAGAGCATATGTGATTTTTAACTACTGAGCCATCTCTTTCCAGCACTAAAGATTGTACTCTTTAGAGAAAGTACTAAGAAATACAGCCTTAAAGAAAAGTAAAGTAGAATCAGGAAAAGCAGTGTGTGTAGCTGCCATGCAGGAAGTTCATAAAACCAGATGAAACAAATAGAGAACATGGAAAAATGGAGTATTTAAACCACCTGTGTCAGCAGTCTTGGCTGCAGAATGAGCTCTCTGATGGGAAATGCATGTGTGCGCGCACGCGCACACACACGCACCATCAGTGGCGTCTTAGAATGAAGATAGACATGGTATGAGAGACAGAGTGGAACACACTTTCGCTGTGCAGATTATAAACCTAAAAGTCATATTCAAAAGATTAACTGTTAGAACTTTCAGAAACTAAAAGGGAAGATTATTTTTATTTATGATTACATAATAAACAACTGAAAAGAAAATTTACAAGAATGTAAGCAGCCCATAGAAAATGAAATAACAGTTTTAAATGTATAACAGTACTCAGCATTTAAAACCTGACTAAGATAGCATTGTAATGTTGAAATTACCTGGCAAGGTCCAGAACTGAAGGAACATGTATTAATGGGTGAGTTGGATATATCCTGGGTAGCAGCTTGTATACCAGTAAAGTGGAATCCTGGTAATTCCTATGTGGCAGTCAGCTTATGTGCCACTGGCACAGGCAATGAAGGAAACATTGTATTGTTTAACACATCTTTAAATAGCAAAAAAATGAGAAATAGCTGTATGTTCCTCAGCTAGGAATGTAGAATCTAGGGCTAGTTTTACCTCAGCTAACCACAACCAATGAGGTGTTAGAGAGATGGTTCCACATCTAAGAGCATTGGCTACTCCTCCAGAGAACAGGGTTCAATTTCCAGCACCTACATGTTGACTTAATAGTCTACAATTCCAGTCCCAGGGGACCTGATACCCTTTTCTACCTCCATGGCATGTAGTGCATAGGCATGCACGCAGCCAAAACATGTATAGTATAAAATACACATATCCACTCATATATAATAAGATGGGAAAAAAATAAAGACAACAATTGAATGTTACATGTTATCTTCAAAGAAGAATTAGAAATACCACACTGAACTAAAAAGGAGTTGTAGAGGACTTGTGGAATGATGTTCACTATTCTAAATTATTCAAGATCCCCACTGTTGGATTCTAGAAGTATTGAGATGTGCATCAGAAAGCTAGATACTAAATTCAAGAGCCACTGGTTTTTTTCCTGATTGATTGATTGATTGATTGATTGATTATACAATGTTCTGCCTGCATATATCCCTGCAGGCCAGAAGAGGGCACCAGATCTCATTACAGATAGTTGATAGTTGTGAGCCACCATGTGGTTGCTGGGAGTTGAACTCAGGACCTCTGGAGGAGCAGCCAATGCTCTTAACCTCTGAGCCATTTCTCCAGCCCTCAAGAGTTATTGGGGGCAGGGTTGAATGACAAAAGAAGAAAGCTGTATGAATGTCTCTATGGTGGGTGTGACAAAGACTTGAGTTGTACTTGAAGACTGTACAGCCAACTGCTTTGAATAGTATACATACCACTGCTTTTCCTACTAGAAGCTCCTGCTTTTTGTTCTTTCATGTCTTAGTCCTGTGAGTTTCCTTTGGCTAAAATATTCTCCAGTCTGTGAGCCAACCCTCTCATACTCTGCCCTCCTATCTGGAGCACCTACACACATGTTGGTGCCATGAATCTGTGTGTGTGTGTGTGTGTGTGTGTGTGTGTGTGTGTGTGTGTGTGTGTTGTGTGTGTGTGTGTGTGTGTGCGTGCGTATGCCTGCCTGCCTGCCATGTATGCCTATGCCATCACTGTTCTGAAAACCTACAGCTGTCTTCCAGTGTCATTTGTCAGTATCAGTGACATGGGATTGGGCCTACAGACTCCTTTTTAGAAGATGGACATCCTAATTAATATCAGATGTATTGATGTGTGTCTAAGGATGAGTGTTAAAATCCAGTGTTTGGATTCTGAGATAGAAAGTAGAGAGAAAGGTAGTACAGATAAGGTCAATACAAAGATGAGAGTGGGGAGACTTGTCTTTAAGAGCAATGGCCAGGGGACTGGAAAGATGGTTCAAAGGTTAAGGGCTTTGACTGCTTTCCCAAAGGACCCCAGTTCAAATCCCAGCACACACATGGCAGTTAACAACTCTAGGATCTGACACCCTCACACAGACTTACCTACAGGCAAAATACCAATGCACATAAATTAAAAAAGGGGCGGGGGCAATGGCAGAGGAGCAAAGCCTGGCCTGGAGCTTCTTGGTCAGTGTCTTTTAATTAATTAATTAATTATTATTATTATTATTATTATTATTATTATTATTACTACTACTATTTTTATGTGTGGTAATATGATGTGTGTAGAATCCAAGAGGAAGCAGAACCAAGAGCTAATGAAATACGCTCAGCACCAAAGAATACAGAAACAATAATATGGCTGAATTGTATCTGTAGGGCAAGCTTGCCTGTTGCCTATTCTTTTCACCTTGTTTTAAAGTCTACATGTGGATGGCTGTTTTCCATGTGCTCTATGACCGTGGTTAGCTCTCCAGTGTCCTTTATGGAGCAGCTGTGGGCTGAATAGGCCCCATATTCATGTTAGAACTGTTCCTGGCAAACAATGTTGGTTATGACAAGAAGCCTGGGGGCCATCTAGTTCAGGGAGGGTAGAATTTGGCAAATTCTTCATCAGGATGTATACATCATATAGGTATATGTGATTAGAGCAGAGTTTCTTCCAATCTGAAGGGCTCCTTAGTTGGGACAAAGGCTATGGGCCCTTGAGACATGACTCTAGTC